>NC_139761.1:42808101-43340038 GCF_965231275.1 Zosterops lateralis
GAAGTACAGTCATGCTGTAATATTTCTCAACCAACATAGTCCTGTCAACATTCCTTCAGTTGTGTTACTGTGGTGAGTGGGCTTGTTGCCAATGCAGTCAGTTTTGAATTCCTCAAAAGGCTTCCTGCCCTCTGGATGGGAAGATAATCTGCACTTGGATAATGTGACATTAATACTACTGCAGTTACAGGAAGAGCTGCAGAAAATACTTTAATATCTACAATACCTTTCCTCATTTTTCTTTGGGCACCTTTCAGTAGACACCACCTTACACACCCCACTGTCATGGGTCTCCAGCTCCTCTGTGTGGAAGACAACAGTGGCTGCAGCAGAAATGATTTAAGGACTTCCAGCATTTTGCCTCAGCATCCCTTCTGCTTGCTCCTCTGAGTAACACTGGTAGCAATCCAGAGGCTGTGTTCAGCATTGAGTTTAATCATGGACGTGCATTTTATCTTCTATGCACTTTCTACAGCTCCAGAGGTCCCAAAGACTAATGTTTCCTTCTGAAATTATGTGAATTCCTTGTGTGCAGCGGGAACAAAAGTAACCCTCTGCAATCCTTTTGTTGTTAATAATTATGCCTTTGAGCAAATCCAGAAGGAGAATAAGTATACACTCTCCAAGATATCTGCACACTCATGCCAAAAAATCAGAAAATTGCTACACTAAATATTGTGTAAATTTTCTCAGAAGCACAATTGCATATCCATGCCCTTCAGAGAATATTTATGTATCAGATACATGCATTTGAAATCATGAAGGCTGTTTTGCATATTCATTACAAAAAAAAGTAACAAATTTCTCAAATGTATTCAGAGTATAATTTCCAGTTAGTTCCTCAGGGTTCCTAAATTTTTGTCCAGAAAGCACAAATCTGTTCTAATTTTTGACTTTCATTTTCATGTATCGTACTCTGTTTATGCAGTTAGTCAGGATCTAGATTTCATCTGGTACAAACCCAATGTTGCTACTGTCATTAGTTTCTGTCATGTAATTTCACATTCTGTTAAGAAACAGAATTTGAAATTATTGTATGTGCAAAAAGCATGCAGAAATTGAAGGGTTTTTTCTGAGCTGTAAAGGTCAAGTACTTGTAAATCTTTGTCAGAACTCAAGCAACATGAATGCGCTGTAGTGGCAGCATTCCAGAAAGGTGCTACATTTATTGCCGAGGTAGTGCTTGAGCCTCAATAGTATGAAAAGATGTAGCAGATTGTAAAAATCATAAAATAAAAAAGTATCTGCAGTCAACAATGTAACATATGATTCCGGTATCCTGAGTAATGAAGGTAAAGCTTTATTTGGAGTATACACTGAGGCATCAGAAAAGGTAAGGTGGCAAAAAGATTCCGGAAAACCTGAGAAAGGCTACTTCTACTCCAACAATAGATAAATAGTTAACTAGTGTTATCATCCCTACCTTATTATCCATACCATGAATATGTATTGAGGACAAACATTCTTCATTACATTTTTTTCTTTGAAGTATCTTGAAATTCCTACTGCAGATGTTCAAAATGAGTGAAAAATAAATTCCATAGATCTTTAATCTGGAAATAATTTTATCTTCCATGAGTTATACAGAAGAATCACATAGAGTTCCAGAATATGCTGAGTCGGAAGGGACCCACAAGGATTATCCAGTCCAACTCCTGGGCCTGCACAGGACATCCCAAGATTCATGCCATGTACCTGACAACATTGTCCAAACACTTCTTGAGCTCTGTCAGGTTTGATGCTTTGACTACTTCCATGGGGAGCCTGTTCCAGTGCCCAGCCACCTCCTGGGTGAAAACTTTTTTCTAATATCCAACCTAACCCTCCTCGACACACAGTTCCAGGCCATTCCCTTGGGTCCTGTCACTGTTACCAGAAAGATCAGATCAGTGCCTGCCCCTCCTTTTCCCCTTACATGGAAGTTGTAATTGCAGTGAGGTCTCCCATCAGTCTCCTCTCCTCCAGACTGAACCGCCCAAGCGACCTCAGCTGCTCCTTGTATGGCTTGCCCACTAGACCCCTCACCATCCTCATGGTCCTCCTTTGGATGATCTCTAATTCAATATCTTTCTTACATTACAGTGATCAAAACTGCACACAATATTCAAAGTGAAGTGGTGTCAGTGGAGACCAAAGCAGGACAGTCACCACCCTTGCCCAGCTGGTGATGAAGGGACAAAAATCAACAAAGTAATTTTTCCCAGATTAAAATTAAAGGAAGGAAAGCTAGATCAGGAATCAGGAAATAATTTGTTTTTGTGTTTAAATCAGTAGATTAAATGAAAAACAACTTCTCCTCATAAAATTAGTGTGGTGGTGCTTAAATTCAATTCCAGTTGGGTTTTATAATTTGTGTTTTATAATTCTGTAATTTTTACTATTGTTTAAGATGGCCTCTCCTTCCCTCTCCTTCTCCCCTTCTCTCCTTCCCCCATTCCCCCAGACTTTCCCGCCAAAACCTTGGTTGTCCTGGTAACCCCATCCCATAATAGTTGTTTACCACTTTTCGGTTACCTGTCAATCTTTAAGTTATATAACTTCCCCACCCCCTCATCATGTATTCCTCCTCCCCAAGTTACCTGTTACTGGTTCAAAAGTTGTGCATCCCCTCATTATACGTTGGCAAAGAGTTTTAATTGGTCCCACGCAATCCCACCCCTGAACCCACCTAATAAAAAGCCGTGCCATCTTGAGGCCAGCGTCTCTCTTCGGAGCGCTGCCTCGGGGGCACGCATCCCCTTGTTGCACCTCTTGAGAGTCCCGCCTTTCTATTCTGCGCACCATCCGCACCTTGGTCGAGTTTGCCCACGCCTCTGGCAAAGTGAGCCCCTGGATGTAGTGGCGGCAGGGCTGGCCGGAGCTGCACCCATTGGAAAGCCGATCCACTGCAAATTAGAATTGTTGATATGGAATATAATTGTGGTCAGAAGTTTTATATAACAGTTTATATTTCCTATGCATGTATTGATAGAGATCTTTTAAAATTATTTTTCTTAAATGGCAAACATAGCAATAAGTTTTAGTGTCTTGTTTCAGCTGGTTACCTACTGACTGATAACTGAATGTTCCTCATTTTGTTTAAACTTTACCTGTACAATTTTTATTAATTTTACTACTGCAGATATTTTACATATTACAATTTATGCTTTTCTCTGAAATATTTGTCATTAGCCAGTGTCAGAAATCAGACAGATAAAATAACTGGTTTGCCTTACTTACAAATAGCTAAGCATTTTCACTGTCAAATTTTGAGATGCTGAAACACTGCAGAGACTACATTTCTGAAACCAGTACCCTATATTTTCTTCACATTACACACAGAGTAAAAAGGGGCCTTAACCTGTGTCTTGAGAAGCAGTGATCTTTCACTGTCATACTGAACATTTATTTAATGTTATGAATTTGTGATGCTCATACAAACAGCACAAATATTAGGAAATACACAAACTTGTTTTCATTAAAACCAGAGAATGGAGAAGAACTGAGAAAGGATATAGTACCTTTTTGCATCTGTAGACATTTTTAGTTTTGGAAGCATAAGAACTGTTAGTGGTTCTTTCTTCTTTATTTATTTTGAATAAAGAAATTCCTCTTCTTCAGCTGTCATTATGTTCTTAGCTGCTGCTACACATAGACTTAGCACATTTTAGAATTTAGTAACTGTCCACTCAGATGGTGGCTGGTCCTGGAGCCAGATGCCTAAACCAGAGGTCTGAACTCCTCAAACATTGTTCTAATTTGCTTCCAGGAATGGTGCATCTATAACTGCTCTGGGCAACCTGTTCCAGTGCCTCACCACACCCACTGTAAAGAATTTGCTCCTAACATCTAAAGTAAATGTGTCCAGATTTCAGTTTGAAGCTATTCTCCCTCACCCCTTGTCATGGTTTGAAAGCAAAACGAGTGAGAGGCTTCAACTCAGAGATACAATTTAATAAGAAGAAAGGTAAAAATAAAATAAAATAAATGCAATAACACAAAGGACCACTGACAGAGTCAGAATACAACCTGAGCAGGGTGGTGGAAGCAGTCCAGATGAGGTGCTCTTCCTGAAGCAGTGATCCTGTAGAAAGGTCTGGTAGCTCTGCTCCTCTGGGAATCCAGTAGGTAAGGGCTGCTTGTACTGTCCCACATACCAGCTTATATCCAGGTGAGAATGCTTGGCTCCTCCCCCTGGGCGGAGCATCTCTCAATGGGATGATGAGTTGTGAAGTGGGTCCTTGATGGCCCATTAAACAGAGATAACCCCTGGAGGGAGTTACCTGTGAGTCACGGGCAAGGCATTGATGGGCCATTAGCAGAAGACACCCCAAAGGCAGGGGGCCTGGGAAACACTGCCCCAACTGGTTTCAACAGCTCATGAAGATGGTGATAGAATAAATACTTTTGTACATCCTACACTGCAAGCCAGGACACCCCTACATGCCTTTATAAAAAGTGACTCTCTGTCTTACTTCTAGGCCCCTCTTAAGGACTGGAAGGCCACAGTGAGGTTTTCCCAGAGCTTCCTCTTCTCCAAGTGGAACCACCCACCCAGCTCTCTGAGCCCATCCTCACAGGAGAGGGGCTCCAGCCCTGAGATCACCTTCATGGCCTCCTCTGCACTGGTTCCAGCAGGTCCACATCCTTCTTGTGCTGGGAACCCCAGAGCTGGACACAACGCTCCAGGTGGGGTCCCATGGGAGGGGGTAGAGGGAAGAACCACCTCCCTTGACCTGCTGGCCACACTTCTTTTGATGCAGACTAGGATGCGGTTGGCTTTTTGGGCTGTATCATTTTTGTATCATGTCAGTATTCAGGCCTCAAGGACAGTTATCCTCAGATGGGACAGTTCTGCAGTTAAACCATTCATTTAGGAAATGAAAGACTTTAAAGCCCCTCAGCTATTGCAAATTCCAAGTTAGACACAGAGCTGCTCCCAGCTCCAGATTTTCTTTTCGAATTATACCATCAATATTTGTGAGATTAAACGCAATGCAATAGTAATGAGGAAGCAATTTCCATAAATATTGATTATTATCTTTCTTATTTTATCTGCTGCAAAATTAGAGTCAAAATAGGAATAATTTGAGTGCTTTTCTTTAAATACAGTGTTTAAGGTATGTGTACTGAAGTTGTAGGAACCTACGCTCCTGCCATTTCAATAAGTATTAGGTATGTTCCTTACCCTGTTAGAGGTACAAAGTTGTTAGAGCATAAATTTGCCTTTTATTAGCATAACATGATGCCCTTGAGAACAGAAATATAACTTTTCTTTTACCTTACATGTTCTTGAATACTTAGGTTTCTATTTTAATTCTTCTGTGACTGATAGAATATTAGTAATGCTTAATGTTAAATTATGCGATCCACTAGCTGCAAACAGGTAATTTTGTTCAGGTAATAAACAGACAGAAGTTAATTGAACTGTAGAAGTAACAATAATATAATGTATTTGTTCAACAGCAGATCCATTTATATTTTATTTTTATAGTAAATTCACCTATTTTTTTCATTAATTTATTCTCCAAAATAATTGCCAGTAAAGACTTCAGCTTCCAATAAACCACATGAAGAAAGACTTTACCTATAAACAAAAGACTGTTGAATATTCTACATTTTTAGTTATAACTAATCACTAATGTGATAAATGGAAGTAAATTTATTGAGGATATATTGCATCAGATTTTTAAGTTAGAGACGGTATAACATAAGAAATCGTTTTAAATGCTAAATCAGCAATTGCTCCACTTCTCTTTTTGGTTAAGCAGAATAAGAATTCATTCAGATTTTTTCTGTATTACTCTGGAACCAAATGTGTTTCACTTTTACATAGCTATTTCTCACAAGCTGTTCTTATTCACTGCTTATTCTTTATCAGTAATTCCTTTAAAATCTAAAGATATTTTTTTCTCAATATGCAGGTGTATTTTCATAGTAAAAGAAGAGAGAAAAGGAAAACTATATAAAAAAGTATAATTCTTGCCCATTCCATTCTCTTCCAGCTAGTAACAAGCAGATGTTTATATTCATTTATAGTAAATTGATATAATTGTTTTGTTGCCAGTTGTGTTCTGCTTTGATTTGCCAGGTGGGCAAAGCTCCTTAACTTTTAAAGGTTGAAATATTATCCTTGGATATATTTGCAGAATATCTGGAAAAAGCATTTTTACTGAGGATGTGCTTAGCATTCTCAAAAACACATGTAAAAATATCTTGGCATAGAAGAAAAGCCTTACACTCATTTCATACTTTACCTAAGGGAAAAAGACAGCAAAGAGCAACCTACTTGAGAATAAAAGCTTTGGAAAATGTATCCTGTTTTTCTCCATTTTTCATGTTTCCAAGTTATTTAGTCCACCTTCAATTAGAACACATGCTGCATGCCCATGAGTAGGCCTGCATTCAACACAGGATTTATAATGAAGCATTCTTTATTGCCAGATATCCTGGAAATCTTAGACCATCTGGTTTCACAACATACTTGTAGCTGATTATCTGCTTAAGAATTAATTAGGAACACATGTTAAACTGTTGTGATAGCAAAATTGTTGACATTTGTCTTATATGTGTTTTGAAAAGCAACCATTTTCCAAATCAGCTTCCAAAATAGGATGACATAATGAAATAAAAGGTAGACTCTACTAGGTTTAAAATGCATGTTCTTTGGCCAGGAATGATACCTAAAAGCGTTATATCATATTTTTCACTGTCTGAGTATAAAAATATGACATAGATAAAGCTCATTCCCATATCGGTTTATCTCTCTCTTTCATATAAATGATAAGTGTAGCTTAAAATTGGGAACAAAACCAAAACAGCACAATGCAAAGTAGGAAACGCAATGAGATTCAGATGCTTAAGGATAACTGAAATATATATTCATTTTCTCAGTAGAGTTAGTTGTCTTTTAATTTTTAAGTAGAATACATACTTGTGGAGTTTATAGTTAAATAACTGCCCATAGAAAAAACACCAAATATGGAATTTTCTAAAAATGGCACCTCGACTCAAAAGTTACTTGTTCTTTCACTGGGGTTTTTTAAAATAAAGACTATCAGTGGCTTATGTGAGTACAAACAACAATTATTGTGACAAAATAAGTTATTGCACATCAAATGGGTGACTGTCACACACCACTTGTTTGCTCTGTGTCACTGAGAAACAAAATGCCTTAGCAGCTTCAGCTATCACTAGAGAGTTGGGAGAGTTTTGTGAATATTTGAAAGAATGTAGCTCAATTAGAATGAAATATCTTGAAATTGTAAGAAACAGAAAATATTTAAATCAGCTGACCTCCAAATCTTTTTGTCAAACTGCAAATAGAATCAGTCATATGATATTTTTTAAAAAAAATTAAAGCATTGATGAAAAGAAAAAAAATGCTTTCTATCACTGATACTAACCTTGCTCAACAGAAAAAATGCAACATGAAAAATAAAATAAAATCTATAAAATTTAAAGGAGTTTTCACTTCTATTATTTGATAAAACCATATTTTTTCTAATAATGTTTTGAAATCTGGTGTTTTGCCTTTCAGTCTCTTTAGTCCATTTCATCCTGTGGGAGTTAAACACTTTAAATTTGTGATTGTATAAATGACCATAAATGAAAGACTTCTAGGCCCTAGTTTGTGCAACTGCTTATTAATGTATTCTTAAGTCTCTGTGTACAATACTGAGCCATGAGGCAGCATGGTAACTTCACTTTGCAAAGCTGGATAATTTCTGTAAAATGCTGATTCTTATGGAGCATTTGGTTTTGTACACTATGCTGAAGGTACATTTTTTTTTTCCCCTGAGCAGCCTGGGATAATGAAATGGCTATTTTCCAGTTTATATAAGTCTATCTCATACCCTCTTCTCACTTCCTTGGGTGCAGTATTAGTGCCTGACACCACTAAAATATGATTTAAACATACAGAGAAACAGCAAATGTTACAACTCATGTCAAGAACTTTAGCTACTTTTGAAATGAGTGAGAAGAAAAGTGCTGGCATGTTTTAGCAGCTGTATGTAGAGGATAACACAAAGCACAGAAGAACAGAAAATCTAATGCTTTTGCAGAATTTGTAATTCATCCTAACTTGTGGTTACAACTTGAGTAGCACTTACAACTCTGAAGATTAAACGCAATCAGTAAAGAAATTTTCAACTGCTATAGATACTAGTTAAGGGCTGGAGAAAGCAAAGGAAATATCACAATAACATACAAGTGTATGTGTGTGTATATATATATGTATATGTATATACATACACAAGTTTACAATTTCTTGTAAACTCAGTAGGGATTTATACATCTTAAAAAGTATGAAATGTTATACATTTTATACATATGTATACATACATATACACGTGTATACATACATATGTTATACATTTGCATTGTGTATCTTACCTGATTATTTATATGGAATATAACAGTCTCAGTTATGTAAGTCTAAATCTACTTAATTTCCCTACCCAAACAAGTCTAAAGCATCATAAAACATTGTATCAAATACTTCCCTGTGCCTAAGCTTCCTCTAACAGTGGAAAGATGTCACACTTTCTTAACTATGTTACTGTACATAAAGATGCACAGTTTTCCAGGTATTGACTTCAGCTGTGATATGTAGAAAAATTTAAAATGCCAAAATCTACAGTCATTATGTTTCTCAGGTAAGGAATAAATTCAAATCTGGTGAAATATAATACAGGCTTAAAAATATGAAAATATGATAAATATGATGTGGACAGATGGAGACAGATCTACCTGCCAAAGATATACAGGAACATCTGCATTAATAGACTTGTGATTAGAAAAAGAGAAAAAAAATCACTTAGGAAAGACTAATGTCTTATAGGCTTACACAGTAGAAATAAAAAAGATTTGCTATTTTAAATGGATCTGTGACTGACCATCAGTACTAACTGTCTTTTTACTGACATTTTTACTGTCTTTTTACTGACATGCTGACTTTTTTTTTCTTGGTCTCTCTCCAGAAATAAAAGTAATAGTGTCATGTAGTATATGTCAAGGATTCAATTTAAAAAAATTTCTCCAGCTGATTTGTCATAATAAGGTATTAATGTTTTCACTGAAAAAGCTGGATAAAGAACAAGAAAAAAGATGTGGTGAAGTCACACTTCAGTCTCTGTAAGTGTAAGTCCATTATCATAAATTGGTATTTCTTTCACTGGTGCCCATCAAGTGAAGGCATTTCAATCTCAAGTGCAGATGAAGGCACTTCTCTCCTTTCAACTGCTATTATGCAGCTTATCATCATGATTATTATTGAAAGATACTATAATTATAAAGATTAATTAGGAGACAGAACAATAGAACCACATATCTTACATTAACAATATATCAGGTTCCAAGAATGAAGCTTTCAAATATAGCAAGTCATGATGTTTGATAGGTCAGACAAGAATATGAAAATGTATTTTTTTGTTATTACAAAGCCTTTGTGCTGATATATAAAAATGGCAATGAGTCATCTTCTGTCTCTGCATAAGGACATTTTTTATGTTTGTAAAAAAAATTTAAGTGTTAATTAGGTAAGTACCCATCAAAAACCAAATTAGGAACAATTAACACTCACTACTGCTAAGGAGACATAAAAGAAAGAAACATATTTGGCAGCATGTAGACTCTTACTGAGGTGTTTTACTTGAAATGAGGGCACATCACAGTGCTTTACTGTGAAAGTATTCAAAACTCCTCAGTTATAGCTTTTCCTTTTTATAAATTAATCATTATCCAAGCAGAGACGAGAAGTTCTTATCAAGCATAGCTGAAGATATGCTATGTGCTATGCCACTGTTTATTAGAAACAGGTATTTCCTAAGCAAGCTAAAACTCTTGGAAATACTGAGCAATGCAGTCACAATTATAATCAGAGATCAGGTATGAGCCTGAGAATGTCTTTCCTGCTCTTTGTTAATATCAACACAAAAGAACAGCTGAATGGTGACAGTATGATGCATTTCTGCTGTTTTTTTCCTAAAGCTCTTTGCAAACTAATGTATTAACCAATAAAATATTTGCTATATAAACTCAAAAGGCACGTACACAAATAAAATTACTTCTTCATGTCCTCTGTAGCAATTTGTTCGCATTTGCATATATACCTGGCATGATGAGCAAATTGATTTTGAGAAGATAATAAACAGTCATGAGGAGTAAGACCGAATTTCCTATAAAAATTATTACAAGCCAGAAACTAAATGGGATTCTTCACAATTTCAGATATCTTCTTGTGAGGACCTAGCAATGAGAGATGGCAAGGGAACTCAGGGATAAAATAAAATACTGAAAATGGATTTTATATCATAAAGGGTTCTGTAGCAAGAAAAAAACACAGAAGACAACAGCTAAGAGCCAGACAAGATTATGATTGATAGAAACAATTAATAATTAAATACATGGCCCTGTCACAGTTTTATGCAAGTCATCTCTAATATTTCTGATTATAATTTCATTTTCTCTTCCAGATATCATCCATTTTCTTTGCCACTTAATTGGCTTCATATCCAACACTGGATATTCACCTAAATAAAGTAACTTTTAAATAATTAGCACTATTGAGAATATTTAACTCTGAAATCAATTTTATGTTGTAAACTGTTCTATTTTATCAAAGGATGCATTTACACCTCCTGCATATTTTACAGAACCATATGTCCTGTAACATGCACATTTATGACTTAAGAGCTTTCATCTGCAGGGCTCTGGTCAGCCAGAGTTTTTCTAAAGTATTTCTTCAAGTTCTTTGTCTTCTAAACTTAAGAAGATTATCCAAATAAATTAATATCCATAGAAGGTTCTTGTCTTCTTTAATTTTCCTAATGAACTACTGAAGGTTGAAGGTGTTTTAAACCTCCTTTCAGTTAACCAGTGATGCAAGTCCAAGGATAAATGATAGCTATCTACGTTTTAAAATCTTTTCCCAGGAGCTCTAGCCACACTCATTTCAAAGTTCCAGAACTGCAATTCATTCATTCCCAAAGCAATCTAACAAGCAGACTGAGGAGTCTTCCACGTGTAACATGACATCCTCTACCTGTATATACTCATTTAAGATCAAGTATTGAACTTGATACAGAACTTGATCAAAATGTTAGAACTGCTGCTTCCTGAGAAGCTCAAATAAAAAAATTCAATTACAATATGAAATACAGAAATTTAAAGCAGTTACTGAGTTCATCAAAAACAAATCTAATACTTTCTTCCACCCTCCACCATCACAAAATTCATATTAAATGAAGCTGAGCCTGAAGGCAACTGTAACTTCTCTCTCACCTTAGAGGCTTGGTTTGACAGTGACAGCTGACTGTCACTGCATCAAAATCCTCGGAGAGTTTGCAAATGAGATACATTTCCCTGCTAAAAGCACCTGTGAAGGCAACAATAAATTAGTCATTCTTCAAGATGATGGGGGGAAACTGAGCAATTAAAGGTAGTCTTGCTCACTTGCAATTAAGGGTAGTCTCTTGCTTTCAATGATGAGTAAATAAAAAATAATTATATTAGAGTTATTGCTAAAAATAGTTAACCTTCTTAACTGTTTAGTTTCTGGATTGGATAGATTAACTGCTCAGACACAGTAACTGTTCAGTTACAGTTTCAAGCTTATAGTATTTATAATATTTTCTGTTGTGAAGACAAGAAATCAGAAAAATAGGAGAGAAGGAGCAGCAAACTGCAGAAAGGGGTCAGGATGCTTCATTTTAGAACAGCAAATGCATTTGTAGATAATTAGACTTCTAGTATGCTTCCTCTTCCTATTATGCTTCTGTACAATCCATATCCAATGTTTAGCTTAAAAGGAAATCGAGTATATCATGTTATTGTGTTGTAGCTTCCAGAAGACATTTATTCTACTTGTGCTAAGTGAATTTCTACTCAGACTAAGAGTGCATTTTGGCATTACGAGTTCATAAAACAGCAGATGACCAGCTTTTCCAAGACTAACAAAAAAGACTTGTTTGTGTTTGAGACAAACTAAAGTACCAAGGGAGCCTCCTATCCTAGTTTTTTAATAATAATTTCTTCACACTAGCATGTGATTTCAATAAAGCTGTATTATAAATATCCAGTTTTAGCATTTCTCAGAGGGAATTAATTTCTGGCTTCAGTTAAAGAGTTTGCATAGAAGAAATGTGTCTGAATGTATTCAGAAAGTTGTCAATCAGATGAATTTTGACAAAGTGTAAGGTTCAAATTACATCATATATTTGTGTATATTAAATCATCAGTATTTTAGAACTAGAAATACTTCAGTATCAGCTGTCAAGGTCTATTCTGAAGTTTAGACAAGAGATAACAGGGAAGCTGAAGCACATCTCCAGTGGAACTTTTATTTCACAGCCTAAATTCAAAACGTATTTGCAGTTAGCCTGTTGGGGAAGGGACCCATGTGTGCATTCATTATAAATTATGGTGACATTTTCTTCTCTTCCTTAAAATTGTTACGTTAGTTTACAATAAGGACTCCTCAAAAGGTTATAGAAGAGAGTACTTTCATATTCAGGATGATCTCTATAACATTAACATTTTTGTTGCCAGACACAACTCTGTCAGTATATAATTGTGTTGAATTAAATTTATAAAATTTACTTGGGAAAAAAAAAACAAAAAACAAAAAAACAAAACAAAACAAAACAAAACAAAAAAAAACAAAAAAAAAACAAAAAAAAAAAAAAAAAAAAAACAAAAAAAAAAAAAAAACCACCAAACACCAAAATCAAATTAAACAAACCTAACCATAAGAGCAGATAGAAAAAAAAAAAAAAAAAGAAAGAAAGAAAAAAAAAAAAAAAAGGTACTTAAAGATGTTGCTGTGTATGCTGTGAGAACCCCAAAGGGACAATGAATTTTTTTGTGGCCTCTACCTTCCTTGGCACCTTTCCTTACATTTCACACAATGGTTTGGCCAAAGATATACATACACTTGTCACCTAGCTCCTAGAAAATTTTACTGCATTGTTTGTGTAAGTATATGGAGAAAAGAGTGTCTGCATAATCAAAATACAAACCACCATTGAACTACCATATCCATATTTGTACCCTGTTCTCATTCTTCCAAGTCATCTCCTTTACTTCTAGTTTTTGTCTCTGAGACACCCAGCACAGTTGGTTGATATTGTTATAAAATCAAAGAGGAATCAACAGGCTGGAAGATTATTTATATTCCAGTGCCTTTTCAAACAGCCAATTAATACAATCTGATTTTACACATATAAAGATATAGGAGGGAAAAACAAAACAAACATTCCTGTTCTTATTGGATTTTTAGGTTTCAGCTACCTGGACTAACCAGATACATTATGAAATTCTTTACAGGTTACATCAGGTAACCTAACAACAAAATTTCATTTTCTAAACCATTATGCATTTTAATATTTAAAAGGAAGAGAAAATATTCTTTTTCATTGTGTTTGGCTGACCTTGGCTAGACACCAGGTAACACCAGGTCACTCTATCATTCATCTTCCTAAACTGGGCAGGGGAGAGAAACTACTCCAAAAGACTCAAGGGGGGAACTAAGGACAGGATGAGATCACTCACTTATTTGGCAAAACAGACTCAGCTCAGAGAATTTGATTTATTGCTAAAAAATCATAAAAGGGTAATAATAATAAGTTAAAAAAAAATAATCTTTAACCACTTTCCTTCTACCTCTCTGTTCTTTCCAGGCTTAATGTCACTGACACTCTGACAGAGCTGCCTCACCATGGTCTTCCCCACAGCCTGCAGGGGAATCTCTGCTCTGGCATCTGTGGCACCTCTTCCACCTCCTTCTTCACTGACTTTGGTCTTTGCAGAGCTGTTTCCTTCATGTATTCTCACTCCTCTCTCCTGCCTGCTGTTGTGCAGCACTTTTTCCACTTCTTAAATACTTTTCCCACAGGCACTCTCACCATCAGTGCCAGGCTCAGCCTTGGCCAGTTACAAGTTCCTCTTGGTGCTGGCTGGTGTTGCCTCTATTGAACACAGGGGAAGCTTTTGACATTTCCTCCTGGAAACCACCCCTGCAGCCCCCACTGCTGCCGAAACTTTGCCATGCAAGGTTTTTGTAAATAGACCATAAAATTGCCATCATAACTGCAGAAGGCAGTGGTTTGCTGGACATAGATACTTGCTAGCCTGAGAGAAAAAGCTAATGGGAATGAACAATCTGTGGGACTTTACTCCTCTTCAGGGAAAGACAGTTAAGTATAATCAATTCAATAAAAGCTGTTCTCATATGGACGTAAATTGAGTGAAATTTGTCAATTAAACAGACAAACTGTGCCTTGAAGAACCTAAACAAAGAGAAACTAAATCAGGTCCACTGAAATATCCTCGTCAGCCTCCCTAAATAGATGACTAGGATAATTAATTTCATTTTATCTACCGACTTTGTTAAGAAGTATCCTTTATTACATTGTGCTCTAGCGATAAAGCTGTCTGTGCTACCAATCTAACAAATTCATTTCTTTCAAGGCTTTCACTTTTCTCTGGTCAGAGCTAAAAATAATATGGGAGATCATCCCCAGCACTTTCCATTCTAACTGCTCAATCTGAAAGAACATTAATCTTCTGTTAATATTGACCTGCTCTAGTCACAAATTAAAAAAAAAAAAAAAAAAAAAAAAAAAAAAGCCCTTAAATGAGGCAATGAATGGTGGATTTTTAGGAAATTCCTAAGTCCTTGTGACCATCATTCCACACACATAATGATTGTCTGTTAGAAGCTGAAATAAAATTCAGACTGCCACCACAAAACCTCCATAAATCAGACTCCTGAGTTTCAGAGTAGGACAAATTGCAGAGAGGTCCTCGGTGAACTGACACATCTATATTGCACAGTATTATAAAATGTTATAGAACAATGGCTCTGCACAGCCTGCCTGGAACAAGAGCATTTATGAATATTTGTTTTCATTTTCAAATGCCAGTTTTGGGAGATTTATTACATACTGTAGCAATCATCTAGACTGTCTGAGTGATTCTTTCTTTAAAAGTATATGTACTGACTTACACAGCTGGCAAGAAATTTCAGGCTTGCCCAGTAAAAAACAAGCAAACAAAAAAATCTTTTGGGGGCTTTGAAGTTACAAGAAATCCTCAACATGCAATGTAAAGCTAATACTTTCTCACAGCTAACTCTCCTCTCAATCTTTCTTTTTCTCAGCATTAAATGTCTGTGTTCCAATGTGATCAATTATTTTACTACATCAGCCACTGACTACGCTCAGATGTTATCAACTCTTTGTAAAGAAACCTGCAAGTGGAAAAGAGGGAGATTTCTAAAGAAACAGAGAAGATGTCACGGTAACAGCAAGGATAGACAATGTCCTTGGACGTAATGTGCTCACCTATAAACCTGTACAATATGTGAGGCTTTGGAAATTCTTCACATTGCAAAAAAACCCCACTGGATGTTAATGAAAGGATATTCTGGGGAGGCCTGGTGAAAAACAGAGTCTGAATTCTGGAAATTAAAGTTTTTAAAAGGTTAGCAAATTCTAATTAAAGCTTTCCAAACTTGTGGAAACTTTGACATTTCCCAATATCACCATTGATCACATTGACATTGAAGCAATCCTGAAATGAACGCAACAATTAACATTGCTTTAATCACTATTATAAACCTCCTGAGAGCAGTCACTGCAATAAAATTGGCATATTAAATATATGAAAAAATAATTGCAGGTGCAACTAAACATGACTAATGATCAGACAACAGCTTCCACATGAAAAGAATATTAAATAGTTTTGCACAGTTGTGGGAGCCAAGATTGTCAACACATTGGCTTGCTTGTTAGACTAGAGCACAGGGCAGGAGGATGGAGAATCCCCATTTTAAAAGTCTAATTTGTGTGCTGTTTCATAAAGCTTTCCACACGTTTAAAACTGGTGTTTGCAAACTTTGCTGGATCACAAAATATATGGAATGACAGAGCCTGATAAGGATCACCTGAGACTCTCTGTGGCAGTTTTCTTATGAACTTTAATATATTATACAATTTCCTTTATGGAAATGAAGAGCTGGTAGACTTCTGTTAGAGGTTATTTTGTAGATAATGGCATCTAATCTTCAGGATTGCAGACAATGCTGTAAGGTTGCTATTTTAAGGCTTGGATTTAAATGTTATAGAATCACAGAATGGCTTGGGTTGCAAGAGACCCAAACTCTGCCATGACACCTTTCACTACAGCAGGTTGCTCAGGGCCCCATCTAACCCAGCCTTGAACATTTCCAGGGTTGGGACAGCCATAACTTATCTGGGAAACCTGTTGCAGTGCCTCACCACCCTCACAGTAAAAAAGTTTTTTCCTAATATCTAATCTAAAGATGACATCTTAAAAGCTATTCCCACTTGTCCTGTCCTCCATGCTCCTGCAAATAATCTTTCTACATCTGTCTCCTATATACTGTCTTTAGGCCACTAATATGTAAAAGGGTAAAATTAGATATACCACATAATTTCATGCTGACAAACTCTTACATTCCACAAACCTTAAAAACTATACAATATTGATAAAGGAGACTTGGGGTATGGTTGTTTATTTCCTTTCACTGTCCCTCTCTTTTTTCCCCCCCTATACAACTTCTGGAAGTATGAAGTCTCTTAATTCAACTTAAATTTTTTTATAAAGTTTTGTCAAGATCAAGAGGGCAAAACTGGGATTTTTAAAGTAACACAGAGGCAAGCAGAATTTACATTATTGTTTTATTTCTAATTATGGTCCTAAATTCCTTATCTTATAGATATATTCATAATCTCATGTAATTTTCAATAATAATCTTCATTTATTGAAGCCCTTGGAAGTGAACCTGAACTAGTTTTAGTCACTTTGTAGGATGCAACAGGGATATGAGAGGTTACAATGCAAATATTTCCATAGCAGAGATATAGGCTAAATTCTATATTTTTATGGACTCTTGCAAGTGAAAATAAATGTAAATAGAGAACACAGAGATAAAATACAGATTACAATTCTAATTTAGCTTCCTCTTTTCACCATACATTACCAAATTCGAATTTTATTTACTTTAATATACTTTTAAGTAATGTAATGTGGGATTGACAGTGTATATATTAATGATTTCTTCAGAGACACTGCAACAGTGACTACATTTCCTGTTCCACCACCTCTTTATGCTGTCAGTCACATATATTGAGGCATCAATCCTTGTCATTGAAAAGCTGTGTACTTTGTAAAAGGAGGAAATGTTGCATTTAGAGGACAGGAATAAAGCAAGGGCTTAAGTAAAAAAGAAACATATACACATACACACATATACATATGAATACAAATGTAAAAATTTAACGTTAAGAAAAAAGAGGACTGGTTTAAATCTTTGGCTGTGGGTTAGTTAAAAATCTAGAAAGGTTTAGCATTTAAAAGATTAGTTGATTAATGTGAAGCAGGAGGGGTTTTTTCTGTTGTTTGCTGAGTGTTTTGCACATTTGTGTCAAATTCCTCTGGAAAAGTGAATTATTAGGTCAATTTGCTACTTCTGGAAAGAGAGGCTCTCTTTCTTCTTTTGAGAGTAGCTGCATGTCTTGATGAGGGAAGTTTCAGAGACACAGAACTCTCACAAGTAAGAATAAACAACTCAAATAAAGGAGCTACAATTCTAAAACTCATAGTGAGACAGATTTTGGAAAAAAACAATAGACAGGACTGAGAAGTGATGTAAAGGAAATTCCCAAAGAATTGGGCTATGATTCTTGCCACTGAAGAAGTCAGAGCTGGCTGAAACCAAGTTTGAGAACAAGGACCTATTATAAAAGGATATAGTAAGTAATGGGTAAGCTACTTATAAAGTGATTCTTTCTCTGATTCTGTCTCTAGCCAGATTAGTTAAAATCAAAAAAGTTAATTACTAGACTATGCTTTATAGTAAAAGCTCTGCTTGATTTGTGGTCCTATTTTCCTACATAGTTTTGTCTACAATTACTTCCATTATTATGGGTGTTGGCAAACTCTGACAGAACTGTACATTTGTAGGTGGAGAGATTTTTCCTTCTCTACTGCTGGGTGTTTTGATCACTTTCTTTTGTTCTTTAGCCTTGACTTTTTTTAACATGCCAGCTAGCAAACACTTAAAGCTAAGGGGAGGAATTTATTTTTTCTTTTTACTAATGTGATCATCTATGTGACAAATTCATATGACATTTATATAGTATTTAATGAATGGTCATAAAATCATGTTCCATAGCTTTGTTATAATTATGACTTTTCAATTTGTTGGATTTGAATCAGTGATTATATCAAAAAGGAGGGGGGTTTTGCTTAGTTCATGGTGTTCTCTTTCATAAACTAGCAATTATATTTATTAATAAAAAAAAAAAATCTATAACCCTATCCCAATAATGTAATGAAACTGAAAGTTTAATCAGGCACTTATAAGATAGGCATCAATGGAAACAATTTCCCTAAGGGAATGAAATAAGCTAAGGAAGGATTCGCACCTAGGACCAACTTTCTTCCTTTGGCAGAAACAACCATTAAAGGCTAAACAATATCTGATGTACTTGTTTTATCAAAAAATATTTTTGGGTTTTTTTCCTTTCTCTTTCTTTCTTTTTTTTTTTTTTTTTTTTTTTTTTAACACCAAGATTTTCTCCTCAAAAATATCACTCAGTCATATGATGAAAACAGAAAACAAGGTAAAGAATTACACATGTAATTGTTACCAAGAGAGAAGATGTTCATTTACAACCCATAACAATTATGTAGATAGACTGTAGGCATAATAAACAGCCACAGGAGGGAGGGAGAGACAAACAATTACTCTAATGGAGAGGGAGATGTTGTGATTAACATTAAATGCTACCCACAGTGAGAGATCCGCAGTAAGAGTGACATACATGACAACTGTATAAGACACACTTGCCTCCTGGGGAGGGAAAACAGGGAGAATAGGAAATAGGATATTCTACATCAGTGGAAGCAGTTCCCTATATTTATGAAGCTGTAAGGGTATATTTGCTTTCCACCAAAGCCAGAGCAACTTATTTTTCTTGAAATTTCCTTTTTAGTGTCATTTTCAGCTAGGAAAAAAAACTATCTGACACTGAAAATAATAGTTGGAAAGGGAGAGAAAGAGGAAAGGAGAAAGGCAGGAGAAGAAAATCCAGGACTAGAGCTCCTAGACAGGCATATTTTTTGGCTACTCATTACAGATTACTGAAAAGTGAAAGCCCATCATTTTGTCATTAATCTGTAGACACAGACATATTTTTCCATGGAAATGTTTTGAATAATTGGTATATTATTAGCATTTCAGGTAGAACACAGTTGCTCTTAGAGTGAGGTTAAATAATGAGCATGCAATTAGGAAGGAAAACCAGATCTATTTGCAAGTGCTTATAATTGTAGGCATTTCATATCAAATTTCTGGACATTAAGACACTAAATAAATGCAAGATTAAGACAATGTACTTCTTCCTGTATTTAAACAGGAAATATATTCAGCTAGGATGCATATATTATAGCTTTATTTATACATTTTCATACAATTATGCACAAGTTCACAAATGTGGAAAGTAATCCATAATGGAAGACAAAGCTGTCTTCCTCTACATAATAATTCACTGTAAGAAGTTAATGAAGTTTTTAAAAAATGTATGCCTGAAGTACTCTTCAGGTAAAACTGTTGTTATTTAAAGCAAGAAAAGTCTTCTTAGCAATACAGTTCACTCAACCCAGTGTTGTAGCTGATCTTCCTCACATCTAATCACTGATTAATTTGAATTAAATGTGAACTAGCCACAGCATTCAAAGCTAGCTTGGAAACTAAGACAAAGATTTTAGAACTAGATTTTCATTATCCTGAAAATGACACCCATATGTAAGACTAAAGTGCAAATGTGGGAACATGTAACACAGTTGACAGTATTTAACTATTATCATTTGATCAAGATTTGATTTGTGTTGATGATGGATTCCCATTTCAAGTGCTGATTTATGAAAAAATTTGTTAGTTTTATTTCTGTGTCTCTGAATAGAAGTCTTGCCTTCAAACAAAATAAAGCCCAAAGACTGGTAAAAACAAATTTGGAAAAATAAGGGCCTTTAAAAGTGTGAGGAAATAGAGATATTTTTTGTTCTATTCTAATCTTCAACTATTGGACTTGAATTGATTAAGATGACTTCTCTGGCCTCATTGAATTGCTGATGTTGAGAAAAAGAGAAAATTTCAAAAGTAAATCAGAAATGAATGCTAACTTATACTGAGTCATTTGACATTTCTTTCATTTCTGTGAGAACACTAGAAGTCCTAGAGAATGAACCTGGATGGTTCTCTCACTGTCCTCCTCTAAACCTGCAGGATGTTTTTTTCTTGTTTTTACTGTCATTACACACAGATATGAAAAGAGCTTACTCTACACATCCAAGTATTTTCCTTTGTGTATAACTGGCATGACAGAGTAGGTGTAAAGAAAGGAAAAGTTACTTTTCCTTACACCTTGTTCACCTTCACAGGTGCTGTGTCTCATGGACATGCACCTTCCTTGCTTTGTTCTGTACATTGCAGTGTTGAGCAAATCTCAAGATGATATTCTAATACAATTTTACTATCTT
Source organism: Zosterops lateralis (assembly GCF_965231275.1). NCBI lineage: Eukaryota > Metazoa > Chordata > Aves > Passeriformes > Zosteropidae > Zosterops > Zosterops lateralis. The sequence continues at coordinate 42,828,652 of NC_139761.1, forward strand.
TAAAAATCTTCTGGATTTTGGGTACTACTGCTCCTCTTTAGGGAATTGTTGCCAGATAGCTTGCTTTTCTACATCTATAATGATTTAATTGACTAAAGAAAGCAGTTTTTTAATCTCAGGCAAAGTGCATGTCTCAAGCTCTCCACAAAATGTTAAGAAAAGGCCAATACTGCCAAGACACAGAGAATGACAAATACAGTTTTAAAAACTGAATAGTGAGCACGTTATTGCCAGTTTCCTATTATTTTCGTCTGCAGGTACTTCCACAGTATCTGATTTTGAATTTCCTTTTTTAAAACAAAATAAGATAAAATTAAATAAAAAGAAACCTGTCATCTTTTGCTAATTAGGAGTTGATTTATCAAATTTGCTGCAACTCATTTTGCACATTTCCCACTGTTGAAACAGATCTTCCATTTAATTAATGGATGATAGTGCTGATAACAAGGACATTTTAATCACTGAGTGCTGATGATAGATGGTTTGCCTGTTTAATTGAATTGTTACTTAACAGCATATTGTCTTTGAGAATGCTGTGATTTGGATTCAAAGATGGAAGGCACGTAGTTGGGTGATGTGACAATCATGTTTATTTGTTGGAACTGTCATTAGCTTGTAACAGCAAAATTACTGACCTTATTTCCCTATTTCAACTGGAAAATTAATTATTTGTATCTTATCTTTTTATCCCCTTACTTGTCTGGAATTTTATATGTGAAAATATGGAGAACAGAGCATACATGAACTCTGTCAATGTTAGCTAGTAAAAATACCCCATTCCACAGCCATATAATTGTTTTGTTAATTTTTAAATTCATCTGTGAAATGTTTTTAAAAATGGAAATATTACATATGGGTCAAATTATTTTATTCTAGCTTTTTAATATTAACTGTTAGTTGTGTTCTTCCACAGGATGTTTCATAACACATTTTCATTTTAGCTCTGTTTCTTTACTGTTTTGCCTAACTTGAAGAGAGGGTCTACACAGAAATAGGTAAATAGGTAAACTAAAAATGAAAGGGGCAATAAAAAGAAATAAATAATCTCAAATGCAATTAAGGATCTGTATTAAACGACATAGGAAATACAGAGAAAATACAACTGAAAAAAATCAAAGGAATGTGGCTTAGCTAAAGATCAAGATAAAGTACAAAAGATGTGGGGGAAGGAACTTTTTACTGCATATCTACATTAAACTAAAAAACAAGCAAATACCTTGTTCTAAATTCAGAAAAGTTAAAAACAAACACATAAAAGTCAGGCCCAAACCTGTTTGGGGAACAAATAAAATGAAGCATAAAATCTAATAAAAATGTCTTTATTGAAATGTGTTAAAGCAAGAAGCCTTCCAGAGAGTTTGTGTGAAGCCAGCAGACAATCCAGATACAAAATAAATGTACTACTGTGGGAGAAAAATGCAACTGAACTGATTATGTGTTTATTTATGGTTCAAGAGCTTCAAAGAGATCCACCAGTCTTTATGAAGGACTTATTAGCTGATGATCCCTTCCAAATAACGAATCAGTAGGTGCAGTTACAGAGCAGAAAGAAGTAGAACAGTAGTAAATAAATGGGTGCCAGGACTAGAGAGTATTTTACCCATGCTTTAAAGGAACTGACTATAAAATAGATAATATTCTACTGTGTAAAATGAAACAATTATTTTTCTAAGATTCTGTAAGACTGAATAAGTGTAACTTAAAAGGCTGATACTTTTATCAGGAAATTAATAAGCTATATAATAAAGAACAGGGTTGGGGTGTTCATAAATGAGCAACATACTAGGCAAGAGTTGTCAGGATTTTAAAAGCCAGCTCATAAGTCTTCTTAAATTCCTTCTTAGAACTGTAGTAAATTTATGAACAAGGGAAACAGGTTAAAAATATCATCTTTTGAAGTATGAGTTAACTTTTGATATGGTCCTCATTACCAAAGAGAAAAAGAAGATATATTGAATAAGGATGATCTCACACTGCTCCCACAGTGAAGGTCACCCATGAACTTCCAACAGACCTATACTGTGAAAGACACACGTTCACAATGTGAAAAATGCTGTGAAGAGCTGGGGCAGAATTTTCCTATGATTTTGAATTATTTGGGAGAGTGGAGACAGACTCTGAATGGCTGAAGTATCCCCTCACACTACTCAGTGGTTATGTAATAAAATGTCAATGTGAAAATTGACTGTAGTTAAATGCAAAGTACCCCTCTCTCCACTCCATCAATTTTAAGTTTACACATACAATAATGGGCTCAAAGCCTAAGTCTCACCATTTAGGAATGAGATATTTCAGTTATGATAAGTAGTTGTATGAAAATACCCAATTGTGAGCAGCCAGAACAAACTGAATCCTAGGAACTATTGGGAAAGAAACAGGAAAATAAAATAAGATCATTATTATGAAGCTGTATAAATAGATTGAGTCCATGAAACACATATACAGTAAATCTCCCTTCCTGCGTCTCAAGAAAGACACAGTAAAGCTACAAAGGATTTAAAGAAAATGCCAAGGCTAAGTAAAAGTATTTAGCATGTTCTGTAGGGGGAATGATTGAAGAGATTAGGTTGAAAAATTCATGAATGAGGGAGAAGACCATGGAAAGCTATTTAACAGTACAAACTCTGGAGAGCTGAACAGGGATAATGAACCATCATTCCTTTCACCACATGAAGCATCTTCTCACTTGCCTCTTCCTTAAAATATTTTTGTACTGATTTTCTGCCATATAAACTGTGTAAACACATCTACCACATAAGCCTTCATGCCACAAAGTTATAAGCCTGTATGGTTTTCAAGGCATATTAGAGACACCTGTTGATGATAAGTTATAGTTTCCTTTTTTCTGCTAACAGTTACAGAACCATTATTCTGACTGCTAATGCTGTTCTAAAATTTCACTTTTTTCCCTGATAATGAGACAAAAAAAAAGGAGGGAAACAGACTTATTTGTCCTCTTTCTTGAAGATCAAGGAATGGAATAACTTTAAATATAATGGAGAAACAACATAATTTTATTCTTGTTTTCCACATTTGTCCAATGCTAATTAACTCATGGATGTTCTCTCTGATTATTCTGTGATATACTCAAAGATACCATAAAAGGCATCTCATACCACAAAAGGAAAACGTGCTTTCATTTGTCTAAACTCTCCTGACAAAAAAAAAAAAAAAAAAAAAACAAAAAAAAAAACAAAACAAAACAAAACAAAACAAAAAAAAAAAAAAAAAAAAAAAAAAAAAAAAAAAAAAAAAAAAACCCACACACAACCAAAAACTGACAGACTAAATATATTTATGTACATGTAGTCCTAAAATGCACCTATGCTGACTTAAAAAAGATGATATTTTAATACAAAGAGCTGTACTCCACACAACTGTGATTCGTAAGGTTCTTGTTACTGCTAAATATAAAAGAATTTAAATACTATGTAAGCAAGTTTAAGTCCAAGCAGTGTTCATGATTAGAAGACTGCACCATTGTTCCCAGAGTGTTTGGTCATGTGTTGCTGTACTATCAGCTTTGACTGATTTATTCCAGTTTTGGAGTTTTTAAGCCAAGTAAGAGTAACACTAAGCAATAGTAACTACATTTGCAACAATCTCCTTTAATTAGGGCATTAATCTCCTAATAGATATTGCTCCCAGGACGCAAATGAAAAATCTGTATTAGAATGTTTACAGTTCAGAAAATAATAATAATAGTAATAGTAATAATAATAATAATAATAATAACAATAATAACCAGATTTCAGATTAATTTTAAAAACCTTCAGAATTTGAAATTTGTGAGAATTCTTCATATGGGCTGCTCTTGCAATTAGGTTTTGCTAAACTTTTTAGTGTATGAATTTCATATTAAAGGCAGGAACCAAGCAGAAATCTTCTGATTGGGATCTGAAGATGATAAAGGCAATATTGCTTTAATGGACAGCAGGCTGTTGCTCCTCTTTTCCCCATCTTTTCCCTATCTACATTAGCTGACAGTCCATTTCAGCAAGCACTGATACCTTAGATCCAGTCTATTAAATAGTAAGTCTGCACATACTGCTAGTTTTATCTGTCTATCGGGGATAAATCTACACTAATCCATACTGTGGAATTGGAAATAGAATTTGGAAAGGGCCAGGAGAATTCAGCCTATTGATTTACAGGCCAGGGCTCACTGAAGTTGCTCTGCTACTAACCAAGGTTGATTACTTTTCAGATGCACAGGGTTGAGCACACATTATTGTTCTTCAGCAGACTTGTATGAGGATTTTTGAGGCTTCTTGATATGTTAAAATAAAAAAAGACTGACTTAAAGCAGCTTCTTTGATTATTATTTTTTTTTTTTAAATCATTTGGTCCACAAGAAACAGTGGTTCTAATGACAGGATATATATATATATTATTCTCATTCATTTCCTCATTAGTTAAGACTTTGGTGCAATTGTAAAGAAAGAGAGTAGATGCATTTATTATTTGGTATAATGTCTTACAGCAAAATATAATATGAGGACTGCTAAAATATGCAGTTAATGTTTTTTTCTAACCATAAAACTTTTAACGAAGATTTTCTTGAATCAGAATCTTGGATCCAAACACTGCTAGGAAACTAGAAGTCACGTTCTTGTTTGTGCTCATCTCTACAAGGACAAGAAAAGCAATTGGAAGTAAAACTATTTGTTCTAAACTCATAGATGCTTTGGTGTTTGTTTGTTTTACTAATGTTTTAACAGTAAAATGCACATGTGCATTTGTAGAGACACCTCATAAAAATCAGGAACACATTGGCTTATGTCATACCTTAATACTATATATTAAAATAGAATCTTGAAAGGAATTACTACAAATAGGAAGATTTGACATTGATTTTGGAGGAAAAACCTCTGTTAATATTCAGCTATATATGCAAGCAGAAATCCAAAAAAGATCTCATGGAAAAACAGCCTCAAATCCTAAAATAATATTTTATGGGAGCAATTATTCCTCTCTAAATTAATGATACTTTTACTGCCGAGGATAATCTCAGATGGCAGGTATGGGTTTTCCATTTTCAATGTGGAAAATGTTTTCTGTATCTAATTAATTTAGGGAATGTCTTGTTTGAAATATTATACTGAGTTGTATGTATTTAGTGTATGTAGAGGAGGAGAAGGAAAAAGATGAATCTTGTAAGTAGTTTAAACATTTTTATTTCAAAGTCTTGTCCTTCAAGGTTTGTATAAAAGTCGGAATGATTGCCTGGTTGGACCACTTTTGTGGATCATTCATGGCTTTATATAGGATTTAACATGATGGTACTACAATCTGTAAGTGTTATTGTCCTATTAGTACAGATATAATAATAATACCACAAAAAAAAAATTGTTGGTGAATGTTCTAGGCCCTAAACATTACTTGCAAACAATCTCATACTTTTGTTAATATTCTCTATGGAGAAGAGGTTCAACCAGCAAATACAAACTCAAATTGAAATTTCAAATATGCAAAATAGTACTAAGCCACCCATAAACAGTTCAATTTCTGTTTCAGTTTGGGGAAAGCAACATAAATGCATCTCCCTGTAAATACATCTCCCTGTATTTCTGATTTAGCATATCAAAAAGCAGAATCAACTCCAACAGCTTTTGAGGCTGATGAAGGCTAAAACACTGAGATATTCAGTAGAACAGCTAAATCTTCCAAACTTTTTAATGATGGGAAAAAGACAAAGCTTTTAAAGATCTACCTATCACAAATGTGCTCTACTTAGTACATTTCCAGGGTAGGTGAAGGTAAAAATATTGAAGGCTTCTTTTTTCAGATAATTTTAAAAGGTTCTTAATTTCATTCTGGTTTTAAATGCATTTTTCAGAAACCATACAGGTAAGGAAAGCTGGAAATCAGTAACAGACAGCTGTGTTCTGGCTATTAAAAGCCAATTTGGGCATATCTATGAAAAGGGACATCCTGTTGGTCTAGAAACTAGTAAATTGAAGTGAAATTATAAGTAATTAGCTGACACACTTTCACAAACCCCGTGAAAATTATTTTAAAACATCTAACAGCTGTTGGTTAATAAAGAGAAATAGTATAGTTGCAGCAGAACATTTCAACTGCCAGTAACAAAAATGTTAAAATGCTGTGAAGGGTAGCTGCTACGTGACAGCAGCAAGGACGGAGATGAAGAACAGGCGCCATCCAAATGTGGGCAGCAGATGTGTGAAACCAGACGTGACTGTCACATCCTGTGCCTGAGTTTCTCTAAAACCATGGGACACAGTGACTGGTTCAGCTCAGCTGAGCACTCTTCCCTTTCTCAGCACCTTGTAAGCTGCACCACGCTATTGGGCATACATATGATTGCTATGATGCCTTAAGTTTCTATTTCTCATGTTTTTCATATTCTGTGCTGCCTAGGTATGTAGTTCTGAGCTCATATTAAGTACTGGTAAGCTCTCTTCCCAGAGTAGGTAGACAAAACAAATCCTTTTCTTGATGAAGACCAAAGACAACTTTCAGGCCTTTCAAATAACAGTGGACTGAAGGGAGAAACAAGAAGGATGAGAACTCACAACCTGAAGCTGTAATTGGACAATTAAACCCCAATATGCAAATGGACTAAAACTTATAAAAGAGTAAGACCTTGTGACCAGTCATTCATTTTGTGACCATTTTTAGTCCACCCTGGGTGTAGCCTTGGTCAGGCTCTTGTCCTGCCTAAGGTGTACCCTAAAGGCCTTTCAATAGATACCTATTTTATTCTCTAGCTCTGTTCAGTCTCTGTTTAAGGTCAACCTTCCCAAGGCATCAGCTTCTTACTTTCCTCCTTCTTTAAAAAAGAAAATGCTGTTCTTTATGGCATAGATGAGACAGTCCCTCAGGCTGAAACTCTGTAGAGGACACCAATATTCCATATCTCAATAAACACTGTCTGTTTTTCATTCTTTTGTGTGAATTCCTAAGGAGTATTCTATGGACAATGTTGCATGTTAGCTGAAGGGAGTGTATAATGATTGCAATGTAATTGTTACCACTGCTGTTTTAATTTAGAGCTTGTATTGGTCTTGTTCTTCCCTTGCGTCTGCTAACAGCGTGTTTATATCAGGAATGTGAGTTCCCATGATGAACAGCTAATTACATAAAACTTGACATTGCTGTCCAAATCCCAAATTAAAACAATTCTTCTCACCATAGGGTTATGTTATTTTACATGTAGATCTTTAACTTAACTGTTATTACAATTTTTTGCTGTTTACTCGATCTGAGATTTAAGCAATGAACTATGATGGTGCATTACAAATATGAATCCTGAGCATAAATGTTACATAGCTTCTTTCTCATTATTTGATGCAGAAATGGCCTTTCTTCTTCCCCCACTAAAAACAGAAACTTTCCTGTACAGTAATGTTAATCTTGAAAGCAAATAGAAATAATCTGTAGAGAGAAAAGACTATTTGTGTAATATGTTACTAACAAATTTGAGAAGTCTCTTACAAAGAAGGAAGCAACAGCAATTTTTAAAAAAGTCCTTAAATAACTTCCTAGTTGAAACTGTTAGCATTTAATCTGTAATATTTGAAAGTCATTCAAAAAGTGGGATGTTTACACATCTAAGGATTATTGAAATGGGTCCCCCTGAAATTGTTCTTGAATTCCTAGCCAGTGAAATGCTATCCATGATCTTACTGATATTACCTTCAAAAATTCAGCAGAGATTGATCCCGTATTAGAATTCACTGCTATGTAGGAACAGACTCCAAATCCAAACATCCCTCCATTCTAAAGAATAGCAGATTTAAATACTTGTCTTAAAATAGTAAAATTTTTAAGGTTGGAAAAGACTTCTAAGATCATGGAGTCCAACCATTAACCAGGACTTCTGAATTAATCACTAAACTGTGCCACCAAGTGCCATTTTCATGTGGTTTCAACACTTCCAGAGATGATGACTGGATTATTTCCCTGAGCAACCTGTTCCAATGCATCACTACTCCCCATGAAGAGTTTTTTTTTTAAAATCTAATCTAAAACTTCCTGGTGAAACTTGAAGACATTTTCTCTGGTCCTGCTACTTGTTACCTTAAAGAAGAGACTGACTCCCACCCTCCTGCAACCTCCTTTTAGGTAGTTGTAGAGAGTTATAAGATCTGTTAGACAGTGGTTTAATAGGACTTGGAAGTCTTTGATACCATATTTCTCTGCAATCAATTAGTGTATAAAGCTTAGTTGATAATATCTTTTTAATATTTTAGCTGAAATAAATTGATTAGAATTGTGAAAAAGTGTTCTTTTAATGTGTATCTGTTATTAAGGGAGAACTGATATTGCACACACTCCCAAAACAAACAGCTTTTGCATTTAGGAGAAAAAGGTTTCGAGATTGTACTTGGACACCTTGCAGGAAAAGAGAAAAGGTTAAAGATGACTGTGGGTCTCCTGTCCATCCTTGTGTGTCTGAGCAAAGATCCAATACAAACTAGTCTGATATTGGAAATGAAGAAAGAGTAAAAAAATTATCTGAAGGCAGAGTTCTTTATAAAATTCTCAGAAATAAAAATTCATCAGATGTCTTCTCTTGCAGGCCCTTTTTAATGCCTGGGGTTGGGGAAATTCCATAATCACTCTATTAATGACAGTGCTTACTGTATTCCAAAAAAATCCTGGTCAGAGTGCCAAACAAAATACACTTGTGCTGTAACTGCAAGTATTTCTGTTAATTAGATATTAAATTTGAAAGAAATTTGCTCCTGAAACACAGGATCACAGTTTTTTCCAGCAGATGACACTGTATTTCTCTCTGGAGAAAACATCCTAATGTGTGTTCAGACTCACTCTGACATGAAGAGAAAATGAGACATCTATCTTCTTGCTACAGCAAGATTTTAAAAATATTCGTCTCCTGCAATAGCTTTTCCAGGGACTGCAGTTAGGTGTATTGAGGTACTTATGTACTACCTTTCACTTTGATTGATTGGCAATAGGGTTATAGACATTCCATGACTGACATGAGAAAAGCAAAATTTCAGGTTCTGAGAAGTTTTTGTAATATTTTTTGAGCCTTTACACAAAGACCTGTGAAAATGACTTTAACAACCGGAGTGGCTAACCAAGCATTACATCTCCACTTACAAATCCAGCTAAGTAAGTGATTAAAGCAAGAAGCCCATACTGAGAGAAGGAAGACTGAAAAAAATAAAAGGTTAAAAATTGTCATTTTAATTGACAAAGTCTGAATTATCCATAGTATTCCAGGCTGCTTCTTTGTCTAGACAAAAGGTTCCTCCTAAACCTGTGAGCAGTTGTTGTGGTGCATTTTAGGTTTTATCAAGTTTCTGCATGCACCTGTTCTTTGTTTTAAAATGGTTTCTCCCATGTACTCTATGTTAAAATCCTTCCTAATTTCCCCCAAGTGATTGCCTGGTGTCAATCACAATTATGGGACCTGTCCATCACTTTACACCCTCTCCCTGTGTCTGGAAAATTCCAGGAAGATTGTTGAGTGATAGGCAGAGTCTCCGGCTCCGCCTCCCCTTAATTGATTGATTTGTTCTATTGATTGTCATGTATGTTCTGGGTCACTCCCCCGCTTCTGGATTGGTTCCTGGCTGTCCCCTTCCCCTTTCCCCACCCCCATACTTAAGGTGCAGTAGAAGCGAGGGAACTCATTTTTGTGGGTTCTCTCTCTGGGTGGAATAAACCCCAGTTGAACCTCCCACAAGAGTCCTCTCTTCTTCTTCACCATTGCTCACGACTCTGCCAAAGGCAAGGGCTTGCAGGATCAGGGACGTATCTTAGCATACCAAATTGTACCTGTGAATGCGAGCTCAGTGCCAGAGCTAGCCAGAAATGGGACAGGGGTTCCCGAGAGAGGCATCACACCCCCACAAGCAGTGCTGCAGGATGCTATTCTTTCTCTCTTCAAAATTTACGTTTCTCATACTTCCGTGACTGCACAGAAAGGTCCAAGTGCAGGCAGGAAAACTGAGAATTTGACCACTGGTAAAAGACAGAACAACAATTAGATTATATAATAGATCTCATTTCCATATTTTTTCGTCTCTACAGACATTCTGAATGCAGAAGTCATGTCAGAGCTGGTGTTCAAAATGCTTGCTAATTGTGCCTTTCATTTAGACTCTGTAAATCTTGGGTTGAAAAAAAGTGTAACCATATGAATCCATGCTTTCCCATCCTGTGCATGCGTAGCAGATTGAGCTCTCTTTTTCTTCCCAGATCAATTCCCTGAACATTCAATGAGCATTCAATTCTGTAAAACTTATTAACTGACATTTAGCAAATAAGTTTCCATTTTTCCTTTGAGACAGGCCATATAACAAAAAAACCCCACAAACATTCATAAAACATGTGCAGTTACTTCCAGTGAAACAGAAAATTATGCAACACTTCTGAATAGTGAAATTCTAGTTCAAAGTGTAGACTATCTGCAGAATCTAAGCTACATCTTGGAAATCTAAAATTCATGAGCATGAATCTAGATACCCCACCATAAAGGGTAAAAGACAATTTTTTCTTTTCTTTTCACCTAATAGTAATATTAGGTGAAAGCCTATATGAAGTGTCTACAATGAAATATCTATACATACATATGAGCTCTTCAACATCTTTATAAGTGACTCAAATGGAGGACCTGAAAGTATACTAAGCATTGGAAGTTTAACAAAGTGCCAGGTTCTACCTGGGACAGAGCAACTGGACAGACTGGGGGACAAGAGGCTGTAGAGCAGTGCTGCAGGAAAGGCCCCTGGGGGTCCTGGTCTGTGGGAAGCTGGATCTGAATCAGCAATGCCCTGGCAGCCAGGAGGGCCAGCCCTGTCCTGGGGGCACCAGGCACAACAGGGCCAGCCCGGCAAGGGAGGGGATTGTCCTGCTCTGCTCTGAGCTGGGGCAGCCTCACCTCCAGTGCTGGGGACAGTTTGGGTGTCACAATGTCATCAAAATATTAGAGACATTAGACATAGAGAGTGTCCAAAAGAGAACTACAAAGATGATGAAAGGTTTAAAGAGGAAGCCATAAAATAAGCAGCTGAGGTTACTTGGTTTGTTCAGCTTGGAGAGGAGACTGAGGTGAGACCTCATTGGTGACCAGTGACAGGAGCAAAAGGAGCAACAAAAGGCTGTGTTAGGGGCAGTTTAGGATGCATACTAGGAAAAGGGTCTTTTTGTTATATACTAGGAAAAGGTTCTTCACCCAGAGTGTAGTTGGGCACTTGAAGGGGCTCCCCAAGTGCCACTTCCTAAGTGGTCACAGCACCAAGCCTGACAGAATTCACGAAGGCTTTGAACAATGTTGTCAACACATGCTGTGATTCTTGAGGCATGCTGTGCAGGAACAGGAGTTGGACTTGATGATTTTTGTGTGTCCTTTTCAACTAGGGATAAATTCTATAATTCTATGAACAACTGATGTGTTATACAAGTCTGAAACTTAGTCATATAACATAAAACTGTGGATATTATTTTTAGATAAATTTAGCTGACTTTTCTTTCTTTTTCTTCTTATCTCCTTACATCAATTATCTTTGAATGGAGAAGCAACATTACCCTTTTTATTCCTTAAAAATCTTTCTGTTGAAATACAGTCTTGATTAGACAAGGGCAGTTCCTGATTTAATGTACATGTACCTTTCATGAAAACAGTTGTACTTGCTTATAAGTAGTAAAGTAGAGCTGTTAAATGGCAATATATTTCCAGAATGCCAGCTCTTTTAGTTGACTGCACACTCCAGCTTTGACATTTGCTGTTTTATTAGTCTAATTCTGATGAATAGAAGGAAAAGGTCTCATCACAAGAGGGTTTATATGGAGCAGTTTATATAAATGAAGGAAGAAGCAGGATTAGTTAGACCTTCCATTGATATAATTTTTATTTCTTCTCTAGGGTTATGAAGGCGATCTGCAGGTCACATAGCCCTCTTTATCCCAGAATGTACTAAATTTACTTCCATTACTCAGGATGGTTTTTTATACAGCATAATCTTCAAAATTCCCAAGGCTGGAAATTTCCTAACAATCTTATTAGTACTTAATGATATTACTTTTATGCCATTCCTGTAAAAAGAATCTGCCTTCTCCTCTTATCATCCCCTGCATCTGTGGCAGACAAGCTCCCTTTCCCTAGCTCTCCTCCACACCTAAAAGAACTCTTTAAAAGTTATCTCAACTGAATTAATACAACATGAGTATCCAAGAGTCCTTTTTTGTTGCTCATTCTGTGACCAGTTAACCAGCTAATAATCATAAGCTGAATTTACTGGTAAAGAGCAATTTTTCATTATGATTAGTTAATTTTTATGCAGGATTCTTCAGATTATGGTAGTACTCAGAAAGTATAATTAAAAGAATTTGCAAATGAGGGATCAGTTGTTTGCAATGATCATTATTTTGTGTCCATTTGTCCATCTTACAAAACTAAATACAACCTTTTCCAAGGAAAAATGTTTTAGATTTTTTAAAATTATGTATTAATGCTTACTATTAATAGATTTTTTTAAAGATATCCAGTAACTGACCTCTGCAGAATTTTGTCTCTTACATTATTTTACTTTTCAGTAAACTTTTTTTAGCTGTAATGAATATTGTTATCCTACAGTCAGAAAGAGTACAATTAAAAATCACTGAGCATATGTTCAATTCCTATTCTGGCCTGTATGTTGGACACATTCCTCAGAAGAGTTTTAAAACCCTGATCACAGATAATGACCTTCAAAGAAAATAATTGACATTAAGTATAAAATGTCAGTGACATTTTCATGAAAGATAATATTCTTCATCATATGGGTACCAAAATACAAGATATTAATATAATTCACTGAATCATGTAGTTGCCAGAATTTTGGAAATATATGTGTTCAATATCTTCTTTCTGTTTGATATGTGCAAGACTACATATTTTTAGTTTATTGGTTCTTAGAATCAGTTCCTTGTGTATCTTTTGCTCATAAAGATTGCCATTTTGTAAAAACACTGTGCAGAACTATTCAGATGGGTGTCACTGGTCTTGATCAAGACCCTGAATATTTCCACAGGTATGTCCAAGTCCTGTATTTCTGTTGACAATCCTTGTACTGCCTTCAGGCTTTCAGGAAAAAACTGTACCATATAGCTGTGGTTCCAGGCTCTGAAGAACTCGTGGAATAAAAACTGTTGAACATTTTTCTGCTCAACAGACCTGGATAAAATAAGGTTTTAGGGAAAAAAAAAATTAAAATAAATTATGCCCTGAAGCTGGAAACTGGATCTGTGGAAAGGGTTTCTAAGAAACTCAGTTTGTACACAATGCATTGTCAGGTATCAATAACTGCATTTTCTGTCGGGAACCTCATTCCTCAAGAAGCAAACATTAAAATGTGTAGATGTAGCTTGTGTGCCCAGAAAGGGATTTCTTTGGCTGAAATGTCTAATAGCATTTCAGAGGAAGTAGTTTCCAGATTGAAAGTGTTGGACAGATACTCCTTACGATATAGAATTGCAAGAAAAAAATATGGATAGACAGGTTAGTCTTATGAAAATGGAAGGTGAAATTTCATTGTAATAATGTGCTTCAGACACTGACACAATATGACATAATCAGACCTCCCTCTTACTTCCTTGTTTTACTCAGTTTAGCATCAAACATGTAAGTACTGCTGAATGTGGATAACAGATTAAGATAACAAAGGCCAAAGTACACCAGAAAACAACTAAAATTTGTTTCATCAATCTTTGATGAAATAAACTGAAAGAAGATGTGAAATAAGAAGGAGTATTAAAAAACAGACAGAATTTTGGAGCTATGGAGATAAAAAAAAGATAAGATCTCATAATGGATTGGATGTAGGTGCTATGCAGGAACAGAGTATCAAAAGAAATAATCTTTCAAGGAGGATTAAGCCTAGATAGGGAGAAAATCCCTGGAGGAAAAGAATTACTTATTTATTATTTGTTTTAAAAAATATTTATTGATTTAATTCTACTGCACATAGAAGTCTCTTGAAAATTTTTCCTCTATCATCAACTATTTTTCATATAAGCATAAAAGGAACATCCTGGTGTTTTTGTTAGGTAGTGATACAGATAACCTTGTCAATGAAACAGTGGAATTTCAAAAGCAATATAATTAATATATTCTGCAAAGGTAAATAAAGAAATAAGAACTAATTTTAAATAGTGTTATTTAAAAATATGTAGACTTTTTTGGCCTCAAATGGGATCTTAATAACAGTAAGGTGTTCCTTGCATATGCTGTAACATAAGTGTTAAGGACTTAGAGCCAGTGCTAATATTCATGGGATTTGTAGGTGTACATGAGTGTGCCTGTGAGTGTAGAGAGCAAAAGAAGGTGCAAAAAGGTTTTTTTTTTAGTGCATCCTTACACTGACCTGCTGGACAACACCACTTGTTTGTGTCAGTGCTGCTGATATTTACACTGGTGCTGATAAAGGCCCTGCTCTATCTGTGAGGCCTCTGTGGCCAGGTGTAGTGGTGTGGGTTTGGTTTTATCAGTTTTACGTATGTATTTGTTCCTTGTATTAAGTTCATTTTTATAAGTTATAAGGGTTTGCCCCATGCACCCATGTTCCACCCTCATTGGTATCATCCCAACCCCAGTTCTATGTCAATCATAAGTTATCCAGCCCCTGGGTCTTGTCTGTCACTTTGGGGTCTCTCCCAAAAGTCTGGAAAGTTCCAGGAAAAACCCCAAGTGATTGGACAAGACTTCAGCTGTCTCCCCACCAGAGTTATTAATTTGTTACTATGTATGTCATTTATCCAGAGAGCCATGCCCCTTTGGCCCCTGATTTGTCCCCAGTTAGACCCATCCCTGAGTTCCTCTCCCCAATAAAAGGTGTTGCCTTCGGGGGTTCCAAAAGACTTTTTTCCCTCGTTTTTCCCCCACTGCTTCTGCAGAGGGGTGTCTGTTGGGGCAGATCCTCTGATGAATAAAGCCAGCAGTTAACCCAGAACAGCCTCCTCTTTTTTCCTGCTGTCATCGTTTCACTCCTTCAAGCAAGACAAGAACTCACAGAAGTCAGTGAGGTTCATCGGGCTACCAAGCTGTGCCCTTTACTGTCGAGGTGTCAGGGCTGGCCGAGGCAGAGAAAGACACCTCTACAGCCAGGCACGTTAAATGTTGTGTGATTGGGTGCAATTGAATGTGTCATTCTGGCACACACATTCACCTTTGCTGCTGGCTGAACCTGCAGACTTGAAGAGCAGTGCATCCCCCAGGCTGGACAGAGAGGCTTCCAAGACCTCAGCATGCCACAGGTCTGGCTGCTGCAGCCAAGGAGTGGGTGCTGGCATATTCTGGAGTCAACAAATCACATAACATAATTAGCAGGCGTAGATTGTCCAGAAAAGATGAACATTGAGTTTTAAAGTTGTGAGGACAATTGCAAGAATTGGTACCAGATGTGGTTAAAATCACTGTCCAAGTGGTACCATTTAACACTATTTTGATGACTACCCTTTTTGTAATTTTTGTCTTTAGCTGCTTGATATAAGATAGAACTGGCTTGTCCATCTCTTAAGTCAGTGCTTGAAATGAAGTAATGACCTTTTCCTTGACAACGCACTTGACATTGTCTATCTCCAGTGTTATTTATTGGCTTTCTTGCCTTGAATTCCTTTGCAAGAAATTCTTCCAAAGACTGACTCATTGTGATTGCATGGGCATAACCTGTTTCATTTCCTTCTAAGCTGTTGTATTTTGACCTTTCTTGTACATAAGTCTGCATTTGGAGATGAAGAGGAAAATAAAATAGAAATGTACATGGGAGAAGTAGGAACTGCCTGCACTCTCTACCAATTTGCTACAGAACAGCCATGGCACAAGAACACAGTAATCAGTGTGCTGATGTTGACAACTTTTACATCTTCAGACAACACACCACAATGGTGGTTGTGAGAATTAATCACTTACTGTGTACAGCTAGGCCAGGGAAATACATGAGGCCAATTTAGGTCAAATACTATTCTGAAAAATTAATGTCAAGGAACCTAGAACTAAAATTAGAAATGATAATACACAAAACCATCTCTTAAACAAAAATGTAACAACTTTTCAAAAACAAACGTACACATCTCACCCACACAGAACCTGTTACCATTACATACTACTTACAGGCCATACCCACAGCTCCATAAAAGAATTTGTGTCACCATAGCTCCTCAGAGTAGCAAAATCTACTAGAACCACTTCTCTAAGATCATGAGGGATTTTGGCACCACTTTCACCGCCACCTTTCTTTACTATCTCAGATTTATATCACTAATTCCTTTCATTTACTGTTGCTGGACTCTTCCCCATTTTGGGTTCTAATCTCCAGGAAGAGCCATTGTTGCCTCATTTTACTCTCAAGCCATGACTAGACTTTATCATGTTTGGTAGACTTAGAAAAAATCCAACACACAATAAAATACACACATAAATTATGATTTTATACAAAAAATAAATGTTAAAGACAGCAGAAATGCAAATTCAGTAAGGAAAAGGTGGAATCAATATCTCCTGTATTTGATGTTCAGCATAACAGCATTGTTACTATCTACATTTCTTCAAAGAAATTGGTGGTCAGTGTTTGCTAAAGAAACACTGAAAAAAAAAAAAAAAAATAATGGGTAGCTGTTCAATGTAAATTAAACCTGAGGCTACACTTCATTCTGTTGAAAACTTGTTCTGACTACAAAATGAATAGTTATTTGAATGGATTTTTTGTGGTGCTCATTACTGCAGTTGCAGTGCTTTACATCACTGGCTAACTTATTTTCAAAAACATCATTTTAAAGATGGGTTATATATTCAGAGTAGAAGTTACATGATCTATACTGATTTTTTTTTTAATGTTTCCTGATTAAATTAATGATGTTTGATTTAGTCTATAAATCCCCTAATATTTTAAGGCTTGGCACTTGTAGGCAGCAGAAGGTACTTGACCTTGACACTCTCAGTGTAAACAGAAAGGTGGCTGTCAGATTATCTGTGAGGGTCCTCGATTTGGAAATTAACTTTCTTATCAATTAATTGGTCTAAGACTCAATTTCTTAGAAATCTAGACATGTTATAAGCCTATCTTTCCTTTTTTGTCTTCTGTTTTTCTATTAAAGAAACTGAGGAAACAACTAGGTGGATTCCGTACAGTTAATTTAGGAAGTTATAGGCACTGTGAACAGATAACAATAGTTTTCTTGTGAATACTGAAAAAAAAAAAAAAAAGTAATTTTAAAGAAATTATGTTAACAACATTATGTAAATATTTATTCCAAAAGTGGCTTTTTTCTTGCTATTTTTTTCTTTGCATTATCTTGTAGTATATTTCACAAATGAGTTTATATGTCAGAATACTTGCTGAAAAAGGCTTTTGCAATCTATCGTTATGGGAAAACAACATTACAACCCATGCTTTTTTAATATGAACCTCTAATGGTATTTGATATTTCCTATTTCTCCTAAGCAACAGTGCTCTCAGGCACACAGTGGGATTCTTGGGGATTGTTCTGGCAGTGTTCATAGGCACATTCTGCTACTCTTGGGAATGTCCTCTGCATGGCTAAAACTTGTACTCGATGACCCTTCTGGGTCCCTTCTAATTCAGGATGTTCTGTGATTCTGTAATAAGCTGGTTTGGGAAATACAGGAGGTCTGACTTTTGTTTACAACCTGAAATAAAACTGTCACTGACTTTTAGGCAGAAATTATCTTACCTGTAACAGAAGTTAATTGCTGCTGGCAATTAACACCAGAACAAGTAGCTTTGAGTACTTCATATAGCACACAGCAAAAATTAACAATTTCAAGTTAAGGAATGGAATGGATGCTACCTTTCCTCTTCACCTGCAATTACAAGGTTAATTTTTACTCTATATTTCATCTCTAGCTCATCATGACTCAGTAGAGGCAACTCTGATTGGTTTTGAAAGAATTTAAGCATATATTTCTTCATAGAGATGAGCAAGGATTACTCCAAAATACTTTTATTGAAATACTTGAATTTACTCCAAAATATTTTTATTTCCTTATAGATCTCCTGTCAAGGAATCTTATAATGTTAATAATTTTAAGGGAAAATTATTAAGATTTGCAATAAATTTTGACTATGAAATTTTTCTCATTATGGTGAGTTACTCAGGAAACTTTTTCTAAGTTCCTGTGGAGTCTGCCTGCTGTGTTAAATGCTCTAGACCTTTTGCACTACCATGTTTGTATGCTGTGTTCTACCCCTTTAAACTGTACCTGTTCCATTCATTGTCCATGTTGAGTACTGGGAGTTCTTTACAGCCAGAATGCAGAAAAAAATTATTGTCCTCTTATTAGTTTTCCTATTAGCTTAAAAATCTTCTTGCAAGAATGATTCCTATTGTTCCTACTCCCAAATTGATGAGCATGGTTTCCTTAAATAAAATCCAAAAAGAGTCAATGTGAGATAAAGTAAGCGAGATAATGGAAATAAATTTATTCTTTGTGTTTCAGGCATGGGTTTGTGGTTGTTCTATCTGGCTGCCTGTGCTGACACGTACATATGGAATTGCTTCTAAGGTGTAGGACTGAAACTTTTACTGAACTTGTGCTGGCTAAAAAAGCAAAAAGTTTAAGAAATAATCAAAATTTACTAAAACAGGGAACGCAGTGTATTTAAAATAATTTGAAAACAAGTTTTTACACAAAGGTTTGCTGGATTTGTTTCCCAAATTGGTTGAATGACAGAACTTTCTTGTAAAAGTTACATATTGAAATAAATAGAGCACTTCAAAATAGATTCTCTTTATTCCTTTCTCTGCAGCTAATCTCAAAACCACTGACTATTGACACCAGCTCTAGAGTCCATATACATAAAACTCATATGGTTTAATTATTCTCTGAGATGTGTCTATCTCCTCAGACACCTGCATCACCATTTAAAGTATACAGTCTATGAACTGAACAATCTCAAACTGCAGCCATCATTGGCATGTGAAAATTTCAGATAACAGTCTGATTCCTCCATCTTCAGATTGCCAGCACCTGGTTGTATCCATATTTGAAGCTTTGAATCTTTTAATATTCAGAAAATGCTTTTAAGGATCTTGCAGTTCACAAATAAAGCTGTGCAGGTCATGCAGACATTGAACTTTGTCCCATTAGGAATACAGGATCAGCTTTCAAGACCTGTCCTTAACATTCTGTTCTGTGTCGTTCTATGTGGCTGTAAAATGATGACCAGATAAAATTTTAGGATAGATTACTCACACAATGTGCAAGTGAAAGCAGTCCTTGAAGTGAAACATGAGTATAGCTTTTTTTTTTTTTTTTTTTTTTTTTTTTTTTTTTTTTAAGGTTTCTATTAAGATTTGAGTCCATTTTCATTTAACAACTCTGCCTAAATACTATTGTGAGATTGTTGGTTTTGACAGTTGTACTAGATTAAGTTCTTCTTCATTGCCCCCTCAAACTCAGTCCCCTCTATGCCACTCGAGGTTCTTTTCTCTGTAGGTAACCAAGTTACCTATTCCACCAGCATTATTATGTTCTATTTTTAATATTAATTTAAGTATTTGTATGTTGAATATATTATTTTTACTTCCTTGGCTTCTGAGTTTGTTATTTCGTTTCATTTGCAAAATAGTCCAAAGCTGCTGGTCATGGCTTTGTTTGTTGTTGTTGTTTTTTTTTTTTGTTTGTTTGTTTGTTTTTTTTTTTTTTTTTTTTTTTTTTCCTAAAGGAAAAGATTTGTAGAGAACCTGGGCTATCAATCTCAACAAAGTTATAATTTCAACTAAAATGTCTCAACATAATAAGTTAAAGTTGAATGTCCATCTAAGATAACATCTCCCAAAAGGCAAAATAAAATTCACACAAAAGTTTACTGAATGTTTCTTTACTTCTCTTCAGGAAAAAACTTTAACACATCAAGCACAGAATGTTATCTCAGTGTCATTCCAGAATAATCACTGACTTTAAGTGATATTAAGAGAATCACTGATATTAAGGGAAAAATACAGACTTCCCACCTTATATGCACATCAAAAGTTGAATAAGCTCCTACTTAGAGGAAAAATATGATAAAAATTAACCAACAAACAATGCACAATTACCACTGAGTATATTTCCTCATGTTTTTCTTTATTTCTTCTGTAACATCAAAAACATTGGTCCTCTCTGGGCCTCTGATGTAGAGTGATGCAGACTCTCAGGAGCAGTGCCATTTCTGTTTTATTACAGCTTTTCTATAATGTTCAGAATCTTCTCTAGCTCTTTGGGTGTTTTCTTATGGCTGCTTTCATTTTATAAGACCAAGCTTATTCTCTTTAAACCTGTCCTCCCTGCTGCGCTATTACAAGATGAATTTTTCTTCAAGTTTGTGATATTTATGACATCTTCCACTTACATGCTATTTTTATTTATGCTATAGGTTGAGGATCTATTTGTTGTCTTTTACTGCCTAAGAGTTTTTTCAAAATCATTGCATCTAGTATCATGCATCTGTTTGCAACTACTTTTAAAACATTTCTGAGTGAGAGTTTACTCATCTTCTGCTGAGTGGTGGTTCATGGCTCCTATGAAGGATTTCTCTGAGGTAATGGACCTATTGCAATCTGTTGGTGCTTGAAAAAGGTCTGTTAGCAACTGACAAATGAATATTGCATGAGTCACTGCTTTGCATAACACAACAAACAGTAAAACCCTTCTTTCTGTGCATCATTTTAATGAACATATCAGTATGTTTTGAAAAGTGATGGAAGAAGAAGAGAAAGAGTTCAAAGCAGTATTACTTTCTGAGGTCAGAGGTGGAGGAATATTCCTGTTTGTTTTCAGCAAAGGAGTGTGGAATTGTGCTGTCTTCTTAAAACAATTTAACCACTTTGAATTTTATCAGAGACTGTCTAGTTTACTCACGGAATGCAGCAAAACAAGTCCTATCTAAAAGAAATAGATATTCAAGACCACTCAAGAAGAAGATGTATAGTCATCTCAGTTAGAGGTTGTTCATTAATCAACTATTACATAATCAAATGCTTGGATTTAATTTATTTTATTTGTTACCATCCTCTTTAGCTAGTACTTCATATTCTTAAAAAAAAAAAAATCCTTGTAGGAAATAAGCATGGTAGTTCCACAGGTGATTTCCTGTGTGTCTATAAGAAGCCTGCCTTGTATTATTGCCCTGCTTCATTAACTGAAATTTTAAGCAATAGCTATCATTAGAACATATTGTAATTTGGTCTCATTTATTTAATAGTCTTCATGGAAAATAAGGAAGTGTTTGGATAAATTGTCCAAAGAAATGGACTGGATAATAACCCCTTAATGACATCTGCCTGTTAAGCTCCTAGACTTCAGGTTTCAGTCCCTCATCCAGGGAACCACAAGACACTTAATTGTTCTCCACATTCCAAAATCACTCACACAATTATTCCAGTTGTACTGCGTGATTAACCTCATCACTTTTGAAAGGGTTTTATTCTGGAAAGGTGTGCTGTACTCATGCAAGATCTGTAAGCAGTGCATAGGCAGACCATGATGTTAGGGGAAAGAGAAGGCAAGTATATTGTTATTTGAGGAAACATTATCTCAGTCTCAGATGACTGACAGAAAGGACAGTGACACAGAGCACACCATCACCAGATGTCCCAGATAAATATTTTACGCACATAGTGGTACTACATTAATATTGATGATATATTGATATTTCCCACATTTACTGTATAAATTAATGAACTACTGGAGCAAACAGCCAGAAGGAGTGGGATGATTTGTCACTCTGTAGCTTCCTCAATTTGCTATCTTCCCAAGGCTATACATTATCAAGAATACAAATGGAATTCATATGGCTGCCTTATTAACATGCATCAGCTGTATCAGAGTGTGCCTCATGGTTTCCTAGGGTCAGTTCAGGAGAATCTCCATATCTTCAGGCAATCTTTCTCTTCCTTAACAAGAACCAACAAATAATTAAGACATCTCCAAAGAGAAAGCTTTTCAGTTTGTTTTTGGCTCATTGTTAAATTGTAAAATAGGTTCAAGCCATTCACTTGCCCATGAAATTGGTTTTACTGACCACCTTTGTCAAGTGGATACTCCCTATGACACTTATATATAACTTGTATTTTCTAATTATGCTGTTTAGAAATACACTAGATTGTCTATCACTTTTGGTCAGAATGGATTTCCTGACTACTAGCATTTATACTCTGTTCTTTTGGTTTGTAATATCCCATAGGGCTCCCTGTTTCTGACCTGGGGTTTTTGTTTATTTATTTTTTTGTTAATCTGTTGACAGATTCTATGCTATGTAGCCACATTTACTGTACTAGGTGCTGCACAGAACATTGCAAGGCAGGCCTTATCTCAGTTTGTAATCTAGGGAAAAGATGGAGAAAGAGAAGGCTCCCTCTTACCACACACATGTACAGCTCAGCGTCACCTCAGAACACAGGACAGTTTTACTTGCTGCATTGCTAACCTCTTAGGAGAAAATTTTTGAGTGAAGCACTCATAATTTTTAACCCAAAATTATCAAGTGGTTGAAATGTATCTTTTTTGTTGTGCTTTGTTATGTGCGTTTCAGCGATTTGTTTGGGGTTTTTTTGATTGTTGGGGGGATTTGCTGTTTAAGGAAGGAGATGGGGTTTGTTTGATTGGGTTTGGGTTTTTTTTTAGTGACCAACCCACCTCCTAATATTTAACTACAAAAATCAACTCATATTTCACCTCTCTCAGGCAAGAGTTGGAAGAGCAAATGCTTTTTACTGATGGCTGAGCTACCTGTGAAGAATGAACCACACATACGTAATCAAGCTAAGCAATTCAGCATAGTACTACTATGGGTTTCATTTAAATGTTTTTACAGACAACTCATGGCTAATGAAGATTTTTAATCATAAATGTTACCATGTAATTTGATGTCTATGTGGAGTGTGTCAGATTTCTCTGTATTCTAGAGACTTCTCTTATTCTGCTAAACATTTTCAGAGCTCATTAGCACATTGCTGTAGATATGATTACACTTTCGGTTGGCACAGCATTTTCTTGTTGATTGCAGGGTGGTAAACAGCTCCCTTTGGTGCCTTTTCCTCTCATCTGGAGCACAGAACCTAACTGCTGTGACCACTTATGTGACAAATTTGGCAGATGCAAGATCCCAGATGGAAAGCTCTCAAATTTGTGTTTCCAGTGTAGCATCTGGGTATATGATTGGCTTCCTGGCTGACTCCTTACAAGATCTCCTGGGCTGCCTTTACATATTTCCCAGTTATAGCAGCTGCAGTTATACTAGACTATATGACAGGACCTCCTCATTTGCATCATCTATTGAAGTTATTACTTCCTTTAATTATAGCTCCCCCCTCTGCAATTCTATTACCTAAAATTATTGTGTTGACCAGAGAGTTAGGTTATTTGAATCTGAAGATATTCTGCTCCACTGTTGAGAATATGCCTGCCAGTTAGAGGTCATATTTCATTTTCTGTTCTAGGACAGTTCACACAATTAATAATTTTAAATCCACAATAACTTCACTGAGACTAAAATAATTTTTCCAGGCTTGCACTGATACCACTGTTTAGTGTCTGCTCTTCTATTGATCCAGGTCTGTTTTATTATTATCTTTTTAGAGATTTTGCTTTATTCTTTTCAGTAGTTGGCCATTCTGAATTAATTACATCTTACAAATACTGACAGTTATCTATATCTAGTATGGTGTTAAGGGCCATTGCACCACCAAAAGTTTGGCTTTGCAGGTAAGATATAAAACTGAAAACTTATCTCTCTAGCTTGCTAGATCTCACACCGTTGTTTTGCAAGAATAATATGTTACCATCAGTTTCTTGTATAAACTGCAGTTAGCTTAATTACATTCTGTCTCCCTAAATTCCTTCTGTAGTATCATTTTGGTAAGTCATTTTTCACTTTCAGTCTTAAAACTGTTGTGCAACACTGCTTTATGCTGTTAAACATCTGCTGTATTCCACCCCAGTGGTGTTTGATTCACCGGTAGATGAAGAGATCACTGTGTGCCTGATCTACAATACACTTTGGTATCCTTTGGGATAAATAGAAATGCAATGTGTTATAACAAATCTGTAGTCACAGAGGGCTTCGTGGTTGTCACTACGATGCAAGTCATAGCATTTTGGAATATCACAAGCAGCAATGATGGAACAGTAGAATTAGTTTTTAAATGCATTTGACTCTAAGAAAAACAAATTTGTAGAAATAGGAATTATGGCATGCAGTTGAACAGCTGTTATCCCAATGCTTAGAAGACTTTGTAAGATTTCCTGACAATACTGATTCTTACCATTCCCCTGACACAAAATTACTCTGGATGTTTCCTGAGAGAAGGAAGTGCTTTGTAGACCATGGAATAAAACCGATAAAACTGTCCAAATCCTCCTTCTTCTGAATACCTTATATTTCCACAAGCAAATTTGATGGGGAATGGTGTATTTGATGGGGAATGTGTCATTACTGCCACAACAACAGTGACCCAGAAACCAGTTCAGCAATGTTACATCTATCCTGGTAATAAAAGGTAAAGATATTATGAGATGGTTGTTTGCCTTTGATTTTCATAAGTACTCTGAATTGGTGAATACCATTCCTAAACCATGACACTGTGTTTCAGGGAGACTGTGACACTTATTCCTTAGTCCATTGGAATGCAAGTTACACTACTATGTGAAAGTTACTACTACTGTGGTGAAAAATTCTAGGTAAAAAACTTACCTCTAAAATTGGAAACAATCTGGGATATTAGATACGCAAGAATGACAAAAACTGGTTGCTATGTAAGAAGATGGAACTACTTATACATGAAAAAGCTCTATAATGCAGTGAGATAAATCCATAAAGTCTATTACTTATCAGAGAGTATAATTCGTAAAATTCTTTTGCTGCCCACTGAAATTTTAAACAGTCTTGCTAGTGATGTGTTTCAATTATAAATGAGAAATAATTCCAGCTACTTGAATAAATATTCTATCTTTCTTAAAACAGATCATAAATTAATTTCAACATGCTTGTGCACTCTATAGCCTACAGCTTAGGACTTGTAAATTTACATATATATGCAGCCTAGTTATGGCTTACGTGTCAGATGAGATCCAAAGAGAAAATAAGGACAGCTTAAGTAGTACTGGAAAGCCAATAATACACACACACCACTATTTATGTTAGGATTCAAATATGCCTATTAAACTGTTGATTAAAGTAGTTCAAGTGATACTATACAGAATGCTTGAGATAATAAGTGCCAGATAGACTACTGGTAGATGCAAGGAAATGAGTAAGAAGAAGGGAGGGAAAAGCACTGCAAAGTGTTACTTTGTTCCCAAGCTCAATACACAGCAGAACTAAATGCATTTTATTTGTTATAATGACCATGTCTTCTTTGTTTAGTACAATAAAATGCTGCATTTAAATATATGCTATGATGTAATACACTACAATTGTATAATACATCAAGAAGTATCTAGACTCAGTAGGCTGTCCAAAAGATAATAACCTTGATTTACAGAATTCTTTTGTTCTCTTAAGCATTGCAGGAAGGGAAAGGAGAGGGGGAAACTCCAGGAGCTTGGCAAAGACATTTCTCATTCTATTTTATAAGTCTTCCTTTTCTTCTTTAAATATACTGACAGACACTATGATACATTGATCCATATGTTATTTTTCTTCAGTCAACATAAAAGGATGGGAATTTACTGATGATTTAATCTTCAGAAGTAGTACTGGTTTAGAAGTTCAACTGGATTTGGTGCAGCTTATTTGAACCATCTGGGTCTCATAGGTCTCTCTAATTAAAACTTAGAGTGAACTTTTTATCTTCTTCTGAGAAATCCAGTCCTTTCCTACTGAATATATGACAGGAAGAGTGGCTCTTACTTTCTCCTTAATATTAAATTATTCTTCCTGAGCCAGGTTTCAATTACTGCTATTGGAACAATAGTATGTACAATGAGTAAAGTTTATAACCTAAGGAATAAGACAAGAAAAAAATTTTTTTTGTTTTAAAAGTTATTCCTAAACATATATATATATTGATTATAGGAATTTAGCAGGCTTTGTTAACTAATTAAATGTCCAAGAAGACACTGTTTTTTATTCTTTTTTCCTGGCTTCCACCTAAGCACATCTACCTACACACAGAGATGAGCCTTGTATATACATTTCCTATTTTACATGAAAAAGAGAAAGAAATCTAATGGATGTGCTTTCTTTTTATCTCTCTGCCATTAGGCATAAGGCATCTTGGGGCCACTTCCTTGCTAGTAATGATGGGAAGAAACCACGAGCTCCTTGGAGAAACGATAATGGAGTTGCAAACAGACATAACTTGCATGTCTTTATGAAAAAAAAAAAAAAAAACCACTATGCTACATTCTTAACATCTTATGGGCCTATAATTCATTATATAATGTACCTTGTCAAGCAACTTTCTTGGATGTAATTCTGTCCAAAAGAGTTCTCCATGGAATTTCTCCATAAAAGCAGCCCCATACTTATGGCTTGTTTGTACTCTACTTAGCAGTATGTTAAATTAAAATTTGGTTTTAGGGCTTAATTCAGATTTAAGTGAAACAACGCTTGTGATTACAATCTAAAGTGACAAAATTCGCTTTAACAATCCTAGCTCTATCATAAAAGATTCTATGAATCTATGACACGATAAAGTACTTGTATTTCAGCAATTTTATTTCCAAATGAAACATTATTTTTTTAATGATGAATTAAACAAAATTAATATAAACTGCAGAATTTCCTTACACATCTTTATTCTGAAGTTCATTAATATGGCTAGAAGTAAGTCAGAGAATTTCAATCCTTTAGGTATTAAAACTAATCAGTCTTAATGTGATGGTTATAAAATTAAATCACAATTGATAATAAAATGTGTAAAATTCATTATTAGAGGAACAGGATGTCCTTGTAAAGATCAGCATTCATAAAAATTATTTGTGTGTGGATAATCGAATATTGGCTCAACAAATGTCTTGTGATGCAAAGCTGAGACTTCAGGCTACAATAGTATGTCAAAGACAATTTTCAAAGTAATACTGTAGCTCATAATTTATATTTAATAAATGAATCTAAGATAACTAATTAATATCCTTGCAATTAGGTGAGAGGAGATTACTAGTTTTAAGTACAAATGCAGAAAAATAAATTAATCAGAAGATGCAAATAAATTTTTATAAATTTCTTCTCCTGACAGTTTTTGCAATTTTGAGTTCCTGATGAAATAAATTTAAATCAGTATATCTGCTGTAAGAAAACAAACAAACAAACAAACAAAACAACAGATGCCTATTAGTATTAAAAGGCTGGGAAAATTAAATTATAGTATATTTCAAAACCTCAGAAACTAAGAAGTCAAGAAATAATTCTTATTTTCTTTTAAAATAACATAATGAAATCTTCATTATTGTGAGAAATTTGCCAAATTCAACCATGATTCCTAAAATAACCCTCTAAAAGCTACCTCCAATATCACTTTCCCATTAAACTTTCCATCTTTCTTCATCATTTCACTTTATGTCTTGCTCCAAAATTTGTCCCATTTTTCTAGAATTATCCTACTCTTGTCAATGGACTATCTCTGCAACATGGGTTTTACCTACATATATTCATTTCCTCTTCCTGCAATTTTCCTCTGCCTGACACTGATTTATTGGGGAAAAATTCATTGATCTGTTCTTTGCAACCCCTGCGAAGAGATGATTCAATATTACTGTTATGCAGAGTGGTTCTTCTAATAATTTCCTATTTTCTGGGATTCTGCTGAGACCTCTTTAATATATATACTAAAGAACAATTTTTTGGGAGATGTAAGCATGGATGAAATGCTCCAGCCATCTTTTTACTTGAAAATAACAGTTGAGCATCTGTGGAGTAGCAGAAAATTATCTGGGTTTTTTCCAAACCACAATGCAAAAGGGAATTTTGAAGCAGAGGTGATGTCAGGTTTATTACTGATATATTTACATGCAAGTGTGTGAGTGCGTGTGTTTGCATTGCCATTCCATTTCTAGGGTGACCATAGCTCTGGGACCAACCTCGCAGCTACAGAACATTTTACTACCAGGGACTACATGAGGAAAAGTACCTTATTTTCTCTTTCAGTTCTAAAGGGATTCACAAGCACAGTTTCCAATTGTGAAGGCTGAAAGCTGGTGGAGGTTTTGGGTTTCCAGGGAATGTATTTTTAAGGGTCAATCTCTGCCCTTCTCTAAAAATTGCTAAGAAGCCCACTGTTCATCTACAGCAGTGAGTCTTCCTGTGTAGGCTGGATTTTTTTCACCTGAAAAGAAAGGTAAGGCAAATTTGAACATGTATATAGAAGCAAAGGAGCAACATCATCTCACTGGACAAACAGAGTATCGCATAGAGGCAACCTCCTCTGAAACACACTTCTGTCTTTTGACTTAAGCCAAAGCTTCACTATAAATAAAGGAAAAACCATGCCTATAAGGAGACTCCTGAGTACATGCAAATGTAAAATCTAAAGAAATCTCAAAAATCTCTATGAGGGCTAAACTGGTAGCAATTACATATATTGGCAGTTATCTAAAGCTTCGCACAGCAGCCAACCTTTCAGGCTGTGTCCAGCCATGAGCAGGCAGGCACTCAGAAATCCCAGCACTGAGTAATCATACAGTGAGAAATCAACTTGGGAGTATAATGTGATGCTTTGCTAGGAACTGGATGACAAATGATGATGATCAACCAGAAGATAAACAGTAACAAGTAGGCTTAATGACAACATTACAAGATTCATTGGCACCAATACTTTCATTGCTCACTGGCACAAGTCCCCTGGATATGTTGCATTTCTTGTGCCAAATTGGAATCCCCTCCATAATTACTTTTCTCTCTCAGTTATGTTTATAATCCATTTTGCTGCCCAAAAAGTAAATTTTTATTTCACCACCAAAAAAGAAGCATATTTTAAAACTTACTTTAGATGAGATAGTAAGAAACAGACGGACATACTTTTAAAGAGTCTCTTATCTTTCTTTCTGTTCAAAAACATACATATACGAAGTGTTTAAAAGAGAAGCAGGGTTGAATTAGTGAATATGGTTTGATATTGAAATCTCTATGCTAAAAATGGCACCAATCCCAGTGAGATGTGGCATTGTGTCCATGCAATTGCAGTTGGCCAGGAGCTTGGGGTGATGGGCTGAGATACTTTCTTTGGAAGGGGGGTCAAGAACTCAAGAGTGAAAAGATGCAGATGGCAGAAAAAGCTGGGAGACAGTGCCCATATGGCAATGTAGGGAGAGCTGATGCATTAGTGCTTTTGGGCTGTCGCCGTGCGCCTGTCCGTAGTGGCTAGCCCAAAGCACACGTGACAGCCTCCACAACTATGGGGTTCCTCAACCTCATCCTACGACCGATGTTGCTGCAAAGGAGCCAAGGCGATTAGAGGGAAGGACTCTCTTGGAGTAGGGAAGGAACCGTTTATTCCAAGCCCGAGTCCTCCGAAGAGAGCCTCGAGCTGACCAAAGCACCGGCTTAAATACACTCGTCCGCAGGGGTGGGGAGAGTACAGAACAACCAATGGAGTGGGACCAGGGAGTGGCAAAGGAATGGGGTGATCCAGTTAGGGAAGACCAGGGAAAAGGCGGGAAGGGCCCCAGCCAATCCCCAGGCCCAGGCCTCAGGGTGATTGGCATGGGAGGGTAGGGGTGATGGACATAATCAACGGCGGGAATGACCAGCCAATCAAAGGCTGTCTCCAGGGCAGGCAGGGAGAGGGTTATATAACTTTCTAAGTAAACAACAAAATGGAGGGTGAAGGACAAGGCCAGGGGAGCCATCTTAGGAGAATAAAACTGGGGTACACAGGACTTAATTATACATAAAACATAGAAAAACACCCACATTGGGCTTCATTTGGACTCCTGATCATCCTTCGGTTTAGTGCCCTGGTTCCATCAATTTGTTAAGCAAAAAAACCCACCAACTACAAATGGGAGCATTATTTCCAAACACAGATAAAGTTGAAATTGCTGACTATAAACATGCATACATCACTACTTTATGTTTTAAAACATATGCTTGTAAAACTAACTACAAAGCTACATACAGTAAATACACAAAAAAGTATATGTGAGGAAGAAAATAAATCAAACATAAAAAATCCTTCTCAGCTTTGGAGACTGAGTGAGTACCCAGCAAAACAACTTTTCAGTTAAATCTTTAAGTAATGTCTGGATTAAATATTTTGCACAGAATCTCAAACCATTTGAAAGTTTAGTTCTTGAAAAGTTTCTCAACCTCAGTCTAAACCCATGGAATCTCACTAACAGAGTAATGCTGATCACAGATGGGAGTCTGAACTCCCTTTCTATTTTTCTGCTTGTCACTGCCTTTCTTATGTTTTTCTTACCCTGGAAACCATAAGAGCCTTGGACCATTGTCGTATTTATATTGTCTCTAACTTTTTGAGGTCAACACTGGTTGAGTTTTGTTTATTTTTGTGATCACTGTGGAATAGAATAATTTCAGGCTTGTCATCCACCTAGCATATTACTCATAAAATGCCTGAATTTTCCCAATGTGAGTTTCATGGTATTTCATTGCAGGGTATACCAGATGCAGTGAAATGCATGTATGAATAACAAGTCCTTCAAGAGAATCTTGGTTCATATTTATAGCAGAAATACATATCCATATATATTGATTATTTTTCTTATTTACTTTCCTCTGGGAAACATCAATTTGGTGTGCTGGGTTAACTGGGAAGCTATTTGGTACTCAGAATATAAAATCAACTTACTCAACATGGCTGATGTTCTCATTTTTAAACACAAGGTATCTGCCTCTGTCCTTACAGCAAATCGTATTTATAAAGAATGTTTTCTTGTATTTGCTTCATTTTTGAGATTACTCGTGAGTAATGATTCCACATGAATTAAAAATTAACTCATTAGAACAAAAAAGAATTTGGAAGGAATCAACTCCTTCCTGTCTCTGTCTCATTCAAGTGATTGCATACTCGTAAGCATGCAACTTCTTGCTATTAGCTTGAGTCTTTTCTAAGGATGACAAATGATCAAGACACATGATCCTGAGATACAGAAGATGGCTGTAACATTACACAAAAAAATGAATGGGAAAAAGTACTGGAATAATAAAAATTGAGAGATTTAATGCATCAAGTTATAGGATAACAGAAAAAGTTCTGTTATAAGCTGCAGTGTTTTTAGTTGAAAAGGAGAGGGCAGAAAGAAATAGGTATACTAACTTACCAGGAGATGATTATGAGTTATAAATGTGATATACCTGAGAAAAAGGTCAACATACTTCTGAAATGCTTGAGGCAAAGCGCAGATAGGAAAACAGAAGTGTTGTCATACAACATCATCAGCAAGACCTCACATGGCAGGCTATGTGCACCTGTGATTACTGTAATAAAAAAATTAACTCAACCTGAATCAGACATGTTAAGTGCTATTAGGGTAACTGAGGCATGGAGAGGCTGAAAAGAAATATATCTAAAGAGAAAATAAGAAAATTTTATTTGA
Source organism: Zosterops lateralis (assembly GCF_965231275.1). Lineage (NCBI taxonomy): Eukaryota > Metazoa > Chordata > Aves > Passeriformes > Zosteropidae > Zosterops > Zosterops lateralis. The sequence goes on from NC_139761.1 coordinate 42,860,129, forward strand.
GGGATATATCCCTGGAGCAAGCTATCCAGTTGTAGAAAAGCTCTCCAAATAGTAATAAAGAAAAGACAGGCCTGTTGTATCATACATGCTTTGCTACATAGAGACAGGGAGTATGTTGCAAATGCAGTGATGCACTTCATTCATAAGAGAGGAGTGATGATGTATTTTACTGATATAAACCAGTGTGTTAACAGAATTCAGTGTTAAAAGTGAATGTGGTCTAACAACACCTGATGACAAGATTTACTAGGGTGTTGTAATGGGTCTGGATACACTCCTGCTTAAGGCTTAAAGTGGGAGAGGGGGAGAGAACACTTGTTTTTGTGAGTTTGCATTTGTTTACTACTGATTTAAATAAGGTAAACCGACCATGGACTTTTAAAGTTTGGAAGCCTGTGCCTATGCTGTTCCCAGTTATGTAAGGTCTGGTCACCTCTTTATTTGCTTTTTTTTTTTATTTTATTTTTTTATTTTTACATAAATTACTGTTATTTCTTGAATAAAGAATTCATATATTTCATCAAATTGTAAGGAGTTAAGTTAATATCTTTCATGTCTAGATCACCGATTTTCAAAGGAACTCGAAACCATTATAAATTATGCTAATTTAAATAAACTCACCAGGGTAATTTTCCTCCCTTTGCAAAAGACTGAGTTTTGCATTCGATAATGTTAAATGACACAGAATAGACCTAATGCAAAAATATAGAACACAGTCCAAGTAAATAGATCCAATAAGTTTTCATAATAAAGAATTAATGATCATAAAAGTAAAAACTGATGCTCTATACACTACAATTCACAAATTATCTAATTTCCAGACTTCTCACTTTAACTGGCATAAGTTATCTTAGAAAAAAATCAGCAAGAGCACCTAATACTGATTTAATTCATGAATACCAGAAAATAAACAGAATTGTAATATTTTGGAAAGTACAAAGATAAAGAAGTTTTTGTTATTGCAGTTAGTTTTGATAATAATATACATGATATTGAAATACTGCCTTTTTCTCACCTTGTTCCATACATATATTTTTATACATACATATAATCTATATGTAAGTTATTTATTATTTATCAATTTTCTATTATTTATATATATAATCAATATATCTATTTATCAAATAAATATATCTTATTAATTTGCTATTATTTATATATCAATATATATTTTATATATGTATTTATCAATTTGCTATTATTTATATATACCTTGACATTGTTAGTATCAATTTAATAATTTTTATACATGCAATTATTTTATTTTACACTCACAAATAATTTTCTATACCTGCACCTATATTTTTTAACTGCAACATACAAGCCATAGGAAATAACACCTGGAAGTTTATCCAAATAAGCCCACAAATAAAGGTACATTAATGTTAAATGCTCAGTAAAAGATATAAATGCGGTTCATACTGTTAGTTAACAAGAATATTAAGTGTACCTTTTTCTCTACCAGTTCAGACATGACTTTGGGAGTCTGTGCATTGAACAGCTGTTAGACTGAAATGTTGTATCAGCAGCACAAGGCATGGCCATCAGGTAAAAACAACTTGCCTTTGTGATCATCACCAACTGCAACTGCAAACAGAAAATGTTAATTTACTGACAATATGCAACAGATAATTGAAATGAAGTCTTACACAATTGTGTCTTTCAAATGGTTCTTATTTGACAAATACATAGTTTGGCTGACAACTGCTCTTTTGGCATAAACAGCTTTGTTTCAGCTGAAAAGAAAAAGAACACATAAATTACCTATCTTCATGTACAAATGTCTTTTGGTCCATTTGAATTCGTGAGGGGGAGCCATGATCTCCTCTGCTGAAATCTCAGTTTTATTGGTATGGTATAAACCAGCTAAGTGAAATTATGTTTGGTTTTAGATTTCCAGTTGGAAAAATTAATAAATCTAGGTGGTCTTAATTAAGTACAGGCCTCATTAAGGAGTGGATTAGAAGAGCATTTGACATGTCTAAAGAAAGGATTTCTGTTTTAGGGTTTAACTAGAAGTGTTATCTTTGTATTAAATAAAGAGAACTGAGAAAGATATTTGATATTCTTACAAACAAAGCCCTTAAAAGATCAATGGCTACAAATCAAAATTATTAATATCAGAAAATGAAAAAATTATAACCCCTATTTTTCCTTTTATTTTTTCCTTTTTTCACATACATTAGGATACAATTTGCAGTAATGCTACTCAACTAAATCCTTATTTTTATGAGTATGTAAATGGGAAAACACAAAACACCTGCCATTTATCTCTGTAACTAATTTACTGCTAGCTACCCAAAGACATCATTAAATATGAATTTTACTTACTTTCTCAGTCCTTTTTTATTTAAATTCTCTTGCTAAAAGAAAAAATAAAAAAATATATAACAGCATCTTTAAATGCCCTGAGACAGTTAAAATATATCAGTGCATGGGTATGCTAATTATTCCCATTTTCCCAGCTGAAACATAGGTTTGTAGTTGGTTTTAGTGTACTCCAAAATGCCATGTGCTAAATGTTAAAGCAACAATTTTCTTCCATTGTAAAGGAGATGGGAAAATGCTTTTTTGTAAATCATTTGCAATCTAGTTAAATTAAACTCTCTTTTATTCCTATAGTTAAGCATCATTTCAAGTATTTATTGTGGGACAAAGAGATGCATACCGAGAAAAAAAACCAACAAAACTAAGAGGTAATACAGAAAAAAGAATACAAAGGAACTAGAAAAACTTTGTCTGGTGGATTATGGTCTGTCAGATCCTTGCCCGTTTCTCTTTTTAGAAGCATGCAGCTTTTACTGTTTTAGCTAGCAGAGGACCACAGAATGTTTGGTGAAATGAATGGGGCAAGGACACCTGCTCCTTTTTAATGCCTTTATTGAAGGTCAGCTCTAGCTGGGGGCTCGAGGGGTCGCACACACTGCTGCTGCTCCCGATGGATGATGCAGGGGAGGAGGTGTTCAGCTTTGCTGCAGGGCAGAGCTGGGGCTTCCTCCTCACGAGAGTCCCTGGGAAGGCACTGTTGGCTCAATGTCTGGGGGTGTCAGTCTGGCCAAGTGCTGTTGAGGTCATGGCAATGGGACAGAAGCCAGCTGTAGTTGGTGGTGTGAAGTTTCTCGCTGTTTTGCCAGGTCAGAGTTGTTGTTTTCAGTCCTCAGTTTTATGCCAGCACGTTGTTTTTGGGATCTAGATGACACTGGATATCCCTCATATACATATGGCTTATGTGCAAGTTCTCCTGGGAGCAGCATAAGGGACACCCAATGGGAACCAATGGAAAAGGGTACAGGGTATGGAATGGAGGATAAGGCATAGGGGTAGAGGAGTACAAATGAACAAGTCTTTAACTTATTTAACAATATTCAACAAATAAGAAAGTAAACTTGGAACAGTAACTTCTAACCATCTCAACTTTAACTAAGAGCTTATACTTTTAGGACTTTTATTTTTCACAGTTGGGATTGGAAGGTACCTCTGGAGATCATCTAGGCCAGCCCCATTGCTAAAGTAGGTTCACCTAGAGCAGGTTGTACAGGAGTGTGTCCAGGTAGGATTGGATATTTCCAGAGAAGGAGACTTCCAGGCTCCCTGGGCAGCCTGTTCCAGTGCTCTGCCACCCTCAAAGTAATGACTTTTCTCCTCATACTCAGATGGAACATTCTGTGCTTCACTTTATCACCCCTTGCCCCTTACTCTGTAGCTGTACATTGACAAGATTCCAGCTCAGCCATCCCTTCCTGAGCCTGAATAGGCCCACTTCTTTGTAGGAGAGATGCTCCAGTCCCTTAATCATCCTTGTAACCCTTCACTGATCTTAATTTAATTTTGTTCCAGAAGCTCCAAATCTATCCTGTCCGGAGGAACCCAGAACTGGACACAGCACTCCAGAGGTGCTTCACCAGGGCTGAGTAGAGGGGCAGGATCACCTCCCTTAAGCTGCTGACAGTGCTGTTCCTAAAGCCCCCCAGGATAAGGGTGCATCGGGATCCACCAGGACCCATTCTCTGCAGAGCTAGTTTCCAGCAGCTCAGCCTCCAGTCTGTCTGGCTGCATGGGGCTATTCTTCTCCAGGTGCAGGACCCTGCAATTGCCCTTTTTGACCTTCTTTAGCTTCCTCTTTGCCCTGCTCTCTAACCTCCTGAATGGCACAGCCTTCTGCTACATTACCTCTATACAGTACAGATCTCACTTGGTGTTAGTGTTAGTGTGGTTTATCTGGCCTCACAGTAAGACCCATAGGATGAATGAGTAGTGGTGATACCTTAAACCAAGTAAACTTTCTGCATTCACACATCAATGTTAGCTTTGAATTGGCAGCTCTTGACAGTTCCTTCTAAGAGAGTCTGGCAGAGTCAGAATTATTAGAACTATTTGCGGTGCTTTTGCTTCTAGACTTTGCTATTATTTTAATGAATGTGTTAAAATCTACTTCTAATCAACTTGTAGTGCTGTTCCATTAAGAATATAAACACTATTAGAGAAAGGTAATTTGAATCTATTTTGGTATCTTCATACTACATAGCAGTCAGAAAAATTACATAGTTTGAGGCCTGTATTAGACAGGGGGGAGGGATAAAACTTGGAGAGAACAATAAACACCAGAGAACTAGGTCTGGCAATAGAAAACTAGAATGAGAATAATTTTATCTTGACCTACAAAATTTAATTGGAATGACTGCATGAATTTCAATGCTGCGGTTCAAAAATATTTTCTCTGCTATGATATGAAAACTTTGTCTTATTAACATGTTTTCTATTGTCATTTCCACACTTTCAAATAGAATAGTGTTCAAAACCATAACCATTTAAAAAGACTATTTTCACACTAAACATCACTTGGTTTCAAAATATCTCCACTTTTCTAATGTCTAAACTTTTTAAACATAATTACTCAATTTTTTTTCTCAAATAAACCAAAGTATAAAACTAAAACTGCAAATGGTTTGTTGGGTTGTGGGGGTTTTTTGCAAATTCTATTAAAAGAAAACAAAATTAAAATATTAGATTAGTTTGTTATCATCCTACCTACTGACTTCTATATAGCTGTAATTGTAATTTAGGACTCACCCAAAACAAGTTGGTTATTTGGCAATGTCTGTTATAGAAAGTATGGGGTTTTTTTAAGCATAAGATGTATCAGTCAATAAGATGTCTTAGAGATCTCAGAAGAATGTTAGATCATATTTTCTATACCAGCTATTTTGGAACCATGTTTAGTCTAAAAGTCTATAGCAGGCTTAAAAACTATCTAGCAATGAATGAGTTTTTAATCTTAAGGAACTCTGCAGTGAAAAGATGTTTTCTTGGAAAGTTCTAAACAGATTTGTTCATCCATATTATTGTAATAATATATGTATTTTTTGATATGCCTGTAATTTCTTACCAAGTGTTTCAAAAGATGTATTTAAGTAAAGCTTTCATATATGTGGCTACAAGAGATTGAGCAATCATTTTAAGACAGAGCAAGCCAGGATATTTTCATGTGGGACTTTAGAATACAGAAAGTAAAGTAGAAAAAAAGAGTTTTCATATGCAAGACTTCATCCTTTTTTAGAGTAAATTAGAAAAACTTTTTTTCCCTGGAGCTGGCTCCCTTAGCCCTTGGTTTCAGACAATGCTTTAAACTAGTTTCTTAGGTTAATTTCCCAGAAAGTGCAAGGTGAAGAAACAGTCTTTACAATTGCTCAGAAAAATAAACTCAGTCAGACTTTTAAGCAAGGCAAAAGTCCTGCATATACAGGGTCTAATCCTGGTCTCCTCAAGTGACTTCCAATTTTTCTTTGGCTTCACTGAGATTCGCAGTGCAAACTCAGCTTTATGAAGAATTCGGAGAAGGTCCAAGCACATTTTTTTTTAAACCAAAGGATTTCATAAGCAGAACTTTTATCCTAGGCTGGCTGTTTCAATAGGACTTATATGTATAAAGACTTTCTGTGCTGAAGATAGTCCCTAAATGTATAATCCCTGCTGAGCAAGCTGGTTAGGGGAAGCTGCCACCCTGTCTGTAGTTCTCAGCAGGCATGCAATTTAAACACTGGGGAGTTTAGATACTCTTTGTAACACCGTGCATTCTCCTTCAAAGAGCTTAGAAGTGCAAAGCCAGTGAATGTAACCTGTCTTCTGTTAATACTGTTCTTTGGTGTGCTTCAATTGCATTTTACTTTTCCTCTCTTGTTTTCCCTTCAGAAAAATGAAGAAATAAATCCCCATGAATATAAGAAAGCTTCTTTTTCATAGACAAATAGACCCATGAATAACAAAGGTTTGAAGTAAATTTCTGAAAATCTACCCTGCCAGAATTTGCCAGAACACTTCAAAGTGAGGCAAAATTACTCTTTACATGCTGTTCAGAAACAGATACTAAAAAATAAAATCTATCTTTCTCAAAACTCCTGTGCCTCTGTAGAGGTAGTTGAAAATGATGAAATTGTGTTACCTAATGAAGAAGAAATCAGCAAAAGTTGTCATGGGATATTTACCATGTTGTCATTAGAAAATACAATAGAGTTGCTTCTGCTAAACATGTTATTCCTACTGTTTCCTACAGTACACAGGAGTATTATAAAATCCCACATAATATTTCTTTGTCTGCAAATCATAACAAGGTTTTTGGTTTTTGTTTCTTCTTTCATTAGGAGGGAAAATACCCTGAAATGTGGGATTCTAAAGTCAATTACAATTTGGAGTTAGCTCTCTTATTTGTAATATGACTTACAGTAAATCTTTTAAATCACCCTATAAATGTCTAAATAAAGACACTATCCCACTACAGCTTGCTAGCAAAAATGTAATTATCATTACCATATTTCATTTTTTCACTTTGCTTATTCAGTGTCCACTGATTTCAGACTGAGCCATCATCTCTGAACAATTTCTCTGTGTTTAGCTAAGAATAACTTGAGGTTTTCTTGGGATAGATCAGCAGCAAAGGAATCAGTGAGATCTGCTTGAGGCTAGAGTTTGCAAGTAAGAAATGCTATTAATGCTAGTTGCTTATTAATAAAATATTTTTATATCTGATATATTAAAAGCATGGATTAGATGTAAGAATTCCTAGTTAAGTTCTAGGATGCACAGAATTCCAGGCTATCAGACAACTGGGCTTCTGCTTCAGAAGATGAAGAGATGATGTCCTGTATTTGGTGATACAACTGTAAACAGCAAGCATGTAGTAGTTGATTCGACTTTCCTTTAGAAAATTGAGACAGATTTGACTTGTGTTTAGTTTTTTCCAAACACTTTCATATTCGAGCTGTTTTTTTTCAAATTTGCTTATTTTCAAAAAGTCCATATTATTATTTACATTGAAACTAGCAACTACTACTTTTTATTTCTTTTGAAGCAGATATATTTGTGCTGTTTGCCATATGCTAGATTCCAGAACAGAGGTTCAACTATCCCAAAACATTGATGTGTTGATAGTTGTACTAGTGGCACAATTTATCATGCTGCAAAAGGAGGAAAATTGCTAACCTTCAATAAGGCAGCAGGAAGACTGCAACAAATACCACCATAAAACAAATCAGTCAATCTTTTTCATAAAAAACTAAAAACAAGACCAGGAATCTGAATTCCTGTATATTCCAGATGCTGGTATTAGAGGGTTATTAGACAAAGACCTGTTTTGCTTTTAAAAACTGAAGAATTGCTTGCACTTTTGCATGCTTTTTTTAAAATTAAGAAATAATAAAATCCCAATTTGATTTCAGAAGAAACAATCAAGGAAGCATGAACGGAAATCCAGTACAAATTTCATATTCGTAGGTCTGTCCAGGTACATCACCAGATTCTTGTGAAAAGATAATAACACAAAAATAGCTGCACAGCAGAGCTCTAAATCTGTGTGTATTCATTTTCCTTTCACAGAAACCTTAGAGCCCACTAGGTTATTTCATGATCTTGAATGCTGCTAACTGACTTCCAGCTATAGTCAGTCACACTGTCTGTGGCTGAGACATCCTCATGTTTATTTTTTCTCATCCAAGTGCCTGTTCTAATGTCTGTTCTACAAGATGAATCAATCCCTTTGGAACAGATGTGAAAACTTGTGCTGTGCACCAATTGCCGAGTGTAGAAGGGGTTGGATTAGCTGCAAAGGTGAGGGTAAAGAAAGAATTATAGTTGCCATGGACTCACTAGTAGACCTATTTTTACTTTTTTATTTCATCTTAGGTAGTTTAATCACTTTTGCAAAGAAGCAGAAGTTGACCTTCTTGTTTTATGCAAAAGAATGCCAGACTTGCAAAAGTGTAATGGGGAAATAGTGTTTAAATTTGTTAAATAGCAAATTTAAAGAGAAGTAGAAGGCTGCTAGGTAGAATAACCAGGTGCCATGACAACTTAGAAAGTCTTCACAGGTGAGTCACAGTGGTTTATCCAATTTGAAGCTTTCAACTTAATCCTTCTGCTCAGTGATTCTTTACACAATGTGACTGCAAGCAGCGAAACATTTACTTGTGCTTCACTTTTCTTACTTATTTTACAGTGTAAAAACCAAGTCTTGATACATAATGCCCTTCCATTTCACTAAAAAAAAAAACCAAAAAAACCAAGAAAGCAGGAATTGGCTTGGGCATCTTTTGGGTTACAGTGGTGCAAACTTCCTGAATTTATCGCCTGTATCATTTGTAACTGAAGTAAATAATTGACTGTGTTTTAAATCTGGCCCCTACGCAACACAAATATTAATATGGAGGGAAAATTAAGAATTTTGTTCTTAACTCACTTTCTTCCATTAATTAGTTTGGGAGAAATTATGTTTTGTTGAATAACTGCATTGTTCATCATCTGAAAGTATTCCTCTTCTTAAAGTCACCTGCCAGATATGGGAGGACAGAAAATACATCATCTTATTGTAATACTTCTGTTGCCCATTTTTCTGCGTACATCATTCCATGTTGCAGAATACACTCTCAAACCTTACACTAAAAAATTCTCCCTTTTACCTCTCATCACTCTGATGTGGTGGTACTCTTACCAGGTTTTAGATGATTAAAGTTGTTCAGCCTCATTCTGCTCAACCTGACCACCTTTCACATGAAGATGTTGCATGTAAAGGTCAGGTATTACTTAGCTACTAGCTAGGTATTACAGGCCCTGCATTTGATTTTTATCTCTTAAATCTGTGATTTTACAAAATCATTTCAATCAGGACATTTATCCAGTTAATCTTCATCCCTAAGTAATTTCTCGTGTATGAAATTTCTTAGAATTTTCACCTCCAAGCAGGATTCTCCAGCCTCTTCTGAATACCTTTGTGCTGATCCATAATAGAAACGGTGACGCTTTTCTAAAATGGGACTTCCTACCTGAAATGAGCAATTCTAACTCACGATTAGAAGGTGGTAGCAATCCTGCTTCTGCACTGACACTCGTTGCAGTCAATAAGCAAGAGGGAGAAAAGAACAGCTTGAAGTATCCTGATTCTGCTCTCGCTGACATAAACATGCCTTCAAGTGATTGGCAGAAAGGCAATTTTAATATATGATGCTCACATAACGTCACTAACATGTGCTGTGCCAGCAGCAAATAGATTGTAGCAGAGCATCTTTCATCCTTTTTCCATCCTGACATTACATATGACAATTTTTAAATATTGAACATTGGCACAATTCTAGATAAATCATACACACGGTCACAGAAAGCAACTGCGACAAGTAAAACTCATCATGTCTACAACAGTGAGCACATTCCACTCATGTGCAGATTAAATTCTGATAACAGTGTTATCTCTACTTCACATATGCAATTTATCTGGATACACACAGTAAAAATTTTGCTGCAGGCCAGCAGTCTGGGTTGCCAAGGGTTGGAAAAAGCAACCTGTTCTCATAAAAACAGATGAGAAGCTTCATCTTGTTTTACAAAGCATCTTGGTAACTGCATTTGATACCGGACAATGAGCATGTCTGTGATGGCTTCAGTTTTTCTTTAACATAGAGGATTCTCCAAGGGATTTCCCTCAGAAGATTTTTGTATTCAATGGACTAAAGTTGTAGAGTTGTGCTTTAGTTGCCATGTCCATACCAAATGGAGAGATTAGCAGCTTGACGTGATCTTTACCATCTCTTGCAGAAATGTGCAAAACAAATGTTTATCTGCTAAAAAATTTGCAGAAAAAATAAACAAGCAAAAAACTATATGAAAACAAAAAATTAAACTTCAGAAAACTGAAGCATCTCTGTAGATTCTGATCTTCACCATCATTGTTACTATGGCTTTTGCAGCCACACATCTGAGCTTGAAATATTGTGATAAGCTATTGATCTGTGGTTTTTCACTTCAGCTCAAAAATTAAAATATTTTTATGGTCATTACTTCCATTCAGGCAAGTAATCCTTATACTGGGATAATTTAGCTTCTCTGCTTCTGACCTTGCTTAAGCTGGGACCCTGAGCACAATGTCTGGCGGTTGCTATGCCTGTCTGGGAAACATCTCCCACAGGGTTAATGAAATATGAAGAAATATAAAGGGATGGTGAGAAGTCAATATAAATCTCTTTCCTACCCAGAAATTAAATAATTAAACACATCCAATGGTGAGCTAAATTGATGAGTTGCAGTGCTCCCACTCCCTGTGGAGCATGTGCAGCCCATTCCTTGGATGCCTCTCAACAACCTGGAGGTTTCTTCCATTACCCTGGCAAATGTATCTCCCCTTTCTAGCCAGTTGGCAGCCTGCTCTGTCTCTGTCTGTAACACAATTGAGCTGGAGTTAGTCCATCCACCTGCATGGGAAAATGGAAGGGGAAAAGAGAAGGCTCAGTCAGTCAAGAGCCACTATGTCCAACTTTCTTAATAGAGAAACAGATGCCTGAGATGTAGGAGAGTGAGAGTTTTAAATGGTTGGTTGCTTTGCAGCAATCAGATCTACTGGCATGATTGCTCAGCCTCCTCCTGTGGCTGAAAGTAGTGAGGACATGATGGTTTGATTATTTTTTGTCGCTTTGAAATAACTTTTTTAATTCTTAAACTACTTATCTTTGCATTTTTTAAAACAGATGTCCAAATGCCAGAAATTCTGGACAGCCATCAGTTTGTGTCCCTAATTGCTTGCTTCCCCTTCTGAAGCTTTCTTACCATAATTACAGTCTTCTGACATTAAATTTTGCAATCACTTATATTTATTCTCATGGCAATAATAAGTATTGTTTGTATATTCTGAATACAATTATAATTGACTATTTTCAACTTATGCAGGCTTACCTATCTTCCTGAAGTGCGGAACAAAAGATGTTTTCCTAGAGCTCATGCAACCCTTCAGGCCAAAGGTTTTCTCTCATACATACCTGTGAAATCTCATTAACAAGTGAAACTAAGACTGTAACATCTTCTAATTCCCTTGTTCTCTCCATCCAAGGGAGGTTTAGAGATTTTTCTTTTTCAAGACACCTTCCCACATCACCTCTAGGAAAATAAGACATCAGTCAGCATCTGAAAATTCTGTCTGTTGAACTACATTAATTTTGTTGAAGGCTGATATATTGATCAGGATTCATTGACTTGGGGAAGAAAATAAATTATGCAGACTCTTTAGAACTAGCACTAAAAACCTACTCAAAACAAACAACCTCTTTCCCCACACTTTTTTTCTGTCCCCCAGCTAAAACACCATGAAAATAAAAATGTGTCAAAAAAACTCCTCAAGAATATAATCTCAGTTATAACATTTTTAAGAAACAAAATTAAAGCTACTTAGGAAATCATAAAGTTTCTTAGCTCCAGTTAATAAGAAATAACTGCACATACTTGGGTTTATTCTCTGTCTGACAGGTAAAATGAAAGACTGATGATAACAAGAGAGTAAGAAAGTAATTTGGCCCCGTCACTTATGGAATATACCTGTTGAAGAAATGCCAGGTAATGCCTGGTAATCTCTGAATCAAATAAAATGCCATTCTGCCACAGAGAAACCTTAAATTAATTTGCATATTGCTACAGAGAAAATGCTGCACAAAACCACTGGCACAAAAAGCAGATTTTCTCCTTTTTTATTTTTTAAATGGAACTTCTTCAATGCTATTAAAATGTAAGCATTTAAAAGTCAATTTTTAAACCAACCTTTCATTTGTTGATTTGTATTACAGTAGCTTAATCATTATCTTTATAATTTACACCTTCTTAAAAGTTCCTTTCATTGTGATTTCATTCAAAAGAGGAAATTGATGTGATAAGACTATTCATATAATCACATTCAGCCACAAATCTGGAAATCTGTTTCACAGTCACTGAAATCCAGAGAAGAACGATTTAAGCAAGCTACTCTGTGAATGAAATACTACCCATTCATTCTTTCCAGACAGAGAGAGAACTTCTGGTGTGGGACAGTCACAATCAACTGCCTTAAATATCTATGAGAAATGTGTTATGGAATGACAAGTTACAAACTTCATGACATTGCATTATTAGTGTGAACAAAGAAAAATTTAGAGATCATTTTTCATTTCTTTCTTCTTTCTGCCATTCTTATTCCCACAAAAATAATTATTCAAGGCCTTAGAGGTTGGTTTTAATGTATGTAATATCATATTGTAATTATTAAAATTATCTATTTTCAGAAATTCCAGTAAAAATTACAAATTTTATAAGGAAAAATCAAATACAGTAGGAAAGCTATATTTCCAGTAGATTAAGTTTACATATGCTTTGTTGGTTGTTTCAATGAGACATTTTTACTAATGAGAATATTACATTATTTAAAGCACACAATAAATACAAGCAAGTTCTGTTACAAAGCAGCTGTTAAAAGGCCAGCTACACTTATGGACACACAGAAGTAGCCACTCTTTCTTAGTCATTCATTTTGGTGGACTGTTTTGTGTTCTTTCCTTTCCATAGATCTTGAAGTACTTACAAATATTTATATAGCAAAGAGCAACTTCAGAAGACAGTTTCAGTTCCCAAAATAATTATAAAAATGTTTCTCTGAAACAGTCTGCTATGTGATCCATCCAAAAATCTCAATTAATTTATACCCGAAGTTGATTCATTTTGTGTATCTATACAAATCCTTCTACAAGAAAAAGAATATTTTGGTTACAAGAAATGAGCTACTGCTAGGGGAGCACATGGAAATGGTTTCTAAAAGGAAGAGTATTGTTTGAGTCAGAAGAATGCTTACCTGTTACCATTCTAGAACTCTGCTCCTAAGTTTTATCACTTTCTTTGCTTCCATCAGCAGAAATGTAAATCAGGAAATGTAAAGGGTGGGGATGTAAATACTTGTTGGGTTCTAGTTCAATATTTTGTTACTCTGAACATGCACTTATATTAACATTCATTGCATATTAGCTCATTTTTTGCCCTTTTTTTACACACATATTTGACTCTGATTTTCTTGAACTTGAAACTGTTAGCCTGGAGAGCATTGCAAGATCTTTACATGTTTCAAGGTTACTGACATCATATGCTCCATTCATCTTAATATGTTTCCTATTCAGTATGCTTTCCCTGAAAGCCTGTCTCAGAGTTTGTGCAAAATAAGCATTTGCCTGACAATACAGATACAACTGGTCTGTAATTCTCAATAACTTTGCTTCCACTCACATTCCTAAAATGAAGCCGAAATCTGTCACTGCATTTCACAAGGAGTCAAAAGAACTTATGTATATGAGTCTTGCTATAAAACTAGGAACTCACTCCAGACACTGAAATTTCTCTTGTTCCTGATAAGCTCAGGTGGACATTCATTTCTGCACATGAAAATTGGTATGTCTGTGTATTTACAGAAATCCGCAGCTTTGATTAGCCAGCAGCTAAGCTTAACGATCACAGTATGGATCCTGAGTTCTCATTTCATTCAGTCCTAGGGTACTTATCTTTGATTTGAAACATTAAAATCTCTTTTTATAGGGATATAAACATGAAATTTGGCAGGTAGTTCCTCTTAGTCTCAATTTGAAAATAGAGTGAACAACTAGCACTCTCCCAAATTGCAACTCTATGTATTAAAAACTCTCTCTGAGATCAGATGATCTAATTAATTCAGGTAAAACTAGCTCATATCCAGATAACATAACAGCATCATCAGATCTGGGAATCTGAGCTTAAGTTATTTAAGTTATTTCCATTCTCTTCTTACTTGAAGAATGAAGTTAATAGCTCTATTTCACCACTCCTGTGCAATAAAGCATTTTAACACTGCTCTTGAACAGGTCTCAATTACAGGAAAAGTTGCAGTATGAGGGCATCAGGAGCTCTTGTGAGAAAATAACTGCTTAACTGTCTTCTATGATTAGGAGTCGTGGGGCAGAAAGATAATTTTCATCCTCTTTTGCATAGCCTTGAGGACACTGCAATTACTTACAGAACAATAACATTACCCTGGGCTCCTCCAGCAAGCCTGGTGATACCACAATGGACAGCAGCAAACAAATAGCAACAAAAAAGCAAATAAAGAGCTGTGTGAGACAGTCTCTACTAAAAAGATAAAAGGAAGGGGTGGAAAGGAACAGGCACTAGAGACTGCCACTGTTGTTTACCAAAGAAAAACCATGTTGTTTTCTTGTGAATCTTTTTTTGGGAAATAAACTACTAAGAAAAGTAAACTGAACTTGGCAGTGCTCAGTACTATAAACTCTGTGCCTTAGATATGGTTCTTCCTGACCTTTGGCAGCTCATAACAAATTAAGCAAAAACAGATTATTTTTTTTTTTCCTACAGATTTTCCTTTCTTGAACTGTGTAGGAGAATGTGCTGGTACACGGAGAGAAATATGAAAGGCTGGGCACCACCACATTACACTCATTAGACAGTACATGTTTTACTTGTTGGCATGCTGTGAAGCCACAAAAGAAATTATACATAATGGATTGGAATAATGGTATCTCTAAAAAAGTACAAGGCTACCTAACAAGACAAGATGCCTCAGTGCCACTGCTTCAATTTTCAGTTTACTATATTCAGTATGCCTTTCCTCCGGAATATTAAGTGCATCAAATCTTTTGCCTAATTCAACACTTGCATTCCCCTAATGCCAATAATAAGCTGGATTTTTATTAGAAGAGTTAAATCAGTTCCCAGGTCACCTACGTTCCCCATGGCTTAGGCATTTTTCTACATGCCCCCCACCTGAGCTTGGTTGATTCTTGAGTTTCTGCCATGTTCTATAGATAGCACAGGTTGTTTAATAGCATGACCTGAAAATGAAAGGTCAAAGAGAGAGCAGTGTCCATTCAGCTATTAGCTGGGGACAGGATTTATTCACCTTGTTTCTCTTGTACATATTAATCTCATTAGAGTTGCAGTATGGAACTCCTGCTATGGGGAAATTGCATTTAGAAAAACTTCTTAATGAATTATTAATTATTTGCTAAACTGTCTTATTCTCTTTTTCTTTTTTATATTTTTAACAGACCTTTTTCATCTGTTGAAGCACATAGTAGAATGAGTTGCTAACATTGTCATGCTTTATCAAACTTATCAAACAACAATTTCAGCTCTAGTCTTTCCTTTTGTCCTTCCTTTCCTTAACTTATTAAGTTAATATTTCAGAACAAATCATAATGTAGCGTTTCTGAAATTTCACATCTTTCTCAATATAGGTAATTTTTCTTTGTTTTCAGCATGTGACTGGAAAGTACAAGACTATATACTTTTGCATCTTCTTGACTGCAGCTTTTCTCTTTGCTTTTCAAAACTTGTGTGTTGTTTGTTTGTAGTTGGTTCATTGTTTGTTTGATTTTTTTGTTGTTGTTTTGTTGGTTTTTTTAACTGGGAGGTACTAAACAATTTTATCGTGGTTCCAAGCTGCATTTTGTTTGGCAATGTGTTGACAGTGGGGAGCTTCTTCATGACTATCTCTGCTGTGAATCTGTATTCAGGTAATTGACATTTCTTGACAGTAGATCAAAACAATCTCTAATATGTTGGCTTTTTTCCTTTAATCTGATGCCAACCAAATGCACAGGGCCTAGTCAGTTCTGATGCATTTTTCATATCTCAGAAAAAGTGTTATTCTGCTGACATTTACCACCCATGCTCTGCTCTGACAAAGCAGCTTTCTGGATGTCCTTGTACAGACTTGCTACACAGTTGAAATTTCTTTTGTTTTGTTCATACATTCCAGAAATTCAGAGGGTCTCTAATACCAGAATATTTCTTGAAGAGAAGACTTTAAGATTTTTTTTCTTTGATAAAGGAGCCTGAACCAGAACCTGCTTTGTTCAAACAGTAGAAGACAGCTTTTATCCTGGATATATTTAATGGCAACTCTGAATCCTGCAAAGCTGAACAAAAAATTAAATTCTACCTAGTCTGAAAAAATATTTTTGATTTCCTGGCTGTAGCTAACTTGCTGAGAAATTTGTGACAACTTCAGTAGGGCCAGGATTTATTTTTAATGATAGACCCCAGTGTTTTAATCTATAGTATTCCATTTTCTATCTTTTGTACTTAGCATGACATATTTTCCAGATGTTTCAAAGTCTCACAGAAGTTTATTCAAAAAATACAGATATCCTAGAAAATCTCAAGTTAGAAGTAGCAAACAATAAGCAGTAACATGTCTGCAAAACTCAGCTCCTGCTCTGAATTTGTTTGCTCCAACTTTTAACTGCTTCAAACTAATCACTGTTACAATAACCTTATTAGTCTTTTACAAAGGGTAAAGAGGCAAAGAGAGGGATAGGACAATGAAAAAGGATTTCCATTATGCAATACAATCAAGAGCACCTGTGCTGGAATTCATTAACTCCATTGAGCAGGCAGCTGCATATTTTCAACATCCTGATGAGGCAGGGGGAAAAAAGGAGAGCAGCTGACTGACTGTACAAATTGGAAAAGACAACAAAATATAAAGTGCCTCGTTTTCTTACTCAAAGATTGGATTATGCTATTCCCCTTTTAGAACTGCTGGTTCCCTTGTATTTCTCTTTATATAATATATTTTTATCTTGATTTTAAATACAAAATATGATTGGAATTATATATTCCAAAAAATATGACTTATACTATTGGTTCTGCAAAATCAAAGAACAGAATTATCGCCGAACACCTTTATTTTGTAAGTTTACATTTGGGAGAGATCATTCAAGTTAGAAATCACCCTGGCTGTATTTGACAATTAATTGTTTTTATAAATACATTTTATTTTGCTTGAGTTTCTATCCTGCATTTTTTTTTTTTCAAACTTTCTCTGTGCTTTATTTCTGACAGGTAAGTTTATAGTGCTGTGAAATTTTACTTGAAACTCTGTGATTTCCTGCAGCTGTGGAAGTCCCTTTTCCTAATTCACACACTGTTTCTAATTAAGGGTGGTGAGCTGGATCTCACCCTCACTGTCTTCTTCTGGCCTGTGCTAACAGGGACTAGAAAAGTTATTTCCCAGGTCTGATTGGACGCTTCAAAGGGAAATTCTGGAAACACCTGTTCATAGATGTGTCCTACAGACAAATTCTCTAGTGTTGAGGGAATACTGTAGGTAATCATGCTTCCTCAGATTATGTTCACTTCTACTGTCATTTCCCAAGGGATAGGCATGGGAGAGGAATATGGATTGGAACAATGGCCTCTGAAAGCTGGGACACCGCAAAGATCCTGTGAGTGTTGAGCAATGGAGAACAGGTGCATGTTATTGTGACCTAAGCTTCCGTGGGATTTTCCACTAACATGTTTTTAAATGAAAAGTATGAGAGAGTCTCCATGAAGCAGTGGGTTTTATCTCTTCCCAGATACTGTGTTGCATGAGATATGCAGGGAGCACTCACGGTTTTTGATTCTGGTATGTGACAGAGGAAGCTTTAGTCTACAATTTAATCCTTGTTAACAGTCTAACTGAGTGGCCCTATTTTCCATAATTTGTCAAAATATTTTCAAAAATAGGGTTGGTAAACTATACTTGATTTACAAAGTTATTTTTCAAAATTTAAGGTCAAACAGGCTATGCTGCTACGGCATAAGACAGATGGTTTTCCTCATCAGTTAATGTCCGGTGAAAAACAAATAAAGGACAGAAACAAATTTAGCCATTAGATTGCCCATAGAAATCTGCACTGGGACCTCTGCTCTTCAAGTTTAAAATAGTCAAACCCAGAGGTGACTGACCATGAAGTGAAGCAGGAAGATTTCAAAACACTAAATGAATTAGTGATAAAAAGGCAGGTAAAATCAAATGTGAATTGACTGCATGTGGAGAAAAAAAAAATCTCTAATGAAATGTATACACTTAGGGCTCTAAATATAATGTATTGATACTCAGGAAGAGGATTTGGAACTCATGGATAGTTCTCTAAATATGTCAATCAATATGCATTTGTAGTCAAAAAAGATGGATGTTGAGACTTACTAAGAAAAAAAGTTGACAAAAAAAAAAAAAAAAAAAAAAATCACTCCTTAAATCCTTTATATTCTGTTAACTATAAACCCTGTGAAAGTCTAGTAGCTCCTAAAGTTCACTTTAAAATAATGAATTTGGACTAGGAAAAATACAGAAAAAAGCAAAGGTTTTTCAAAGGAGAAAATTATACTGACTTAGGGAAAACCACATATATTTGGATTCTTTACTTTGGAAAAGCCATGAAGAGAGATATGAATAGTATGGAGAAGGTGAAAAGAGAATAGCTATTCAGATTCCCTTAAGACTGAAACTGGCAGGGATTTCATTAAATTACCAGGTATTTAATTTAAAATGAGCAAAAAATAAGGGTTTTTTTTGTCCTCCATCATTCAGCTACACAGTAGAACAGTGTTACAATGTGTAAAAAATTAAAGTTTAAAAAACCCACACAACTAGCCAAACTCATGAAGCACAGATCCAGCAACTGTTCCTTTGTTCCTTTGCAGGTTGTGTTCTTTCACAGTTGCATCCTCAGAAGTGTTCAGTTTTTGCCCAAAGGAGATTCCAGTCTCCACTGAAATGTTCATTCTGTGTCACAAATCTGTCAAAGACTGTACTCACTGCTTTGAGAAATCAATTTCATGCATAAATTTAAAAAAGTTTCTCTTGCAGAAAACAAATGCACCAAAGCAATCTCTTCAGGCTAAGTTTAAATCTTACTTTTAATGGGTCCTAAGGCCCTTAAGAAAGACTCATCTGCTGTTTCTTCACTCCAGAATGTCGTGAATGTTAATTGGCTTCTTGGTGGATGTCAGCCTGGTACCACTGAAGTGTCATATGTAGTTTTCATTCTTTTTATACCAAAATTATGCATACAAACACTTGCCTTACATTAAAGAGACTAAGGTTGAAATGTTGATGATTTAAAAGTTGCCAGAATGAGTGTTCACTGCATTCACTGGTCCCACACATCATAATGAAGCCTTGATTACATGCTTGCATTTTTCCACAGAATCGTGTTGCCAGGACTGTGGTACAATATGAAATTCTTTAGGATTGAAAAACATAAAACAATTAAAAACCCCAGTGTATTGACAACAGATGTCATCATGTGGTGTTTTCAGGATAAGTCACGAGCATTGCTGCCTTCAAATTCCTGCTCTTCCCAGCCAAACACTTGGGACTTAAACTAAATGCTGCCCTGGTGCCCATTCTTATTGTCAGTACTGTCTCAGGGAAATTTAATAGGGAATTATAATTGCAGGAAAATCATTTCAGCTCCTAAATACTAAGAAGCAGCTGTTGAAGGCTGGTTTTCAAAATAAAAACACTGGAGTGAGCTGTCATGAAATAGCAAAAGACACGTCCCTGACACAGAGATGTGCCAAGCTAAATTTCATCTGCCATTGGAAATGCCAATTTGGTCAGATTATATTTTGAATTTTAAGACTGGAAAAACCACAGGTTTTTCAACACAAATACACATTCAGCACAGAAAATTTCATCCCTAGCATGTAAAACTTGGCAGTGTTCCATGAAGAAAAATTTTGGATGACTGCACTAATTTTATATAATAATGTATGCAGATGTATACAGCTGGTAATAACTAAAAAAACAGGAAGGTAAACAGTTTACTCATTGACTTGACAGATTCCAACATAAAACAGTTATACAACAGCATAATATTTTGAAATACAGTTACTGCTCTTTATATGGAAGCTACTAGGAAATCAATGTGACAAAAATAATGAAGAGATGTTGGGTTTTTTATGCTATCATGGTAATTATGACAGAATACAGATTATTATGAAATCGTATTTTATTTAACATGAACATGAATATTCTTATGATGCTTATGTTTTACTGATTATTTATTTGAGCAGTAGAGGAGGTACAATTTCTAAATGGTAAAAACAGATACTAATTCTGGGTCCTTCCTGTTGTTCCTGAAGAAACTCTTAAAGAACAAAAATATTTTAAATAGTTGTCATGAAAAGAAATACAACTGAATGGAATTGGCTAAAATATTTACCTGTGATATTTTGCAATGTTCTGCAGGCAAACTTTTGCCTGCATTGCCATATGAATAAGTAAAATAAGATGAAATGTTTATTTGTGGTTATATGCCAACCTACAAGAAATCCCAAGGAATTACTTTTCCTTGAGAAAGCAATATACACCGTATATAGTAAGAAATTATTCGGTTCCTTGAAAAATGCCCTCAAGTGGAGGGATGGATGGTTTATAAACATGAATGATTTTTTTTTCCTACACAGATACTGTAACTTTATTTTATTGAAAATACTAGCGAGGTTCTCCCTGCTGACACCACAAGCTCTGTGAAAGTTGTTTACAGCACCACAATGAAAGCTGAAATGATGAAGGACAAAATAGTTATATAGCTGCCAATACCTGGAGGATAAGCAAGAACAAGAACAGCTCTGACTGAGTATTTTTTAAAATTATTTTTATTTTTGCTGAATTTAATTGCCTTTTTTTTTTCTTCCCTGGCAAATATTACATTCATTTTGCAGAAGCAAGTGCTCTCCAGCTGCCTTTAGACCTTGCTGCTGAAGACCAGTGGCCAGTGCTCTGGGTCCATACTGACCTGTGAGGGGTGGCTGCAGCAAAGACAGCAGAACTGGCAGTGCAGAGGCAAAGCTTTCTGACCTGCTGGATAGGCTGCCCAGAAAGAAAATATGATTGTAAGTTATGGAGTAATTCAATAGAGGGATGGCCTGTAGACTGTGGGACTGTAATTTATATCTGTGGGTATAAATTAAAGACAGGAAGATGGTGATGATTAACTGGGATCTTTTGGAAAGTATGGGACGAGGGCACGATGTAGTTGGTATAAAGTAATTGCTGAATATTGTCCTGATTTTGGATGTGATAGGGTTAATTTTCTGCCTGTAGCTGATATAGTAGTGTGTTTTGGATTTATGGATGAGGATAATTATAATACACTGATGTTTTAGTTGTTACTAAGCGGTGTTTACAGTGAGACAAAGAGTTTTCAGCTTCTCATGCTGCCCTGACAGCAAGGAGGCTGGAATTACACAAGAAGCTGGAAGGTGACACAGTCAAAGGGGTGTTTTATATTGTGTGACATCATGCTTATCATACAAATTAGGGATAAAATGCCTGGGGGTCTTCTGCTCAGGAACAGACTGGGTATCAGTTTCTTGATGGTGAGCACTTGGTTTACATTTGCATTGCGTGTTTTTCTTGACTTTTGACTTTCTCTTTATTTTCCCTTACATTACTATGTTATTATTGCTATTATTATTATTATTATTGTCATCATCATCATCATCATTATCATTATTTTAAACTCTTTTTATCTGAACCCACAAGTTTTTTTTTAGCCTTTCTTCTTCTCACCCCATTCCACTGTGCAGGAATGAGTAAACAGCTGTGCAGTTCTGAATTGCCAGCTGGGGTTAAACTGTGACAGTGTTAAACTGTGTTTGCTGCACTCTGATACTTGTCTAACCCTTGTTAGAAATGCCACCAGTCTCCAAATACCTTTAGAGACAATACACTCACTTCCCTCAGCCTTTCAGATGAGAAACAAAATAATCCTATCCCACAAAATAATCCTATATTTTCCCTATTTTCCCTTCCCTGTTGAAGGAGTCCTCCATTTCTTTACAGGGGATATGTAGACTGCAGTGCAAAGCTTTCACACTATGCACATTTTCATTTGAAAAAGCTTTATTTTTCAGATTGTACTATGTCATTAAATGTCTGTAAACAGAAATACTAAGATCTGAAGAGATTATTTGTCTGAACTAAGGAGCTCTTATGTTAGCAGTGTGATGAAGAGAGACAAAGTGCCATCTAGTGAAAGCAATAATTTAACATAAAGAAAAGGTTAAGATCTTGCTGAAGATTAGTTTGACAGTGTCAATTCCCAGATGTGAGTAAATATAGCCAGTGTTTTATTAACATAATATCACAATTTAGGCAGCAAGGAAATTATTGGAATTATTCAAATCTATGAGTAGTCCGTGAATTTTTGCAGTTTTTTAAAGAAAAAAGTCCAAACATAATAAATCCTTTTTATGTGTACAAAGTGAACCACGGCTAAGTTGAACCAGAAGTGCTGTGGTTATTCTGTAACACATTTTCCTTCTGAGACACCAAGAGTCCAGTAGGATGCAGGATGCTCCAGTACAAGGTTAGCGCCACACAGGACTGAAATGCTGAGGTCAATAAGCACAAGCCTTTTAAGAAAACAAAGAGAATTACATTGGGAACTTCTGCCTCTCTCTATTCTACTCACTCTTGAGTTCATCTGGTTTGATAAACAAATTCTTCAACACAAATTGCACAGTGTGATTTCTCTGAAATCATTAATGTTCTGGATCATTGCATTTATGACATTTCCCCATGGTAAAGAAAACAATTTTTTTTAAGAAATAGAGCAGAATATCCACTGAGTCACTATGAAGAAAGTTGAGCTAATTAAAATATTACTAGTGTAACTTCCCATTCTCACGATAAATTTAATTTACCTAACTAAAATTACTTTACTGCTAATTTTGTCTCCCTTAATTTGTAAGCAGAAAGGGTTCATAAACACCATGTGAATTTTTATCATAACCACCTACTATGCTTTTACTTTCTTGGCGAAAAGAAAAAAGGCCCTTTTTATAAATGTATTTAGGATTCACAGCACTGGGGCTTCGGAGGCTTAGGAGGAGTTGAAAAGTGAAGTAGGTACTGTAAGCAAATAGTGGCTAAACCCATACGAGGAAGGATGTGGAAAGGTTCTGTGAATGAGAATAAGTAATAGTAAAATTAAAGACAGACCACTACAAAAAAAAAAAAAAAAAAAAAAAAAAGGCATTGTGCAGAGCACAGTGGGGTGAAACAATCCCATTTCCACTGTTTCTAGGATATATCCTGTTAATGCATCCTAGAACATTTATGTTCCCTATCATGTTGGAGCAATGATACAGGAACAATGCCAAGCCTGTTAGTTAATTTATTAATTTATTCTACCTGCCATCCAAGCACAAAAAGAAACAGAACCTGACACTTTGGGGTTAGCTGATTTATTTAAATTCTTCCCTACTTAGATCTTTGCTTTATTTTATTTTTAGTTCCATCTTAGCATTAGTTTTGAATAAGAAGTTCCAAGTATGCTTAATCATTGAAAAGTTCCTGACAGTTTCTATAAAAGCAGTAACATTTTCTTTTATTGTAGCTTATGTTGCAGAAAGAGTACTTAGAAGTAATAAATATTGACGCTCATGGAGAAGACTGAGAATTAATTTCCTTGAATGATTTCTACATATGCTCTGGAGTTTCAATACAAAACACTAATCTCTCAGTGTTTGATACAATACAGCTGGTAGTAAATCTTATTACTTATGTGGCATATATTGCTAATTAAATAGTACTATCCTGGCCAAATTTCCTAGGTGTTTGTCTATGTTTCCTAATTTTCTCCTTACACATTCAGTCAGTGATTTATCCCCTATTTCTCCTTTCAGCTTCTGAAAGTAAGCTGAGCCAGAAACAAAAACAATAATTGAATATAGTCTGGTATGGAGAAGCAGCGGGGAGAGAAAGGCATACCACCAATGGAGCCATCAAAGCCAAAAACTCAGATCCAAGCTCTACTACAGCACATCACATAACTTTACATCAGGAAAGATGTAAGTGTCCTGTGCACTAAATATACGATCTCTGTTTGATCAGGATCTAATATCAAGCTATGACTAGTAAGAGTACTTACATCTTTCATAGAGAAGTTTAAAATCCTAAGCTATTAAAATAGTATAACACCTCAAAGTTAGTGAGGCAAATTTACTCTTCTTAAGCAATCTTCAGATCTGTAACTGTATTTTAGGATGCCAGTAAAGCTGTCCAGATTTAAAACCTTTTCAGATGTAAATTGAGAAAACAATTATAACCATGGTATGTAATTTCACAACAAAGTTTTTGAAAGAAACCCAACAAACAACACACCATAAAAATATAAATAGATAAAAATCTAAAATGATACACTGATGTATGTGTGTCTATATATATAAAAGTATATATATGTACTTTACGAAAGTATATGTGCATAATCTATATTCAGGAAGAGATGTGCCCATATATTTTTCTACATAGAGTTCTTTCTTGGTAATAAAAAGTCAATGTATTCTTAATATTTATACACTTGATTTGAAAATTTATGTCTTCTGGAAGCAAAAAGTAGTCAAAAGATTAGGTAATGGAAAAGTCGTTGTGCGCTTTCTTCACTAATGTTTTAGAAAATAGTTCCTCTGGGTTTGTTTCAGAGTGTTTCATCAAAATTATTGAAAAGAGAAATTTATTAATGAAAACAATTGCAATTTCAAATAAAAATCTTTACCTCTTCTGCTGAGAAATCAGTTGGTAAGTTAAGTAGGTTCACAGCAGCAGCATTGGACTGCCCATGCAATGCAGTGTGACTGATGGGGGCTGACAAGACATTAAGTGGGGTGAGTGGACAAAAGAAGAAATATGACTTTGCCTCAGAAGACAAGATGTGAATGTGCATATGCAGAATCCCAGCTGGACTCAATGGTTGTCTTCCTGCAGTTTCAGCAGGGAGCAATCCTTTCATTGATGGAGTTAGGCCTTTCATTGTAGCCTGGAGTTGTACAGAGGAAGTACTGAAATAAGTCTCACTTAAGAGAGCCCAACATAAATGTCATCATATCCTGCTTCAAAACTCATTTGAAAATGCTTCAATGGGGCACCAGTCAGTGCTTAGACCTTGTAAAAGTTCTCTCCACAGAGGAATTTTCCATATTGTACAATCATGGGTTTACATTTTTTAGTATCTCATTTAAAAACACATTTTTAACCAACAAATATTCTTTAAAATTAGCACCCAGAGAAGCATAAATTAGCATCTGAATCACTTTACTCAAGTTCAGAGGAACACTCTTAACCTTCAGAGGTATTTCATCACTTGCAGAAAGCAAGTTTCACACCATTGCTTATGGTCTAGTGAATATCAGTGATTCAGAAACACAGGGCTGTTGAGTACATGCAACAAGCAACCATAATTTCATTTTCTTGGCAAATGAGCATTAAGCCTACTTAGTACAATTTCAGTAATTCAAGATGAAGTGCAGACAAGGGGAGACACAGTTAATGAAGAGTGTTGGTCCATCAGGATAACAATTCTCCTGACAGTTAAGTTTCTATTAATAACTCCACGTGGTATTTAATATGTCATCACAGTGCATGAAAAAGCAGTCATGCTACTTAGACACCAATTTAAAAAAATACCCCTACATCTGAGTTTTATGTAACCCAAAACAATGCAAGGAATATCTTTATCAGAGCTACACCTGCTCAGTTTATATGATAGTCAAAGCTGTAAACAAAAATTTGATTATAGAGAATAAATGTTCCTTTACTGCAGAATATTGAGCTTCTTTACACAACTTAGCAAAGCTCTTTAGCTTTCTAACTCTTGAGAGTTTTTGTTTGTTTTTTTGTTTCCCACAGTCCTGCAACTTCAGAATTTGTCACAATAATTACTGCAAATTTTCTAACACCTATAGAATAGTATCTATAATTGTCCTTATTTGCATGAAATAAAGAAAACAAAGCCACGATAATAAAACTATGAATGGGACCTCAAGTATAGAACAACCAAAAACCCCCATGGTTTTTAACATTTTAGGGGAAAATTATCTGCAGCAGAAAACTCAGTAATAAAATTAAGCTAGCCCTGCCTTCTTCCAATTGCCTGCTTTAACTACTAAAAATTTTCTCTATCAGATGGATTTTGATGTAGACATCCTATATAGTTGCAATACCTACTTAAACATTGTAAGGATGTCTTAAACCACCACAGCAGACACAGATTAAACTTCCCTTGGCATTAGTTATAAAGTGTTAGGGATTCTTAGGTAGCTCTGAAAATATTTGACAAGGTGATCATTTAGATAATAATATTTTCCCCTTATTCCTAGCTAATTTGAAATATGCTTAGGAAACATTATTCATAGTAGCTTGGCATTCACAGGAGTAGTAAAATTACTTCCAGCAAAAATGTACAAGGAGAGCAACCCTCACAGTCTTGACCTCAGATATCCAGCAGATTTGTAATGAAGATTGTAGCTAGCAAAAGGATTATGAACTCTTACATGATAATCCATATTTGAAATCTGCATGATTACAGTCCAACAAATAATTTGTAATGCATCAATTTGGTGGTGCTTCTCTTATGTGCCTGTTGGTTTGGAATGGATCTTTAGGGGTTTGCATGCTTGCTGTTTTTTTCCAATAGATATCTGGATATGTGTCGAAGGTATTTTACTTCAGTATGAATATGTGATGAGTGATGTCAAACTAGTTTTCTTCTACCATCCTGTTCTGCGGTGGTCGTGGTGTCTCAGGACCCTCGTCCCGCTTTGTCTGGCCAGCCCTGACACCAGCAGCAGTGACATGTACAGTCCAGTGTCCAGGGAAACCTTCCCCATCCTGGGGGGTCTTTGCAGCCACTGCAGCGTGAGCATGACGAGGAATGAAGGAAGGACTCTGGAGGGTGAACAGCAGCTGGGGTTTATTGAGGACCACGTGGAACTACCTCACCACCAGAGATTCCACTGAACAGAGCACAGATCATCTCTGTACAACACTCTATAAATAGGGGAGGGGTAAAGGGAAGGGTGCAGTGTGGGACCAACCAGGTGAGGGTAAGGAGTGGCTCTGCACATGAAGGACAAACAGTGGAACAAATCAAGGAAGCAAGGGAAGGGACCACAGGGATCCTGCCCAATCACTCTATGCCCTCACTGGAACTTTCTAGACCCAGGGAGAGGCCCCGAAGTGACTGACAGGACTTGGGGTTTACAAAACATAATGATGGACACATGACAGTAACCGGGGTAAACCACAAAGGGGTAAAAATGGGGTACAAGGGACAAACCATTATAACTTATGCAAACAGCATGAAAGCATGGAACAAATACATATATAGAACTGATAAAACTAAAAACACACAACTACACTGTTCCACTGCTTAGAAGTGTCTTTTTCACCTGTTGTTTGTTTTTTTGTTGTTTTTGGGTTTTTTTGTGTTTTTTTTGTTTGGTTTTTTTTTTTTTTTTTGTTGTTGTTGTTGTTTTGTTTTGTTTTGTTTTGTTTTGTTTTGTTTTGTTTTGTTTTTCCCACGTAATTTGCTAGAATTTATTGCACAAGCAAGTGTTATGACGGGCAGGACAATATGAAGGTAAATGTAAGCACACTAATATAAATGAAAATAATGCTAAAGCAAACAAAAAAAGTAGTGTGGATGAATATATGTCAAACATCTGAAATACTGCAGGTGTTTTTCTAGACAATGGGGAGACGAATTTTTTTAAAATAAAAAAGTAATTCTTTAATCTTTCTTCTAACTGTTGTGACAAATCTTTTTTTAAAACTTGTGGTACCATCAGTTCACAGCAGTACAGTTTGTCAAATGTTAAAAATATTTGCTTTAATTTACATTGTGAATTTGAGCTTTTACTTTATTTTACATGAGTATTATCAAGCATGGCAACATGAAAAACAGGAATCCATGACACCCCAAATGCATCTGTCCCTCTCTTTCATTGCAAATTTTGAGTGATTGAGCCCAAATTTTATAAATGTTGCTTAAACTATATTTGCCCACGGCATGCATAGCCATTACTTTAACAGGAAAAATACATGCCCTTTCTACAAGGCAAAGGATCCTAGCTGCTCCAGCATTAGCAGGCATCATTAGAACACTGAAAAGTACAGCTGAATAAGCTTTGCCTCTGTTATGTCATCTATATTCAAGCCATTAAAAATAACATTGTAAGCTGTTATGTAGTTGTCATATCAGGAAGAAGCCTTATTCTGATTTAATTAAATTTTTCTGGCAACTGATAAAGACAGGGAGTGGAAATAATTAAACCCATATAGGTTATTCTTTTCATTATTCAAGGAGAAAATCTCTAAAGTTTTATCCTTCACTGGGCTTTTTTTAGGAAACTGTTTTCTCAGGTCCTTGCCATTTATTAATGTGTTGATTCATTTTAGCAGGACTGATATCTCCAGTGGGTCATAACTCATTTCTGTTGAAACCCCAACGTGTAGAAGCTGTTTCAGAGAATTCTCCACAAATAGTTACAGAAATCAGTGTGATTTATTTAAAGTTGAAGACAGCTGCAATGCACGAAATTTGATTAAATGGCTTGGCCACTGCCCAGAGATATACCTCTGGAAGGTTTTCACCCAGAAGTGCAATGAATAGGCTGCTTAAGAGTACTTGAGGCCAGATAAAAGAACTTGGAAATCCAGTACCGTATTTTAAGGCAGATGCAGCAAAAATGGAGACCAGAAAACACTATTAAGCCTTTCTATACTGCAGAGTGTTCAACACCTTCACATGGCATTCAGAGCAGGTCAAGGAGCAGCAAGATGCCTTCAGTCAGTCCTGTACATATTAGCTTCCTTCTGCCAGCTCACTGGGAAATGCTGAGTCTTAAATCCTAGCTTTATTCAGCTATAGAAAAAATTGGACTACCCACTCTTGGGATTCACTTTCTCCACCCATTGGAACAAGAAAGAAAACTCAGTCTCCATACACTCATGAATGTAGAGGCTCAGATATTTCCTCTTTATTAATAGTTTATTGTTAAAGCACCATAATGAAATTGGAAAACAGGTTGGTGTGTTGGGGGTGTTTTTGTCTCTGCATGTTGTAATTTACCCTCATTTTCTTCACTTCCATGCCTAGTTATCTGAAAAAAAGCCCAGTCTGTTCTTTCTTTGTTTATTTTTATACAGGAATTAATGTTGCCACGCTGTAGCAAACTTGTAGCAAAGCTCCAGGGAGAGGTAGAGGGTTAATTATAAAACTAAGACAGTTTCACTTATGTGCTCACTATCATACCTACCTTCTCATGGGAACTACAAAACACGTGTTTTAGACAATGCCTGGGCTCCAGCCAAGAGGTGTCTTGAGGGCATTTTGCCATGATTTATGTGATGGGTGACCGAGGACACCAGTTCTCCAGATTCTTTCAGAAGTTAATAGCATGCTGAATTTGGATATGGTTGACACCACTGTGGAGTTCACAGGGATTTTAATCTGCCATTGTATCCCACATGTGTGAGTTGTTAGGAGTTACCCATTGTCCTGTCTTCTGCACTGGATGTACTGAGAACAAGAACAGTATCACCAGCACACAAAAATGCTACAGCTCTTTGACTCCTTTGATGAGGTATTTCAACACCTTGTCAGTCCTGGTTGTTCCCTGGCACATCAATCCCAATGTTCCAGTTACTATTTCCTACAGTTGCAGGGATATATAGAAGGAAGGAAGGTGAGGCCAGGCGTAAAAGGCAAGAGACTCTTTTCATCTGCCCTACAATGGTTTGAAATTATAAAAAAAAAAAAATTAAAACAAATCCGTAACAGTGACCAGGGCAACAGCCAAGCAGTTAGTGCTCTTCACTTTCCTGAGTTTTGCTATCAGGACTGCTGTAGTTTAAATTTAAGACAGAATAATGGACCCGTTGCTTTCACCTACTTGACACTGCACAAAATGGATATGATGGCTATCATTTTGTGGGTTTATCATGTGAGCTGTCATTGCAAAATGCCCCTCCCAGGGCAAAATGAGAAAGGTTCAGCACTATATACATTGACAAGAGCCTACATTAACTTGTATGCCAGCCATACAGTGTGCACACTCAGACTGGATCTCAGTTTTCATTTCAGGACCCCATCCAGACTAATGTTATCATAGCCAGGAAGAGATGTGACCTCATGATATGCCTCGCTGCTATATCATCCCAGAGCATCACTTCTATTTCATTTGTCTTCTCCCTTGGGCACACAGAGTATTAACATATTCCTGCTAAATATATGAAAAGGAATATATTTTCATATCATATCCTTGGTGCAAATGAGCATTCCTCATTCCTCTGTCAAACAAACTATTTTTCAAACAAATGTTTCTTATTCTGCCAAGAAAATACTTGGCTGCTTTATAGTACTAAAAACTATGTGGCTTAGATCATCTGATTGACACAGAAGTGTTTGCTTCCTCTCTGAAACCAGTACAGTTTCTAAATTGAAAGCTTAAACACAATACTCAACAATCCTGAGTAGAGTCATTAACAAAAGGTAGTCCGTGAGATGGTATAGCACTGAAGTAAAAGGTGAATGTAGAGTAATAATGATGTTTTGTAATTATGCCTTTATCATGGTATCAATTTCATATTAAATGGTATCGATATGTTTTATAAATTAATACATAAAAGGTAGGCATCCTGAACTGAAAAAGAGAGTGTAACAGAAGGAAAAATATTACATTTTGGTAAAACTGCTGCTCTTTTGAGAAGTTCACAGGAGTTCTTTAAATTACTTTACTTTGAAGCAGGAGCTACAGAGCAATTGTAATATTTTTCTCTTTACAAATAATTCATTCTAAAAGATTATTTTATTTATAGGGTACTTTTACAAATATTTATAAGGTACTGTTTTTCACTGCATTTTATCTGATGGAATATTTAATGTGAGCAGTGCCAATACAGTATCTTGGAAAAAATAATCTTACTGTGTATTTGAATTATTATTAGCTAGTGTAGCTCTCATTTTGAATAAATTATTTCAACCTTTAAAACCATAGAATTATGAATAAGAAATAATACTCTTCTTGACAGCTTATGATTTTTCTTGTAAATACCCTTATTCCAAAAGTTTGAATAAACATCTTTATTTCTTCAAAGTGGGAATATTTTGTTTTTAAGTTTATTTTTTAAATGTGCAATTGATTTATCTTAATTTGGAAGCATTTTTAGGGTATAATGGCTTGAAACTAAAATATTTGGCTGACTTTCTCTCCCACATTTTCTGCTACAAATAAAATTTATTTAGGTAATTACTGCCACTGTAACTTGAGTGCAATAAATGAGCAAGACCTTTCATTTACCTCAGTTGTTTTGCACTCAGGGAACTGTTATGAAGCACGTTTAGAGTGATGTTGTACATGAATAGATTTCCTCCACTTCTCCAAGACAGTACTAAGTCAGGGGTTTGTTTATGTCTATCCCTACTTTTCCTCTTAACAATATACTTTGGGCCTATATTCTTCTGAAGTCACTGTCTGGTTTGGATTCAGAATCAAAGCTTTCCCTCCTGGCCATCCTGGCTAGCAGCCCACCTGAAGACTGAGATTCTCTGGTCCTGGGATCTTCCCCAGTTTCCCTGTGCCAGGATTAGCGCAAAGGGATAATCTCCACTTGTACAAGTGGCTGCCCTGAAGTGTGTTCATCTCCAAACTGGTGAAACAAATTTACCTCAGGCACCATGTGGAGACTTAAAATTATTCATTAGAACTCTCAGCTATGCTAGTCCAGCATTTTAAATGCTAATCCAGGTTAACAGCTCTTTTTTTGAGAGAGGCAATAAACAAGAAGGTGGCATTTGAGAAGCATCACTGCAGAAAAACATTAGGCAGTGCATAGCTTAAATTAAGTTTTTTGTCGTATACAAACTTGCTTTAATAAACTTTCAACTTGTCAAGATCACAGTTGAAAAACACTTTTAAGGTCCAGCACTCTAGTGCAACTAATATTCTTCTTGACATTTGAAGCATTATGTAAGGAGCTTCAGGTATAGAGTGCACTGTAGACAAAAGACTTTCTTGCCTCACAAAGAAACTCATAAAATGGTTGAATTGTCAGGAAAGTGACAGCCAGTAAGGGACAAGAATGCAAATGGGTTTAGAGCAGTGGTAGCTCCTGAAGGATGCAGGCATTATGTGACAGTCTGGAAACATCTCTGGACTGATCTTCTTCCCTCCAATAAAGCTCTAGTCCTTGAGTACACCCTACAGATCACCAGGCTAGCAGAGAGCACAAGGCTTGGACCAAGTTAAAAACTAAGCCAAAGAAGGAGGATACAAGCTTATTTATTCTAGACCTGATGTACCCAGGCTGCCAAGCTTGTGTTTGGTGGGGGGAACAGCTGGCAAAGCAGTGGTGGCTGCCAGCAGCTCCCTTAGCTGCCCATATCAATATCACAAGCTGCAGGATATTAGCAACTTTTCTACAAGTTGCTAATAATTACAGTAGGACAAAATGCACCCATTTTCCAAATTAGGAAGTGAAATAAAAACCACACTGCTATCACCACTTAAAAGCACAGAACAGTTCTGATTGTCTGGGTAAATTGATAAGTGGTTGCATGATCTTATGGTCAGCACGACCTTTTTTATCAGAAGAGTCTTGTTAAAGTGGGGTGTTTACTGTCACTGACAAAAGCAGGGGAGCTACTGATTCAGCTGAGATTGAGACAACCAAACACAGGCCTACCTGCACATTACTGAGAAAAATTGGTACAGAAAATTAGCCTTCATCCAAATCCCAGCTCACAAAGTACCTGTATGAGATAACACCAGAAATTCTCAGTCACTGTACAGTCTTTTCTGATTTTTCTTGAAACACCATCCTCTTTCATCATGGACACATTAGACCAATATTTGACCCTCTAAATTCAAAGACAAAAGAGGAAAGAACTTATCTTCATTGACATATTCCAGTTCTAAACATAAATATTTTCAATAAAGGAACTAAAATAAAGATTACTGCCTGTGTCACTGTTCTAGTGGAAAACAACCTTCCTCACCCCATCAGCATCACTTTACAATTGCAGTAGCAGAGTGGTGTGACTAAGGGGTGCTGGAGAACAACTAGCTTTTGAAGATCACACAAGTACCTGTTCCATCTGTCCACAGGAAACTATTCATTACTTTCTCAGGGGGAAGGTAGACTAGGCCCCAAAAACATATTATTAAAGTCAAGCAGTGAAAAATACCTATTTTAACTCAGGTACATAACGGCAGATTCAAACATAACTGAGCTTCACAGGTAGAGAACAACTGTGTATTTTCTTCCATTTTGCAGTAACATACTTCCTTCCCTCTCGACTGATTTCAAAAGGTTAAGTAAACAAACAAAAAAACCCTGTTACCTTAAAGGTAAGACCATCCACAAAGTGGGATATTACAGAAGGAGAACAAACAAAAACAGAGCTGAAACTCCAGAATAGTCTTGAACTGAAGGCCCAGAATTAGTTTAAGTGGCACCTCAGGATCATGTACAGGAAGGCAGAAGGCTGAAGTGTTGTATATATGTGTCAATACATATGTGGGCGCATCTATAATATGTTGTAATCGTTCTGGAATATGTTGTCACTTTAAAGTAATTATAGTATACACAGTGGGTAGGAAAAAAATCACTGAAAGTGAAGCTCAGACTTCTGAATCCATAATAAAGCATCATAATTACCTGTTCTTCTTAGCTGGGTGAACAACTGTAAAAATATAAAAGTCAATATGAGGAGCAGGTGTTCAGGCACTACTCTTGAGCATTCTTAATACACTTTCAGGATTTTTTCACTCATAGGATGGTGCTCATACCATGCTAGGTATGTCAGCTGTGCAGGCTCCTGGCCAATTCCACAGCTGTTAAGAAAAGAAACGTAATTTAGCAAAGCATGATGAGCTTCTCTCAACCTGAATGGAGCTGCCTGCCCATTGTGTTGTCACTCATCACTTTTGACAGTGAAGACTTGAGAAAGAAAGTTAATGACTCTTTGTGTGCTTGGTCAGGGTAAAAGGAGTTCCACTTTATACCCCTGCCTAAGAAAGGGCATAACTGTTATTTGGTGATTTTCCTTCCTTTCTCCCTTCCTCAGGCTCTCATAATACAGGGATTAAAACAGCATACTTGGCAAATACTGTATGCTCTAGAATGGCAATCTCTATTATTACCCTTTACTCCTATGCAACTTTGTTAGACTGAAGAAACACATTTCACAGGGCAAACTAGAAAAATATTGATATAACAGATATACTGTTCCTTAATCTGCTACTTCCTCTACCTAGTATGATCGATCCTTAGATATCCATTTTCCATACTTGCTTTAGTTTCCAGCAACCCTTGAGACTGTTACATTAACATGCATAATTGGATTGTGATCCTTTATGTTTGCATTTCACTGTGCATTCTTCCAGGTTTGTGTGATCTGTTTTTGGCAAAAGCCCATAATCACATCGATTTCTTTAAAAAATCCTAATTTTTAAAAGTTGCTTGCATATGGTATTATGGCTAATGTTACACTTTAATGGTAGGAAGGAATTTTAGGTCTTTTGATTGTTGCCTGCAAAATTGCTTTGGGAGGGCACTGAAAATGAATTATTTTTGTAATTTCTTGGAAAGCTCAGGGCATCAAAACTAAGTGCTGGCAGAATCATATCAGTGTTCTGCTTTGAACTCTGCCAATATTGAAGTTTACTAAATTTTAATGTGCCAGGGAAGAATTTTTATCAATCTGCATTAGAAATCAACACATGTATGAGGACTGCAACATATTAAACAGTAGGATATGTTTTTTATGTTAATAACTTCTGAGCAGATATTCTTAGCTCATTCTGTTTAAATCTGGTAAAACTCCCTGTGTTGGGCGACAGGATGTTCCAAATTTGGTTTGAAGAAAAGTAGGCAGGTTTTTGCAAATCCTCTGGTGTTCTGTCTCCATGAAGACCATTTCCAGTGTTGTTTCTTTCAATGGCTTTTAGTGCTGTACCATGATAGTCAATAAAGTTATTTGGTAAAAAGGTGATAAAACTCGTATTAACCTCAGAGACCACAGAAGAATAGAATTAAATCAAAGAGGTCAGTGACACTGCTTATTTCCCATTGGTTTACATCAGGATCAGAGGCAGTGAAATGGTCATTTCAGTGGGGTATAAAAAAAAACCTGTCTGTGTAATATACTGCAATAGCAAAAGCCTTATACTTCTTTTTTAAACATTGCACCCAATGCATCTAAAACACAGATGACCTATATCGAAGGATTAGTTGATGTAGTTTGGTTACAAGTTATCTGAAACTCAGTGGTGAATGTGACAAAGGTTATGTAGATTCTTTTTAGATCTTGCATGTTTGTATATAAAATAGATTTGTTCCAGTCAAATTGTTGGTAAGTTTTGCTAACAAAGGAGGCAAGATTTGTGAATACTTCTTGATGTATGGTTGGGCAAATGATACATCTGATTCATCTTGTTTGAAAGGGTTTTTTGGGGGGGGGGTTTTTTTTTGTTTGTTTGTTTGTTTTGGGCTTTTGTTTGTTTTTTTGTTTGTTTTTGTTTGTTTGTTTGTTTGTTTGGGGTTTTTTGTGGGTTTTTTGTGGGTTTTTTTGTTTTTTATTTGTGATGGTGCATGTCCTCCACAGAAAATAGTGTTTACAACAGTTTTGACTATATATAATGTGATTTGATTAATATACATAAACACCTCTAAAATCTCCATGGATTACATTTTGCATGTATGTAATTTTCCCAATACACTTAGGTAGGAATACTTTCCTTAGGAACTTTTATTCAGATGCTACTGAAAAAACTACTTTAAAGCAAATGAAAAAAGATCTGAGGAGAATAAGGATCTGAAGACAGAATAGTAAAAACATTGTAGTTTGTTGGTTTTGGGGTTTTTTTTAATTGTGGATTTTTTCCTTACAAAATAAAAATGGAACTTGACATAAGTGCCATCTTATTCCTTTCTTGGGACTCTGCTTTAACTATATCTATTATCCCAGTAAGCTTTGCAGGATAATTGAAGCTGACAAGGGGGACACACAGGTGTTTTCCAACACTTAGCACTCCATGTCAAACTGTTCCAAGTGCAGAGCATCAGGAAAATAGATTACACACCTCTCAGAAGACAGGTGCAGTGGCAGAGGATGCGCTTTGTCTGGATAAGCATTCTTCCATGGAGTCCTGCTGCCTCTGAGAGAACTTTGAAACACACAGTGTGTTCCCTTCTTCAGATACTGTTATGAGCTTTACAGATATTTAATATTCAGAGCTTTCTGATGTACAATAATGCCTCCTCATATTTGTGCCAGCAGAGCTCTCTCCTCAAGAAGCACCTCTCCAGATGTGCTGAGTTTTCTGTGAAGCTGGTGGGACCTGCAGCAGTTTCTCACAGCCATGGTCCAGGCTGTGCCACTAATTACCCTCGGTATAAATCCAGCCTCTTTCCAGAGCCCATAAAGGAATTTTTATTGCATTACATGGAGTCTTCAAGATATTTTTGTCCTCAAAGCCTCTCTGATTCCATTGGTTCCTCATAAAGATACTGAAGTCATCATCCCAGACTAATTTGTCTTTGCATGGTCTAGAAACTAACAAATAATTCTCTTGCACACAAGTGAGGCTGGAGGAATCTCTTTCCTTCCAAACACTCTGAATAAAAGGCATTAATTTACCATGTGCCTTTGAGTACTGATTGTTTTTTATGATTCAGTAGATTTTTTTTTGCTCTCAGCTATACTGGTTTGGGATTTTTTATGTGTTCTAGAGCCTTCATTACCTTCAATTACTTTCCCATGCTTGAACAACCAGTGTTCTTCACTTTAAAAAATTGTTCCTGCACCTTCCACTGTGCTTTGCCTGCAGAAATCAATCATGGTGAAAAAGTATAGTCAGAATAATTTCCTTTGCAGAGCTTATGCTCTACAGGATAAAGCTCGGTTTTCCAGGAGAATGATTTTTAGAATAGATGTCTCATAAATTGGATTGTTTCTACAGCACCATTGCTAATCCTGATTTCTGAGTCTCATAATTGCACAGTTAGCCATCAATTCCTGCTTCATTTCTGAGGCCCTTTACTACTGAATTGCCAGAACCATTTTTTTTTTTTTTTTTTTTTTTTTTCAGGAAGGGTGGACATACTATGCTCATAGATACCAACAAATGGGCCTTTGAGGTATCTATGGTTGCAAAAAATATCCTCATTGTACATATCTGATGCACCAGACCACACCTGAGTTTGATCTAAGTTTATCCAAACAGTCTCAACATCTCAATGTCATCCGAACAACCTTTATAACTGAATTTATCAGTGATTCCACCTGCAATGGATCTACAGTGTATGTATTTTTTTGCCCCAGACAAAAGATTGGTTTCTTTACCGTCTAAAACTCCCACTGCATGTGTTCTCAGCATATGATGCAGCTGCAGTGGCTGACATATATTGTGTGCATATAAAGCATGACTGACTTCACATCTTTCTGTTCACTGCCATCATTTGATGACATGGATGAAAAGAGAAGAATCTATAGCAATCCCATACAATCAGCATAAACAATGCAGCCAGAAAACAGAAAGTCCTATTTTGTCACAGAAGCCTAAACTGCTCATGCTATGACTGGTATTTTATTGCCACACCAATTACAGTGAAATAGCAGTTTCTCCTTTGAAATTACTCACCTGGGGGTTGGTTTGCAGATTTCAAATCAAGCTGCAGTAAATAAGAAATCATCAGAAGAAAAGAAGGATTCCTCACAAAGAGGTTTGTCACCCATTAGCTTTCTCAGGTGCTAAAACAGCTTAAGGACAAGCTACTAACTACTCAAACACTAATCAAAAAGGAGTTTCCAGAGAAAAAAATTGGTTTTGTGGAGTCTAGATAGGAGTAATGTAAAGTATTAATAATTACCTAATAAGGTAATAAGCTTTTATATTTTCTCTTAAATAAAGGATCATGGGGCATTTTGGACTTACCTCTTTGCTTCTCTTTACCTCTCCTAAAAATAATTAAAATGAGGAGCTGATGCACGTAGGCCCCACATACGACACCCAGAGTGTGCTGAGTGGGCATCCCAATCATGTCCTCAGTCACCACCAAGAAGGAATAGATTCAGTAATCTGGAGGTAAGAAAAATATTTCTGCTCTTCCATTAAACTCTGGAAAATTAAACAAGAGGTTGAATGCAAACTGCTGGCTTCAATGTAAGCATTGATTGTCCCTGTATGTTTCAAAGATGTGATATGATGAATCACTATAACTTCCCCCTGGAGAGATGCCTGTCCCTTCAGAGCACTAGTACCCTCTTCTGTTATGTTCTCTGGCTGTGGCATTCAGAGGTGTGATGGCCACAGGACTGAATTACCCTAAATCAGGTAAGTAATTTCAGATTAGAACAACTGTCTGGATTTTGATGACCCTCTTAAATGCATAACAGTAAATTACCTGATTGCCTCTGTTAGTTCCAAATGTTGTCAAAAACTTTGTATACCCCCTGTCTGTGTAATTGTCTCCTTGAAAGAGTGGATTCCCAGGGGAGAGAGGCAAGAATTTGATGCAATTTGCAAAATCAATATGATCAAAATTATTCTTTTCTGTAGTAAATTTCTCCATGGCATATATTTAGGTCCTGTTTCATGCTTTAATTTTGATTCTTCCCGTGGTTTGAATTTACAGAGAGTAACTTGTCTAATAAAGGTCATAGCATAGACTTGAGATTTTTTTTGCTAGCAAACCTGTTATCTGTGGTGTAGTGCAAGAAAGGAAAGGATAATTTTCCCTTGGACAAATAATTCACTGCGAAAAATATTGAATTCCATGAAGTAAGTATATGAACCTCTGAAAATGGCATAATTCAAGGATTTCTTTGGGCTTGTTTTAGAGAGAAAGTGTGTAAAAGAAGTGGGTAAAGAAGTAAGGATGCAGTTAAAGCATACAGATATACTAGAACAGCTAGCACATTTGAAAAAAACTAGGGTTTTTTCACTAGTGTGTTTGGATGTGTTTTGTTGGCTCGTTTTGGCACACATGAGGGTTTTGGGAGCCAGCCTGTTGTGACTTTTGTCAAATGCAAAAGATTTTTCCAAACCGTAATTTCTGAAGACCAATTCTTTACCAGCTCTTCAGAATAAGTGCTTAAGTCTACCAACAGCAGGAACTGTGAATGTGTTCACTTGAGTACTGAGATTACACTGAGATTATACCTTGCAGAAGGGGTGGATCAGGTGACTTTCCAGCCCAATTTATTTTATGATTCTGTAGATTCCACTTGCGTCCACTTGCACCTGTCAGATGAAATTGTATGCAGCTGTATGCAGCTGATGCTGTTGACTTCAAATTCTGACACTTGATACCAACACAATAGGAAAAGGTTTCTATAGATCGGACAAGTCAGACATTTCTCAAAGCCAGCTCTATATTTCTGTGCTTCATTTCAGCAAGTAATTAAAAATATTCCACCCCTGTCTTTACACAGTTGATATTCACTTGTAGATTTCATTTCCTTTGCACACTACCTCTTTTGCCATATTCAGATGGCAATACAAGCATTTCTAAAACACATTATGAAATGATGATGTTTCTTGGATGCTACTTAAAATGCAATCACCATGAAAGAAGTACTTACACAGCATCTGGAATGTTCTTTTCTGGTTTGGACATTTTGAGAAACATTAGCAGAGGAGAAATTTAGGAAAGAGCAGTTGTAGATGATTACACATCAGATGGAATCAAATTAAAGCATACAAAAATGTTTTTAACTTGTCCAAATGAAGTTGTGAAGAAACGTGTTTGAAGGCTCTAGCAGGGCTATTTGTCCCCCCTAAACTTTTCCAATATATGATTCCCCTTCATTCTGGGAGTTCAGGGAGAGCTCTCATAATCAGAGTTGCAGTTCTGAAAAATCCTGAAAGGAAAGGTTTTGCCCAACTCTAAACTGTGGGACTCTATTGGGAAAAAAAATGAAGCTCTGAGAAAGATGTTCAAGAACAGACTCTCCAGAAAGTTCAGAGTGACACATGGGACTAGGATGGAGGGCATGGAAAACGTAAGGTTGCTTTGGAGTTCAGGAGCAGGTGGATTTCTGTGTCTGCACAGACTCCTGTGTAAGGAGGTGAGGGTTGCCATGTTAAGGCCTCCTCTTGAGATAAGTGGAGGTTACTCATATAGCTTGACAAGTCAGAAGGATAACCTGTCACACCACCATGTCTGTTCAGATGGGAGTGGAGAGCTCTGAAAAAGCCTCTGAAAGGCCTGGGTCTCAAGAGGGAATGAAGAGATCTCTGAAGGAAAGACAGGCTCCCAGAACAACTGGGAGTTGATGCCTGTGGCAGAGAATTTAATTACTGTGTACCTGTTCTGCTACCTCTGAAGAAGTGTTATTTTTGTACCCGGGCAGCCAATGAGTCACCTGAAATCAGAGTGTCACAGCAGCCATGAGAATGATCATGGATCACAAGAGGCTGAAGGAGGAAGTAAGGAGCACATACCTTCATCTGCCAGGATGCAGAGTGCTTCTAAACCAGAATCTACAAATTGTTAAGATCTACATTCTGAACAAGAAGCAACTGTTTAGGTTCTACTGGTGTTGAACTAAAGATAATGGTGAGGAAGAACTATATGCAATGAAAGGAAAAAATGTCTTAATAGTTGTTGATAGTGGAATGTAAAATATTACCAAGGTAATTGATGCATATTGCATCAAACAATTCACTAAAATAACACTAGACAAAACATTGAAAATATGTCTGAGTTTATGGGGAGATGAAATTAATGATCCTACATCAAGAATTTCCCTACCAGGTTCTTATTGACACAAACTGCTTCAGAAGTCTGTATGCATCTTTGTAAATCATCTAAAGTATCCTTTTCCTAACTAAAGTAAAAGGCTCAGTGCATCTCATCTGCAAAGTTTGTAGTGGATTTAGTGGGACTTCTGGGACT
The DNA here is from genome assembly GCF_965231275.1 of Zosterops lateralis. Classification (NCBI taxonomy): domain Eukaryota; kingdom Metazoa; phylum Chordata; class Aves; order Passeriformes; family Zosteropidae; genus Zosterops; species Zosterops lateralis. Next base: position 42,900,966 of record NC_139761.1, read on the forward strand.
ACCCCCCATCCAAAAAACTTGCTGTGCCATTACAACAACCATGAGAAATTGGCATGAATCTTCATTACTTGATCCAACATTTTAAGCTAAGATTCTTAAATACATGATTTCCCTCAAAATATAGCATGATTCAAAATACATTGTTTCTGTGGTATTTTCACCACAAGTACTAACTGATTATTTTTTAATCAGTATTTGTAAATATTTGGGATTCTGGAATTAAGCACATATGAATATAGAGTTTCTGTGGCTGTTCAAATGAATCAAAGGACCAATATAGTTCCTTGAATTGTGTGTGGTAGTGCAGTGACATCTCAGCCAGAGCCAAAACTGAGATCATATACTGAAAAGAAAAAATTATCACTTCATAATTAAGAAATGTCTGAATCATTCTTCAAGAAGGATTAAGTATAAAAATGTAATTAAAACAGTTTTAATGTATGTCAGTCAGTAAAATAATATGAAATAAAATTTCAAGGAAGAGAAGCTAGGCATACTTCCCTGCCACCCACAAACAGAATGAAAGAGGATAATCAGAATATATAATTAGTAGCAAGAGAGGTACACTCATTACCTTTATGAAATCTAAAATGAAGTCCTGATTAAGACTTATAATTAATGCTGATCTGCAAATCCTATTTATTTTATGCAAAAAATATTCTGCTTGATTTTAACTCTTCAGTTTGTTCTGGATTCACTTGTATCTTTCTATCTGGAAAATAACTCATAGCTAAAGATGCCATAAAATCTTTTTTCAAACTTCTTTCCATGTCAGTATTCTGTAGTTTTTGCCACATAGAGGTTAGGAATTTGAGAAAGAAAGAATTGCAAAGGTGGTTTGCGTCTTACTAGTGTTTAGCAGATAAAATAATTCCTAAACTTTTTTAAAGCTCCATTTTATGCCTTAAATTTTCCTTTAAGTCCTTGGAAATTATAAGTGGCCACTGAAAACCTTATTTACAATGAGGTAGGTGAAAGGCTGTCACAGGTTGTCCAAAGAGGCAGGAGAAATCCCACCTCTGGAAACATTCAAGTTCAGGTTGGGCGGGGCTCTGAACAACATGATCTAGCTGAAGATGTCCCTCTTCGTTGGAGAAGGGTTGAACCAGATGATCTTTAAATCGCTCATTCAACACATTTATTCCATGATTTTATGAAAAATGAAAATTCCATTGAGACTGATTCTAGTGGCTTAGGAAAACTTTGCCAGTTGTAATAGAACATAAAGCACCTAAACACTGTGAGTTCATTGAAGGCAGGGGTGAGTGAGGCCAGTGAATTACAATGTTCAAGTTCTGTCCAGGTAGCAGTTCCCTGAGAAAATCTGGGAATACTATAAATTTTTCAGTTGATGTGTTATTCAATTTCTACAAGTACAGAGTGATTTTTCAGTTTTCAAAACTTTTTTTTAATGACTGAAAATGTTTTTTTGGGTTTTTCCCTGACATTTTATCTCTTATAAGCAGTTTTTTCTTAGTGGGTTTTTTCTGGGTTTTTTTTTGTTTGTTTGTTTGTTTGTTTGTTTCTTGTTTTTTGACAAATTACTTCAGTGGTTGCAAATTCTATGTAATTTGGTGGAAATATTCATTAAAACAGCTCAAGTTAACCATATGCATAACATCTGGTAGGATGGTTCTACTATAAATGCAAAAGAGGAGTGATAAGGATGATCTAAATTTTGAAGGGCCAATAAACTGTCTGTCCTTCACAAGGTATGGCTGTTTTAGTATTGGCTTAATATTTTTTAAAGTTTAGGATTTATTTTCACTGAACACATCATATGTTTAAAATTGTTCTCTGCAGAAGAATTTCTTATGCATCATGTTTACATGGCTTGGTCTTGAGTTTTTCAAGCGTTCAATAACTTTGAGATGATCTCTAGCAACAAGTAAGGGTGGGATGATCTCTATTTAGCAACCAGTAAGTAACAAATGGGTGGGGAGGAGGTACAAATATTATGTTTGAAATAGAGATGAATCAAAAAAGGAATAATGTGTTCAGAACAGGTATGGAAAACCCTAATGTTTTCAAAAAAATAGGTGTAATAATTAGGGGAGTTTCCACCAACTGAAAGAAGTTCCAAATGTTGTCATTAGTCTTAATGTAAATAAGGAGATTTATTTTTGGAATGGAATTATTTTTTAATTTCTTTGAGCCAGTAAATAATGTAGAAAGAATTGGCCTTTGGCACAGTGAAATTCACTCCTTCTAACTGGACCTTTCTTGTCAGGTAAAAATAGAAGAAAAATATGACTGTAAAACTCCTTCTAAACCTGCTGCTTGATATCTGCAGTTCTGGAATTGGCTGCCTGGAACCAGAACTTGAAACAATTCACCAGAACCCAATCTCCTTTCCTTGTGATCTATTGTCAGTCTAGTTTGCAGCTGCAGGTAACCTAACAGCACTTTTAAAGACAGCAACTCTTTTTCAGTAGCAGGGAAATCTGTTTTCCCAATCACAACTGCATTTATCCAATGACTGAGATTTCAAGTCTTCTATGCTTTTACACAGACAGTAAGGGCTTGACAGTTAGAATATTCTTTATATACTGAGTGCTGGCTCTGCAGGTTGTGTTGTCTTGCCTATTATATAGACAAACAACTTTTTATGCAAGAAATTGTGCATGTATTATTTTCCCTTCTCTTTATGGTCAGAAGAATAAAATGAATGCACACAGCCAGTCACAATAAAAAGTAATTGAAGGTCAGGTGGGATATGTTTCTTGGATACAGGATGAAGTTTCCCTTATTTTACTCTTGGTGTCATGCCCACAACAATAAGCAGCTTTAAAAATTGACAGATTTATCATCTTGACATGCAATTTTCTGGGTAACTTTTCCAAAGCTGTGGTTAAGCTGTGAAGCTATTTCTATTTGGCAAAATAAACTGATTATGATGTTGAACAGTTTTTTTTTACTATATTCAATTTTTTTCCTGAGTTCTAACCTTGGTCTGTGCTACTGAGGATATTAAATTCCGGGGGCTGATAATTATGCTCAGTGCTTAAGAACTGGAGAAAAAGTCACAGTGCTATATTGATGGTGTTGAAAATACTGAGATTTAGTCAATCTTTGGAGCAAGGAGTTGAAGGCTTAATGCATGGAATGCTTTCTCTAGACAAAAATTATTATTTAAAGGTTGGTAATATATTATACATGGAAACAACTGCAGCATTAAAAAACTGGGCTATGAGGTAAAACTACAAAATTGGGCTATGAGGTAAATAGAAGAAAGGCGTAAAATGGGGAACCATCTAATCATAACCATGAAAATCCAAGCAGATAGGTTTAAAAGTCAGTGGTGAAATGTGACATATATATAATTTTCCTTATAAATGATTAAAGTTGAGTAATTATTTTGAAACAGCTTTACAGGGAACCAGACATTTTACTTTTTAGACTGTCATTTCAGGAGACATTAAACTGATGTCTGGTGTATAGCTCAAAGTATTAAAGTCAGCACAGAGCAATTGTGATAAGATTGCAACTCTTCTCAGGTCTGTCTACTCTATCCCTGAAAGAGTTCCAAAAAGAGGACATGGCATTTCTCACAATATAGTTTAGTGGACATGGTGGTATTAGTAAAAAAATTGGACTTGATGATCTTGGATGTCTTTTCCAACCTTATTGATTCTATGATTCTATGAAGTGCTCAAAGCCAGGTTGAATGGATATTTGAGCAACCTAGTCTAGTGAAAGGTGTCCCTACTCCTGACAGGGAGGTTGGAACAAGATAATCTTGAAAGTCCCTTTCAATCCAAACCATTCCTTAGCTTTAAAGGGGAAAGCAGCTTTGTGAAGTATGGACCAGCAAAATAAGTACATTTGCCACTGGGGGTGTTAGGTGGAGCAGATTCATATTATGCTGGCTAATTTTCAGGAACATTTCAGAAAATATATATATATATATATATATATTGTGTTCTTTTCTTGGGGACTGGAGTGGGTGGAATTCTGTGAACTGAACCAAGCTCCTGATGAATGAGGAAAACTGTTTTAACTTCTCACAATGACAAGAAGTCAAGGAGGACAGTTCAAACATAACAAGCTCCATAAACCTAATCACTTTTGAGTTTGTACAAGAGCAGATTCCAAATGCAGCTATCCATTTCTCCTTTTCATCTTTCTGAAGGACAGAAGGTAAGGAAGGGGGATCCTATCTATCTCTAAAAGTTATGGTGAATTTTAGAAAGTGCTGTTCTGTGTGACTTCTTTGCAAGCCAGGCAAAGTCTGCAGTATTCTTATGCTGGAAAGTCCTACCTATCAAATAAATGATGGGCACGAGTTAATACCACCTTTCAATCTCTCAGGTTATGTTTTCAACTGAGCTTGAAACAAATTTCTCGATAGATGAACAAAGGACTCGATTCTCTTGGGCTACCAACCTAGCACTCTTCTTAAAAACAGAAGTCAAATATAAAACAAAGAAATCAAACAGCTGTAGGACCTGATAAGTGCGAGCTGAAATAGGAGACCCAGAGGATTGGAAGTGTGATATAGCCAGAAAAGTATCATTCTCAAATGAGTAGTGCATCATGTCAACTGTACTACTGCCAAGATACGAAAAAGTAAGTAGGTAAGAAGACTTCGAAAAGAATGAAACAACAAAAAAATTCCTAATCAGAAAACCAATCTCCTTTTTGTTGCTGTAGGTACAGAAGTTTTGATAAAGAAATCAAGCTTGAAAATAAGCTGATATAAAGTCAGAAGTATTTACTAGCCTAGGTAGCTTCCTGTATCTGTATTTGTGCCATGTAGATATGGCTGTAAAACACAGAGAAAATTCCAGCTATCCAGAAAACTACCAAGTTGGCTTTCTGCATATTATCTGGGGTAGTACAGGAAGAATAAAATCCTTCCACTTAGGAGTGCACAGTTCAAGCTAGAGAGTGTAGTGGATCACGTTTGGTGTTGAATAGCCTACTTTACTAACATGAAGCTCATTGTCTGATCCGACTGCAGCTCTTTTCAGTTCAGCCTGCAAAGGGCAGGACTGCTGTGCTGCATTCCAGAGTCTGGCAGGCAGGCAGTGGACCTTCACCTTCTGTCTTGTATTTCTGACTCATCAGAAGACTGGTAAGGTTGTAGCTTGATACTCACTTGACTATGGAGACTGTAATTAATCTGTTAACCTTCAGAGACAAAGCAGAAGTGATCTTATGCTGATGTGTCTGTAAAAGTGCATAAGCAGCTTAAATTTGGAGCCCAAGGTTAGTGTCCAGCAAACTGATGAAATAAACTGGCTATCCTTGAAAAGTAATTCACTTAAATGTTTTTAAGCCCTCAATCCCATCAACATCTGCCTTATTCAAATCTGATAAGAATGTTGGAATGTTCACTTCATTTAGTACAATAAAGACTAATCCTGCACTGATTTATAGTGAGAATAATTTAAAAACCTGACCTTCTGGTTTTGCAGCATCCTAGTCAAAAGCAATTTACACTGACAGCGGATTCTCTTCCAAATGGTTCAAAAGCATTTCAAAGCATAAAAATATGAAATGGCTTACCTGAATGCCATTTAGATCTTTATCTTACAATTTCCATCTTTCACTAAACCATGCTGAAATTTTCTTGAAGCTGGGATAACTGTAGTTTGACTGTTGCTTTTTGTATCTAGTCAGCACCACTTATCCTTGTTGTTAGTGTGACCAGGTTCTTTGAGCCTGACAACAACAGAAACAGTTCAACTCTGTCAATATAAAAATATGAACTTAAATTAATCTCTTTAGGGAACCTATTTCATGCAACTAAGTTTAAATGTTGATTTTTTTTTCCTTTCAGGCCTTTCCTTTCAGATATCAGGTGTTTGTTGGAATTGTACTGGCTTCATATCTCTCAAATTAGATCAGAATCAGAATAATAAGCTTTTGAAAAGGAAAGCTTTATTTCCTTGCACACAGGGTCCAAATGCATTGTGTTACCAACATAAATGAGAAAAAAAAAGTGTGGTGGTGCTTAAATTCAATTCCAACTGGGTTTTCACTGCTCCAGTTTGGTTTTATAATTTGTGTTTTATAATTTTGTATTTATTACTATTGTTTAAGATGGCCTCTCCTTCCCTCTCCTTCTCTCCTTCCCTCAGACTTTCCTTCCCCCCCCCTCAAACCTTCCCGCCAAAATCCTGGTTGTCCTGGTAACCCCATCCCATAATAGTTGTTTACCACTTTTCGGTTACCTGTCAATCTTTAAGTTATATAACTTCCCCACCCCCTCATCATGTATTCCTCCTCCCCAAGTTACCTGTTACTGGTTCAAAAGTTGTGCATCCCCTCATTATACGTTGGCAAAGAGTTTTAATTGGTCCCACGCGATCCCACCCCCGAACCTACTCAATAAAAAGCCGTGCCATTTCGAGGCCAGCGTCTCTCTTCGGAGCGCTGCCTCGGGGACACGCATCCCCTTGTTGCACCTCTTGAGAGTCCCGCCTTTCTATTCTGCGCACCATCCGCACCTTGGTCGAGTTTGCCCACGCCTCTGGCAAAGTGAGCCCCTGGATGTAGTGGCGGCAGGGCTGGCCGGAGCTGCACCATTGGAAAGCCGAACCACTGCAAAAAAGGAGCAAAATTCCTCCTGAATTTAAAAAGGAGGACTGGAATGACTTAATAGTGATGTAGGTAAAGCCTAACATCAACAATTAGAAATATCTTGGGCAACAGATTGGCTTGTATTATTTTATTCCTTTATACATTTGAGATTATGCTAATATGACTACATCAGCATTTAGAAGACTACAGCAGCACTCACAGAGTTAAGGGAAATTTTGTAAAGGGACAAAGAAAGAACAAATAGGTACCCAACATATTTCAAGGATTCTTTTCTATTATTCATTTTTTTTTAACCAAAATATGGTATAAGAGCCTTATTGCTCAAGATTAATTGAGACTGCTGAAGGGACTCAAGTTCTTGCATTAAGTCCTAAAGAGCAAAATTATATGAAAGATCCACTCAGAATTGCAGTCAGACATGCATGGAAAGACTATTTTTTTTTTTTTTAATTACACTGAATTATTGGGTTCTAGACACCACCAACCAGGAGTTTGAAGTTACAAGAGACATGCCTTTTATATAAAAATGGAGAAATCCTTTAGTTTTTATACCCCATTTTAAAGTTTTACAAATTCTTTACACCATGTAGAAGTCACTGAAAAAGTTTTAGTCAGATACTGATTTAGAATGTCAAATTTCGATTGTAGTTTTTGGGGGGGACTATCAGACAAATATGAGCGACTTAAAAGACCTTTGGACTTTTAGTGAAAAAAAACCTTCTCTCTGTATTTATCAAAACCAAAATTTTTGTTCTAATCATTAAACTTTCATCAATCTTTATTCTTGATTTTGTATGATTGAAGTTATTTAATAGTAGGAACCTAGAAAGAGGAGTGAAGTTTAAGTGTATATGGAGAGAGATTTGTAGACTGAGTGGGTTTACAAATTATAGATTGATCCAATCTAATTCCTGAATGTAATATATTTTCTAGATTCATGGATTGGAGAACCATGTTGATGTCAAATTGTCTCTGGATAGAAAATTCTAAGCTCAAATTTTGCATTACTTGTTATATCTGAGTTATAATTGTGGGAATGTACCAAACTCAGTTTTCAGTAGGACCTCGCCCCCATGGTTATTCCAGTGGTTACTCTTAACTCTCCTGAGAGAAAAACCACTGAAATAATACAACAGTTTAGTCAGATGCTGACAAAATCATTATATAGAATTTTTATTTTAATTATTTGACTGACTTATGAAAATGTCTGGTCTATAGAACACTTAATATAAATATATATATCATCTTTTTTTCTAATATATAAGCTTACCGGCAGTTGTTCTGGTGATTTATTTAATAACAGCTGGCTTTGTTGTAGAAACTCATAGGATTGCATTCAGTTTAGGTACACACCCAATGCTGACCTTGTGGATAAGGTAGAATTATTGCAGAATTATTGTTGGATTGTGCTGTTAGATTAAAGACTAGTCAAATTCTACATTTACAATTTTAAGGTTTAATAGTCCTCCAAGTCAACTGTGTCCGTAATTTTGCTCACTTCTAAGTGAGCAAAGGAGATGGACCATCTTTTCCATCTATACCCACCAATTCTCCCTTTTCCCCACCACGCCAGCCAAAGGTTCATTTGCTTCATCCTCATTTAGTTTTCTCAGCTGAGTGTACAGGAAGGGAGGTTCCTATGTGTATGTTCTCTTGTGATATGTATAAGCTTCAGAGAGTAAAATGATCTATTTCCAGATCCAGCAGATGTAGAACACTCTAAAACAAGCCAGCTCATAGGAATGTCCTAACTACTCATGTATAGCATGTGTATACAAACATACACCTCTTGTGGCTCTTTCCTTGCAGAATCAGGGTTTGGTAAGAGACATATTTGGTGGCATATTTTGGGAACATCTAATTTCCCTGTGAACTCTGACTAACAGAGCTTCCAGGGAAGTAATGGTTTGAGACTTGAGCTAAAAAGTCCTATCTCTCAGTGTTAGTGCTGTGGTGCATTTCAGTAAAGTATAACTTTCTTAATTAGTTCTGCCTATTGTTCAGTTCATAAATACGGACCCAGTACTAATTTTAGTTCACAAACCCTTGTGTGCTTCACTGTGTGTCAGTGAGCACACAATGGTTCTCCTCTTTGTATAAAGTTATTTTCAGCTAGAAAGCATGGGGCTACTGAAAATTATCACTCTTTAAGATACAGAGGTCAACCAGATCCTTGATAGATGAGAGGAAAAACATGAAAAGGTTGGGGTTTTTTCTTCTTAAAAGAAAAGTGGTCTGAGCCAAAGTTTCATATGATCTTTAGTTACTCACCCACTAAATATAAAGTTAAATTTCAACATGCATACGGGAGTTATCTGATTTCTAGAGAGTCAAGACTGTGTTCTTCCCTTCAGTTGCTTCCCTTCCATGCTTCTGTAGTGGCATATCCATTTTTTGTCTCAATGTGCTCTGCTTTGTCAGTAACAGTGTTCAGCCATAAGTTTTTCTAGGAAGTTCTCAAGTGTTTATATGTACCAGGATTGAAACACAGAGGTCTTTCATCTTTCTTGAAGATAATCTGGTTGGATGACAGGGCTCCAGTTTCTGTGTTCTACTGCAAGATTCATTAACCACAATCATTCAAAAAGATAGCATGAAACATTTTATCACAATTTTCATTACTACATGCTGTTTTCCTATGGGCTATTGTACATAGCAAACAGAGAAATTAATACTGAGTGTATAAACATTATTAGTTAGTTCCTAACAAAAACCAAACAAACCATGAAACTGAGTACAATCTTTATGTGGTAAGAACTGTTGCATATTTTGGCATATCCATCATTTGATTTTCCCCATAGCAAGTCTGATAGTGGTGAGTGACAGTTATCAGGCCTTAGTGAGTATATAGGAACAGCTGACATCTAATGCATGAAAATAAATTACTCTGATTATGGTACTAGGCTATACAGACTAAAAAGGCGTTTTTTGAGTGGTTTAGGATGATTTAAAAAATTAATGTGGTAATTCAAGTTAATGTGCTACACATATATCAAGTTTTCTTTGACATTTAATCATAAAGTTCTGCTTTGGAAAGCTGTAAGTATATATCATGGTGCTGCTAATATTCACTAACAATCAAGGACCATTTTAAAAGAAGAAATGAAACTGATGTCTAGCATAGCCAGAAAAATTGATAGGGTTCTCATCATTTATAGATGCTTCCACTTAAAGGCATTATTTTATCCTGCAACTAGCTAGTAATCCCTAAAACAACATGAAATTATATGATGTCTAGTTTTTGAGTCATTTTATTTGCCAAGGCTCTGGGTGGCTTCTGCGTTCAAACACTTGAAATTTAAGTTAGGTGGGCACTGTAATAACTTTGGAAGTGGAAAAGCCATCCAACTCACCATGAACTTATTTTTAACAGTTCTGATTTTCTTAATCTAGTATCAAACAGATTTTCCAGGCTGAAAATATGGTTAATGCTTGTTTTTGTGAAGCTCACAACATGAATGTTGGCATTAAAGTTTCTGAGATGCTTTCATAGATAAGTCCAACCCATTCAATCTTCCTTATTGTTTTTAGCACTATAAGAACACACTTTAAAGGGCAGGTGGCAGAAGTTATGCATCCCATCTGATTTGTCCTTAAAAATCATGTAACCACTAGAAAGGAAAGGAAATATTTTCAGAAGTAAGAGGGGTTTTTCTGTTTGTTTTGTTTTGTTTTTGGTTTTGGTTTTTTTTAATTTTTTTTTTCTTCAGCTGATCTTCAGCTGTTAGCATGTCAGACAAAAGTCAAATATTTTTGTGGTCCATGGAAAGTTGATTTCACATGGTCTCAGTCAGTAAAGGACTGTTGAGATGTGCACTGAAGTAGGCCTGTTGTGAAAGCATAAAATTATCCCAGTCAGTTCCTTGCATCTTGTAAAACGTACTTGATTGTTCTCTTTTGTCCAAAAAAGCTATGATGGCAATGTCATTTTCAATAAGACATCAGGCATGCAGTGTGTTTAATGCATTTTTCATTCATTTATTTGTAATAGAAAAATATTTCCTTCCTTTTCTCAGATTCTTAACACTAATATATTCTATTGAGATTTCCATTTGAAGACTGTATATAGTTTTGGTTTTTTTTTATCTCAGTACTCAATGGGGTCTATCTGACCACAGTAATCTCTGTCAATTTTAACTGAAAATTCAGCAATGTTCACATCAAGGATTACACAATAGAGTATTATGGCAAATACAGTTTCCTCAGAACTTAAAATATACAGCAGTAGGTCACTTTCCAAGCTTACTTTGGAATGGTTATCTTTTCATTATAGAATTTGAATTATATATAGATACCCAGGTTATTTTTCCTTTCTTCTAGCAGCTTTTTTGCAAAAAATACATGATCGGTTATTTAGAGCCTAGCCTCAGGATGAACACCATTGTGACAGTGCATTAGCATTGGGGTAGAAAACACACATATCAAGGAAAATAAATCTAAATGGAAAAAAAAGTAATAGAAAAAAAAGTTGTACATTATGTCTACATGATAAAAACATAATTCCCTTTTAATCCATGTTTTTTGTGTCCCTTCCATGAAATATCTATACTACATGTGCTGTTATGCTTGAATAGTTTGTAACATTTTTCAAGAGAGGTTTATCTAATCTAGCTGTATTTTTAGTGTCTCCATTTGTGCTTTTTCTATCCCTTAGAGAAGAAAATAATAGGCACATCTGGAGCATGGTTCATCTCATCCAAAAAGAGACTTCTGAAATGTTATTGGAAATACACTTTAAATGTGATAATGTGATTTCTCTTTTTTTTTTTTTTTTTTCTTTTTTTTAAAAAAAGAAAGGAATAAAAAGCAAAAGTCCCTTCACACTGCCTGACCTGCAATGGGAAATCCATATTCTATGAAGAGATGACATCTAAAACATGTCAGGTAATAGATACAGTTTCATCCAAACAAAACCTCTTGACTGAGGGAAGCAGGACCTTCATTGAAGCTGAACAGAAGAATGAATGTCTGAGAGAAAACCTAGGAGCAATTTCAGCAGCTCCCTTTTAGTATAATGTTATAATGTAGTCTTCTGAAGGAACATTTAGCACTCTTGGAATGGAGATCATAATTGGTCTCCATAATTCGTAACTATTAAATGCATTCTTTTAATTCTGCCACCTCAATCCTTTGCTCACTCTCATTCTCATTCCTAGTTACTGTCTAGAGGGGCATTTTAATTACTACTTAGTCCCATTCTAGAAGCACATGTAGAATAACAAGCTTGCAACATTTCCAGCCACTCAAGATTAATTTTCCCTTCTGTTTGTTCTTTCAATGTTCTTGAGTACTACTAGTGACTCAAATAAGTCCCATCCCTCAAAAGTAATAGACAACAACAAAAGCTGTAAGAAGAAGAACAACAACAACAAAAAATCCCCAGCAACACATGGAGCACTTTTACTAGAATTTGCAAATATCGTAAATTTTGGAAAAGTTTTATGATGTGTGCAACATACAAATTTAGAACTGAAGCCTTGTCATACAGCAGGATAAAAATGTGTTGGTCATCTATTTTTCCCTTGGAAGAACCAGTGAAATTCTCAATGTGATTAGGCTTTAATTTAATTAAACTTCATTAATTAATCAAATTAATTTAATTCGTTAAATTCACGCATTGTTTATTCCCAATTTCGCTTTGTAAAATAAATACATGCATCGCTTTGTCTTTCATCCCTTTGAAGCAAGGCAAACATTACCAAAGCTTTTCCTTCAAATGCATCATTAATCTGACTAACAAGCACTTATGTTCCCAGTTAATTGAAGTTACAACCTTTCCTATAGATGAGAGTTCTCCTTTCCCTGAAAGTGGTGCACAAGAGGTCTACAGCCTCAGCCTTATTGAACTTCAAGGAACCTGTATTTTTTATTTTCCCTTGAATGGTTTCAGGAGACTGTCATACAGAAAAAGAGCTTTTCTTCACCAAGAGCCCCTGCCAGCTCACTGCCTACTTCCAAATTTTGTAAAACATGGGAAAAAGCTTGTTAGTTTCTATAGAAAAGAGAATGAGAATTACTGTCCAGTGTTATAAAACTTTTAAATTTCATTGTTTTCCTTCTTTAGGTACCTGCGGACAGAGATATTTCTGTTAAGGACGGAAGTGACAGAATATAAAATTCCGTTGTCACAGGTGATATTTCTTTTTACCATTAAGATTTTTAGTCTGCAATCTACAAAGAAAAAGCAGAAAAATATTATCAATTTAATTCCTGCAAATTACTTTAAAAACTTTTACTATACCCTACTTCGATAGTTTTTCTGGGCTGAACTAAGGTAAAGGAGCAAAAAGTGAAAGATTAATTGTGAGATTGAAAGAGGATAACTAAAAATACTATATTTCCATGCTTTCTTTTTCTTATTGAAACGTATTTAAGAGCATCTATATTTGACCTTCACTAAGTGGTTCTTGGCAAAGCTAAGGACATTTTCAGATGTATAACTTTCTCATTCTCATTTTGATCCAGCTCTCACCTGTTGTAGAGGAGCCATAGTTTAAGATGGCTACCAATTCTGTTATAATGTCTGGGTACTTTTGCAGAGTTTTCTGCATCAAAAATGAGAAGTTCTTTTAGATCCAAAATCTTTGGGGAAAATAATTCAATTGGAGTTACATCTCATTGAAATTTTACTTTCATGTTTTCAATGTATAGCTTCTGTATTTCAACTAAGCCATGTATTCATAAAAAAAAAAAAAAAAAAAAAAAAAAAAAAACAAAAAAAAAAAAAAACACCACAACAACCCTAGACTGGCACTATAAAGCTGTATATTCATATTAAGAGTTCCTCAAAAAAATCTGTTTCATGGCCATGCTCCAGGGGTGAAAACTTCTCCCATCTTTAAAGGGCATACATAATTGCTTTGCACCAGGAGGGTATAAGAAATGTTGGCTGCTCATTGTGAACCCTAAAAGAGAATGCCAGATGGGAAAGGGATAATGCTGGTGGCAGCAAGGTACTGCCAGCAGGTCAGCCCTACCTTTTGCAGTAAAAAGGCTGTTTTAGCAAGCTGTGTATGCAGTATAGAAAGCTCCTTTCTCTGCAACAGGTGGGATCAGAGCATGTGTAATTACCAGCAATTTACTTATCACAATCTGTGGTAAGTGAAGTACTTTATGATTACATGATAATACGTTTGCTCCTTTGTCTGATCTCCACCTGCTCAGAACAGGATGGTACAGATAAATTATATTTGTTCATGAATATTCTTAAGAGATGGAGAGAGATATTGTTCACTGAACTAATTTTATTTTATTCCTGTAACTAGCTGCTATTATTTCTCGTAGCAAATTTCAACCTCTTTTGGATGCATTGCATAATAAAACAAGCTATTAAGCTGGTAAACTCTAAATGTTATTTTGTGCCATCATATTTTCTCTTGGTTTTAGGAGCCTCTGCAATGGAAACACAGAAAAGCAGTAACAGTTCAAATTCCAAAGTATTCCTGTTTCTTTATATATATGTATAAAAGGTTAATGTAATATGTTTCAACGTGTCTACTGTATGTAAGGGCTTTTTTCTATTATTCCTACAAAATTTCTCTAGAGAAAAATACCCAGTTTGCTTCTTTTTCTGTTTCTTCTGTCAAACAATCCCAGAAGCCCAGACAATCGTGGATTCTGTACTGCAAGTGAGGCAATGACATAATTTAAAGTGATTTCTGCATTTACTTTAATTCAAATAAGGGCTTGCTGTCATCATCCCTACAGTTATTCCTGAAACTGAGATGGTTAAAGCCAGATTGTGCTAGCTGGGCCTGATATAGGTAAGGCGTGTCTTGGCAGCATCAGTGCATCTGAGACCTCAGGGCAATGATCAGATATGGTCTGCTCCCCTTGTCTCCTCAAATACCAGTAATGGGGTGGTATAGGTGCCTTTTCCACTGGTTCATAGTTTTTCACAGTGCCTAATGAGATTAGGACACTCTTTAAAGGATATTGCCTGTATTTGTGAAGTGGAGCACATATTTACATTCAACATATATTTTTGATGGAGGTTTTGGCTTAAAGCTGGTTCAGTATTTAGCAGTGCTAAGCTGTTGAAATGGGTGCAGTTTTAAACTATTTGTAATAGTGAACTGCCTGGGGCAGAATGTAGTCATGTAGTTGCAAGAGACGTTTGACACCATGTCAGGGTGGTAGTTGCTTGTGCCTTTCTATTTTCTATCAAAAGCTAATTGGTTAATCACACTTAATGCTTGGACAGGTTGGTGATAATTCCATGTAATGTAAAACAATTAAATATTTACATACAGTTAGTAACACAATCAGATATGCTGCAAGTCAGGAAGGGAGGAGGAAGGGGGAAGCAGAGAAAGAAGGTGAAAAGGTCAGCAGTGAAAATAGAACAGAGGTGAGAGAATAAACTATTTTCCTTGAATAGCTGAGCATGCATTTTCTGTCGAGTATTAAAGATTTAACAGAAAGCTTATTTTTATTTATTGGAAGTGCACAAATGCTGGGAGAATGCTTGAACTGACCTCAATTTTGGGACAGCATTACATTTTCATATGAATCAAAATGCTTAGACAGTTCTTTAGAGTGGAATTTGTATAGGAAATGCTCCTTTTGCCTTATGTACTATAACAAAATATTTTAAAAGAATGATGTGGTGGCTAGACTAAAGAGGAGAGAGTTAATCCTCAATACATTTTTTCTCTTACTTAAAAGGAATAATTTAGTTTTCTTGAGTTTCTAAGTCTACCTCTACATGAGTACACATGTCCACAGTACTTCAAGACACTTGAATACTTTTTCTCTGTTGACACCTGATGAGAGTTTCATAAAAGTTCATAAATTCTTTGATAAAACTGGCTCAGTATTTTGTGCCTATACTCTGTCATCTATGAGCCATTACATCAGTGGTAGAGACTAACTAAAAGTATTGATGTCAAGAACCGTAAGTAAAAAACTAAGATGTTTTGCTGAAAGTCTAATACAATTTCATTACAATATTTTGACTGGACACACAGGATAATACACAGTTAGAGCTGAGGAGTTTAATTTTATTTTATTTCTAGTACAGTATGTTCCTTTGAATACAATGGTTAAAGTTATCATAAAGCAATTAGTAAATTTGAAACAAGATAGCCACTAATTTAATCTAAATAACATTTGTGGAGGGAAGGTTCCTAAAGCTTGAACTGGATGGCTTCACAAGATACTTTCAACCTCAGCAATCTTGTAATTCTGCCTAGTAAGTCCACATAATGTTCTATTATGCAACTTCCATTGGATTATACAAAGACTTTATTCATGTTGCACTCAAGTGCATACTGTGAGGCCTCAGCTATAATTACGGGAGAAATCTGCACCGAGAAGAACCTCCTTGCACACCAACGCATGTTCAAGCGTGGGCCAAAGATCTATGCACTCCCACCCCAAATACATATTTGGATCTGTACATAGCCCATTTCTTTGACCAAAAATTACAGACTTCTGAGTAAGGTCTGCACTGTTTATTGATATTTCTTTTGTACAATGTTCTAGCGCTAAGCTTACATAATGTTTTGAGCTGCAGTTTGAGTACTAGATTCCTTATTCTGTCTGTAAACATGGAATCATGTTTATCAATATACTAGATAACATATAAAATTTGTTTTAAAATGTTTAGCTATTATTATCTGTGCCATTAAAATACGTTGTTCAGTTCATAAACACAACTATAGTATAATTAATCTCTTCATTGTGTCTCTGTTAATGGCATGAGTGTATAAACATTTTTTATCATTGGACAATCTACAGAATCATTAAAAACACTATTCAGGATATGACTTATGAAGGGGATAAGTGCCTCAGACAGATTTTTAATTTTCTCCTGTTTTATTTCTTATTGTTTTGCACTGACACAATGTATGATTAAAGATAAGAGAATTTCTTTTCATACATAGGACATCCATTGCTATTTAGGTATGATTACATCATTTTGATTTACACTGATAGTAGATTATGGTAACAGTAAATCCTGTTTGGATAGAATGAGAGAAGATGATAATGGAATACTTGCTGCATGTCTGATTTCTAAACATGTTAGGAAACCTGTGAAAATTAGTAGTTGCTAAGTTGCTCAAGATCAATTTGCTCGTTTTGGGAAATTAGTCCAGGGGTAATCTCATGGGTGGTCTTTCCTGCTAAAACTTCACAGAGGATGGGGTTAAGCTTCAGCATGGCTGTGGGCTTCACTTAGAAGAAGCAGTACAGCTGCATAGCAGCCCCACGTGTGTCAAGGGATGTTTTATACTGTCTTGGACAAGACTGAAGTTATGGGGCAGAAGTATTTGTGTCCCAAATCATGTAGCTTCATGATTCCTCTTGTCTCCCTTTCTATTGCACCAATATGTAATCCTTTATGTATTGCTGTGATCTTTCAGTAAATCCAAACTGGTCTCAAAACAACTATCAAGAAAACAGGGAGAATGACATATAGCATGTGTAAGTGCTAGTCAGGACACAAAAATGTTCTATGTTTTCAGATCTCTGAAGAGTAATAAATGTCACTTGAAACACAGATAGTACTTAAAGTGACATAAAACTACAGCAAAATGTCCTAAAAAACCCTTTTGTTTTTAGAATTGACACATACTGTATCCTTTTCAGCAAGGAAATGCACATCTTTGTCGTCCTCTGTTGTGTTTCTACAAGACAGCTGTAATTTAAAACACCACAGCTTTTTCCTGAGTCAAAAATATTGCGACAATCATCTGGTTAGAAATAGAAGGAGATGAAAGGCACTCTGTTAACGCTTACTTCTACTCAAACTTTTGTTTCTTCTTGGTACCTTGTATGTCAAAATTGCCCTGATTTCAAATTACAAATTTTACATTGTAAAAAAAGCTCACTGTCAATTTATAGAACAGATATGGACCCCACGTGTATATAATTCATCTCTGCTATTTTCGACTTGATCTTCTTAAGTGACCTGGAAACGTCAGAAAAATAGGCCTCTTGATCAATGAGAATTGAGATAATCATTATTAATGTGGAAACTTTATATCAAGAGCTCTTCAAATAGATTTTTTTCTTAATTGCTTCCTCACCAGCACTGGAAAAAGGAAGTTAATTTGCACAGAAATAGCAAATATATGAAAATAAGGAGTCTTGCAGAAAGCTTGTGAAAGTTATCTAAGCTTTTGTTGAAAAGATTTGAAGGCAGAACACACTCAGCCTGAATGAGTTCATTAATCCTCAGTGGGTATCTAATACAAATATGCAGGGCCATACTGAAAGCTCAAAAAATATCTCGTTGCTATTTGGGACAAATGTGGGTGTAGCTTTGTTAGAGGGAAGATGTTCTGTAATCCCTTTATTCATGTTGGTTTTAGGGGTTAAGAATCTGCTCATTTGAAGCTGTTAGGCTAAATCAGCCCACATTAGCTCCTCAGATATATTTTTTTGAAACAAATTAATTAGAAGACCTTGATATTCTACCTTATGCTAAACTGCCTGAATTATAATTGTGAGGATAATTGGATGCATCTCCCTATTCTACAGTAGGCATTCAATAGCAGATGGTGCCTTGATGTCTCATTTTTCAGAAATATGGTAAATTGCATTCACTAGTATGCTATAGAGTACCATCATAAATAATTGCCACTAAAGGAGTTGGCAAATAAAAAACATATATTATGACATGCACTTTAATAGAATTTGAAGCAGTTCCTATCTATTTAGAGAGAACTTGTAAAGTGCTGTAGAGTGCTTTAAAATAGAAGATGTTGCATAATAATAACTGCTCTTACAATACATTTATCTGCCTATCATTAGACTTTATTTTTCATGTAACTTTGTGCAATATTCATGTCACACTCTGTTTTTATTCCTAAGGTTCTCAGTTGCAGGATTTTAAATAATTCTTTAAAGTTTATTCATTTGGCTTTGCCTTTTAATTGCAGGCTTTTATATTTAATTAAGATTTTGGTGGCATCTGTTCCAGAAGTGCCATATAAATGTTATGATTCATATATTTATGAATTATAAATATTTTGTTCCAACAAGAGCCAACACACAGAACTTCCAACACCTACACATAACTGAGACAGCCATAAAATACCTAAAGTGGAAATCATATACAGTTTGTTTTTAAATTTAAAACTTTCCTATGTTTTGTGAAAGAAAGTTAGAAAACTGAGGATTTATTTCTTACTCACTAATTCTCATTATACTACTCCATTTGTTTAAACATGAGTATATTAACTATTTGAAAACCTCATCAACTGTTTCCTTTGTGGAACATACAGAAATGCCATTTCATCCTTAATGTGGGCTAGGAATAAACTTCTTGCAAATTACAGTGGTTGAATTGTTTTCTTTTCAGATACCTGAGCATAGTTTATATGCCCCAGTGACTGAAATGAGAATTAAATGAATGCTTTCTAAGACTTGAAAGCTCATAAGTAGCTTCAGATTTCTGGTCATCTTAAGACCAGAAATGCAGATAGAAAAATGATCTAATTTTGCTCTAGCTCTATGAAAAAAGGTTTGTACTCAACTCAAAAAAGGTTTGTAGTCAACTTTTCCTGATTTATGTAAGGTATATTTGAATGTTCTAATCACTACTCAGCTCATTGTCTGACAGTTCTATATTCAGGATTGCCTAGTTTAAATAAATGCTATCATAGTAAAGACAGGAAATGTTCACATTTTTATGGCTTGCATTCAAAATTTATTTGCAAAAGCTTGTCGTAGACCAAGGATTGGAATACTGAATAAAGCACATGGCCACCAATCAAAAAGGATTTTATCTGTAAAGCCCTCAGTTTTCTCTGGCAAAAATAAAGGTGCGCCTGCAAAAAAATATGAGAACTGGGCAAGGTTGGCAGCTGGATGTATAATGTATGTATTCAGTAAACACCTGCACTTACTCCATTAAATAGGTCCCTGTTCCCCTGAATCTATGCTTAGCTACCTCAGCTTGCTTTGGCACAGAGCTGTAAAGATCAGCCTTCAGCTGCTTCATGGTCACCTTCATTGTTTCTCTTGGAATTGTCCCCCACTATCAACTGATACCTTCCAGCTCTTGCACTGCTAAAGATGATTCTAATTTCATTCTAATCTCTTCTTCCCATGCCTTTTATGCTATACAGATCGTTAGTATTCTCTTTTCCAAACTGCATTATACTATCTAGTTAAGCCATTCTTTCTAGGGAAGTCATGACACTTCCATAATAATCAGTATGACTAAATTGTCTTTTTTAATTTAAGAAATAAGTAATTTTTAATTTTTGTTATTTAAAAAAAATTAATTATTCGCAGAAGAAAGATGTAAAATTAAAGAGAAATACAATTGAAATGAAATCAATAAATGATTTCTGGGAAAGGAATCAAGATGCAGATCCATCCATGTTGAATCTTAATCTTTTAATTTCATACCTAATGATTCAATGTAATTATTCTAATATATGCATTCTCATTATATTGTGAAATGTGCTAATACAAATCTGATACAGCTTGACTAGCCAAATACTTAGGATATCTCAGGCTGGAGGGAACTTCAGGAGATCTCTAGCTCTACCTGGTGCTCAAAGCAAGATTATCTCTGAGATCACACCAAGTTGTTTGTGGATTTGTTCAGTCTGGTCTTCAAAACCCCTGGGATTTGTAGCTATCCTGGGCAACCTGTTCTAATGTCCTCATGGGGAAAATTTCTTTTTCCAGTCTGGACCCACACTGGATCTCTTTGGGATAGATGAAATTACTATTTTTTCCTCCCGAATTTACTGGACAAGAACCTGCCCAGGACCAGAGTGTACACTGACCACTGGACAGTCAAATGAACTCACATATAATTTTGAGATAGAAACCAGAAGAAACCACACATGTTCCAAAACGGAGCTGGCTGACAACAATGCATTTTTTAAATACCCTGGAGGACATGGAGTCTGCATTCGTGTCCTTATCAACTTCCCAAAACACAGGTTAAACTATATTGGGATGTAATGTATGAACTATTTAAACTACTTGAAATGAATCTCCATCTGCCTGAACATTCCTGGGACTGTTTGTTTGAAATGCTTTTGAAGACTTAAAAAGAGAAATATTGACACTCAGGGTGCGAAAGTAATTTTCTCATGGGTAAAGCTCCACACTGTTTTACACCTCTGCAAAATTTTGCTTATGCATGTTAAAGGGAGGCTGTAACTTGGATGAGTGTTAGTAGAGGTAATTAAGGTGACTGAGAAGGTAAAACTTAATTCCCAGACAACTGGCAGATCTTGGCTTATTTAGACTAGAAACAAAATATCTGAGAAGAAACTGATTGCTCTTATCATTTCATCAGGAGAATAAACAGAGAGAAAAAAAAAGAGCAATTGAATTTTAAGAAGAGATTTAATGTTGGCATAGGAGAAAATTATGAATAAATTTGGGATGAAAATTAAAGGGTTTTTTAGACATCATAAGCATGGCTTTCTTGAACAGATTTCCATTAGAAATAGTAGAGGCAGAGACCAAGTAATTTTTTAAAAGAATATAATAATTTATGAAAGGCTTGCTTGTGACTGAAGATGACTGGATCTGATGAAAGATTTCCTGTTTGATATTCTTAGTTTAGCAGATGAGCTTTTTCCAGGTCTCTTAAGGACTTATTCTCAGAAATGCTAAGCCCAGTTGAACTTCATTTAATCTTGTTCTGAGAGCAGTTCCTTCATCTGTAAAATGGATCTGCCACTTAAGCTGAATGAGCATTTGCAACTCTTAGGATAATTAAAAGAAAAAACATCAGTTAAAATTAGGAACACACTCAGAACATTTTTTAAAACAACATAGGAATGTCAGGAATTTCCAAGGTTAAATAATATATAATGGAAACAGGCAGCTAAACTGATGAGAATGTTTGAAAATCTATAATGCAGAGCTCTCTGCGTACTTTCTACAGTGCATGAAGAAATTCTGCTAGCACAGTACACAGTTTAGGAGCATACAGCAATTATTTACTGATTAATATTCCTGGGGAACAGTTACTAATAACATGTTTCCAGGTTAAGCATTTGCATGCTCATGTTGCAGGCATGTCAATAGGATTCAGCTGGTAAGGTAGTCATCAGACAGGAGCTGAAGCTGCTCTCTGTTCCCCCAAGTGTTGCTGCATTGCTGCATTGCTGCATCTAAATGCTTTTTTCCTTGGTTTTTATATCATTTCATATTGATGCTTTTCTCTTAAGTCACTGAGTTAGTAATTTCCATCTCTGCTTTTGTCTTTCTTATCTTGCACAGAAATAACTTTTGTTTCCTCTTACAGCTTAAAGGGCCAAGGCCAGAAAGCTGTGTTTTAAGAAAGGCAGGCTTTGCATTGCATGTAGCTGAATTCCAAAGATGAGTTACAGCAGTACTATCTCTAAATGATCAAAACTTTGACGTCTTTGAATCCAGCACCAAGGAGCTGCCTTCCTCCAGCATCTTCAGTGCTACTGAGAATACTCAGGATAAAAATTAATTCTTTTACTCTATCTCCTCCTTCACTGTAATTATAATTCACCCACTAAAGAAATTGAAGCTTTTCCATTATTTCAGTGTAGTTTTGCTGCATAAGTGCGTTCTATTACATGTGTATGTTAGGAGTAGAAACATCTCTAATAAGAATTATGCTTAATTGCAAATAGGAAAATATAACATATATATTATTGAATAACAAGCTACCTGGGAAAGGAAGAAGCTAAATTTGCACCATAAAAAAGTGGAAAATTACAGGAATTTACAGTTTACAGAGATGAGATGAGCCACTGAAACAAAAACATTTTTCTGAAATGGACCATTTCATTATTTAGCAGACATTTTTCAGTATGACAATAGCAATCACTGCTTGCAGAACAATCATGTCTGTGCACTCAGCCTCTAAATTTTTTGAGCTGATTGCCCCTTCAAATCTGTGGAGATCTGGAAACAAACATAAGTGGAGGTAGGTTTGACAGCACCCTATTTATCCTTTGTCTTAGGTTTACATTATTTTAGCTTTTGTTCTGCCTTGGTTTTAGTAAAGTTGCCATTTGAATTTACAGCCCTCCTTTTTCTTTATAAGTGACCTGTGAAAATGAAACAGAAGTTATTCTAACTGGGACTGTAAAGCTCTTAGCTGAGGCAAGACTTTTGAACCTTAAATTATCTTTGAAAGCAATGTACTGCATTTTAAGTTGACATCATCACATTTCTTGTCCATTAAAAATAGAAAAATAATGGTTAAGTGAAATTCGGAGATTTGAAGTACAAAATAAATTATTAGTAGTAACACACCAAGTGATCCAGAAGCTCACATAATAACCAGCACTTGCCTACTCTTGCTTGGGATTAGGAATTATTGTAGTAATATATTTTATGAAGCATTACATGGCAGCAGGGTTGGACTAGAGGATCTCCAGAGGTCCCTTCCAACCCTAACAATTCTGTTATTCTGTATTCTAAATGCTAAATGTTCCTATGCAATTAGTAAACCCCTAAAATTATATAAGGCCTGTAATTCTAAATGACAAATTCTCTGCGTATACTACTCTCAAATATTTTAAATAGGTAAGACATTGTTCAAATTAATTTACATTTTAAAATCAACTTATAATCCCTAGAAGAGACCAGCACATATAAATTTGTACACTTTTCTATTACAAACTGTCATCTGTAATAATTTCCCACTTAAGTTTTCCTTCTGCATACCTGTTAGATTGATACTGAACCCATTGCTATTTCATGTTAATATCAGGATACTCAATGGATTGAAGATCATTAGCAAGAGTTTTCTCCAGTCATGAGTGTTCCTTCCTTCATTTTGTATCATGGCATTTCCCTGTACAAATTCGTTAAAACTTTCCATGAACAAGGTAACTAGAACTATTTGAAGAGTTACAAATTGACATCAGCATTTTTTTTTAAAGGGAAATTATTACTCTGACCTATGCAAGAATGTATTCTTATGTACTTTCAGATACAAATTCAATATATGTGAAACATCTTATTGATTTTTCTTCTTCCTGTTGCTGTATTACTATTTTTTTAGCTCAGTCCTTATTCTGAAAAAGAAGTAAATAAATATTTGCTGTAATATAACTTGTCAGATATTTTAAAGACCTGATTTCTTCCTTAAAAAAACCAAAAAACCCCAAACAAAACAAAACAGCAAACCACACAACAACAACAAAAAACCCACAACAAAACCAACAAAAAACCTCTCTAATGTTTCTTATGATTTTCATAGTAATTAATTTAATTCTTTATTCTAGCAGAAATGGGGACATAAAGCAGAATTCACCCAAACCTGCTTTTGTGATTTAATATAGGATTTAATATAAGATTTAATATAACTTTTGCATCTTTAATTCTATAAAATGGCCCCCTTCATACACTCTTCATTTTAATCAGATGAAATTGAAAAGTAGCTTTTATGATTATTCCATAATTCTACTTATTTAATGAAGGTGTTCCTTTTTCCAAAATTTACAACAATTTCTAGTGACACTAAGCAGTCTTCTAGCATTTGCTGTTTGAAACTGACATGGTTTTTTTGTCCTCAGGACAACTGTAATTTTCTCAACAGGTGTATTAATGCTTGGAGAATGTCAAAAGAGACTTAATGAGAAATCACATGTGAGAAAGAATGTCATATTTCCAAGCACGATTGAAAGCTCACCATGACTTTGACCCTGATATCTTATTTCCCTGCCACTCTCACAGTTTCAAGTTAGTCACATACTGCTTGACACAGCCACATCCATCATACAGACTGTTTTAAGCTATTATCCAGCAGTTTGCATTGTCTAAACTTGTTTAAACTTCACAGATATTTTTCCAGCTTCTCACTGTAATGAAACAAATTGCAGTGAGGGACCATAGCCATAGAAAGAAATTTTGCACAATCACTGTGCAAGCTTAGAGGATTACTGCTAACTGTTGTGGCAGCAGAGCTTGAATGTTTAAAATTACACTGAGGTGGTACTGTCAATTCTCACCAAGCCCATTTTGCCATTCCTTGTCTGTCCCCATCCATCTTGTAAAATCCTCAGTCTCAGTATGAAAAGTGTTGCCCTTCAGTGGGTAAGCAGGCAGGAATTTGCTCAATCAATTTTGGTTTTTTAGATACACAGCCACCATTGGTCCTGACCCTTCCTTTCTCTTTATTTAGAAGACACCACTCATTCTACAGATACTGTGGCTAGCATATGGCAGGTTTTATCCATTCCACAAAACATCTTCCAAGCAGCAGCAAGTCCTGGAGTCCTAGGTTGAACGACATGCACAAGGTCATTCACAACTTCTTTGGGCTACATGTTCCAGTTCTCACCACTGTCTAGTAAAGAACCTTTTTCCAATGCATAATTTAAATATCTCCTAATTCAGTTTAAAACCCTTCCCACTTGTCCTATTGCTAATTATCTGTGTAAAATTCTATCCCACTCTTTTTTATAAGCCTTCTTAAAGTACTAGGGGGCTGTGATAAGGTGTCTCCAGAGTCTTCTCTTCTCCAGACTGAACAACTCCAGGTCCTTCAGCCTGTCCTCACAGGAGAGGTGCTCCAGCCTTCTGGGCCACTTCATGACTCAAATATTCTGATATTATAAAACTAGACTGCAGCAAAGCACCTTCTGCTTATAGTTTTGTCCTTTAGTATGTGATGTACCTTGGCTCAAGTGACCAACCACTTTCCACAGAATGTAAGAACTTTGTGATGATATTACATGGTGTACTTTTACTTTGAGGGACAGAGGGCCCAAACGGTGGGAAAAATTCATTTCACTTCAATGACAGCTGAGGATGAAGTGCTTGTAAGAACTAGATGACCTTTTTCAGAAGGCAGTAGAGAAAGATGTATTCCTAGATTATTAAACTTGATTCTAATCTAGCAGATTCTAATGGGCTTGTCCTTATTGTATCAGGTTTTTTTTGTTGTTTTGTTTTGGTTTGGTTTTGTTTTTGTTTTTGTTATTATTATTAAGTAACTAAAATTGTTATCTTTTCTTTTTGGTTTTTCCTTAATTCCCTGTCAGCCTCCATATTTTCTCTAATATTATAGTACGGAATTCTTTCAGCTTTTTCTTTTACGTGAAGTGGTAGATACAAAAGTGAGTAAACTTACATGGTCTGTCATATATGAGGCTGAGACTCCATTTCTGATGAAGAAATGAGGGAAGTTCATTACCTGTGGGTTGCCAAATTCTGTAACACTCATCCTTATATTTATCCTCCATTTGTATAGACATGAGATACATTTAGATATTTAGATTCACTTGTCCTCCCAAAGTCATTTAGTAAACCCGTGGCTAGTTGGAAAATGGAGCCCAACAGCACTCTACCTGCCACATAAAATGAATTTTCTTAATGAAGGGCTTATGGTTAAAAAACTGGACATTCCCTCTTTTGTTCTAGAGGGAATTATAATATTAAATGCACAAATAAATTTTAAAACAATTAAAAGTTTCAGAGGATTTTAGCCCCTCCTTTCTGTTTGTTTTCTAACCAGCTATTAATTTTCATAAAGTAAAAATGGGAATAAATAATGTAATTAAAAATAATAGTATGTTAATCTTCAATCCCTAAGGTTCCATTTAATTGCTTGAAGGGTGATGCATCTGGATCTGATACTTATTTACTAGGGATGATTGCTTAGCCTCTTACTGTATTAATATTGACAGATGTCCCAGAGAGATAATAAGAGAAAGCATATCAGTACTTTGCAGTCATTTAATGTTAGCATATAATGCTACTTAATACATGTTGACTTCCACATTTATCTTCTCTGGTGAACAGAGGAACAGCATGAGAGTTTTTTCCTGACTTGATTTGATTTTTCCATCAAATAAATAAAAAATGACAAGGAAATAAGTTTTATAAAATGACAAACTTAAAGTTTCATTTCACTAGTGGGGCAAAAATATAACATTAAAAAGCTAGTTTGTCAGGTGCATTTATAGATGACTACAGATGGTTTTAGAAAAGTTTTTCAGCACTAATATGATACGAATTCTCCTCTCAAAGGCTGTAAATAATTCAGAGTATTAGAGAAATGCAATTTTCTACAAAATTTCCCTTCTAAAAATTCATGGGGAAAAGAAAGAAACAAAAACTGATAAATTCATAAATTCTACTCCTATAAGGAGTGATGTATTCTTCCACAATATATTCTAAAGCATCTCCTGATGTAGATGTGAAAATATCAAAGGACTAATCTCTACAACTGTCCCTTACCACTTCTCTCACTCTCAAATGTGTGAAGAATTTTCAATATTTATTTTTTAATGTCAAAGAAATGCAAATAGTAGTAATAATAATAATAAAAGAAACAGAGGAAGAAATATTTAATGATTTTCTTAAGGACTGTGAACTAGTATTGAAACATATACTGTACAGGTGCATGTTTCTGACATGCAGTTCACATGCAATAGCAAAGCAGCATGAATATATGAATATAAATACCTGTTTTACCATGCATCCTTAGTAACTCTTCTCATGTAGGAATACCTAAATTAAAATGATGCGTTCTGAAAGTTTTCCAAGAGCCTGGTATTTATATGCTCTTTTTTGATTGGTGTTAAATTTGAAAAATGTGGATAAAAATTTTTGGAGTTGGCTTGTTACCTGGCTGATGTTGCCTCCGATATACCTTTGCTGTAGGGCTTGTAAAGTTTTTATCTTTTTTTAGCTGGGAAATGCATAAATATATTAAATATATTCATATTTTCATAGAGGGGAAAAATACACCAAAAAGAAAAAACAAAACAAAACAAAAAAACTAACCAAACAAATATACAAACAAAAAACACCAAGAGAGAAAAATAGTCTTTCTCCAATTGTAGAGTGTTTGTTTTTTCTTTCTTCACACATACGCCTCCTTTGTCCCTTACCATCTCCAGTTTGGCCAAAGTACTCCTTCCATTGCCTTTTAGAAAGCATAGGCTGTTTCAGCAGATAGAAGCTACTCTGCTTTACTGTATCTTCCTTACAAATTCAAGAATTCCCATAGAGTCACAGAACATGCTGAGTTGGAAAGAACTCAACAGAAGCATCAAAACCAGCTTCAGTCCCTGCACAGGACACCCCAAGAATCCCAGCCTGTGCCTGAGGGCATTGTCCAAACACTTCTTGAGCTCTGTCAGGTTTGGTGCTGTGACCACTTCCCTGGGGAGCCTCCCAGTTCCAGTGCCCAACCACCCTCTGGGTGGAAACCTGTTCCTGATACCCGGGCTAAACTGCCCCTAACACAGCTTCATGCCATTTATTCATATCGTCACAGGTCACCACACGGAAGAGATCAGCCTTCCCCTCCGCTTTTGCTTGTGAGGATGTTGAGGACCACAATGAGGTCTCCCCTCAGTCTCTTCCAGGCTGAACAGACCAAGTGACCTCAGCCACTCCTCATACAGCCCCTCCAAACCCTTCACCATCTTTGTGGCCCTCCTGTGGACACTCTGCAATAGTTTTATGTATTTTTATATTGTAGCACACAAACCTGTCCCCAGCGCTGGAGGTGAGGCTGCCCCAGTGCAGAGCACAGCAGGACAATCCCCTCCCTTGCCTGGCTAGTGATGCTGTGCCTGAGGCACCCCAGGACACCTAGACAGAAAATAATAGGCTGGTTTTATTCACTACAGTTCTTCCTTCATCTATTGTTGCAAAATCTACAATGACTCAGGAGCAGTCATGAGTCACTGTCATTCTCTTCAGGAAATCTGCATCAAATGAGAACACATACATTGAACTTCATATCAAACTGTGAATGAACAGAGTGGGTAAATGCACTGAGGAGGTTTTCTGTAGAGGAAATGGCAAAAAAGATTGGTTCGGAATATGCAAAAAATTTATTCAGCAAATGGAGCCATTGTTTTATCAGACTCACCCAGCATCAGAATGGATTGGAGCCTCAACCAAACAAGTATAGACAGGAGCACAGACTGAGAGAATTTGGGAACTGTGAGGTTCAGCTTGTTTGTTTATTATTGGGCAAGAGCAAAATACATTAAAAAATGAGATATTTTATTCCCTAATTCAAAATATAATCTGATTGAAATCAATTCCAGAAGGAAAACTCTGTGTATTTATTAAGTTAGGAGCTACATTCTTCAAGCTAAGTGTTCTTTTCCCATATGAGCTCCTTATGTCTGTGAGTACTTTTGATCACCTTTGTTTATGAGGAACAAGAGACAAATATGATAATTCTAGATCAAAAAAAAAATCCCCAGAGCCCAGAGGGAGGAACTCCTTTAGATGTGTTCTTACTGCTGAGACAAGCCAAGGTATCTAAGTTTCTCATGAAGATGAATAAGGTCTCCCAGGGATTAGAGTGCATTTCAGAGTGAACATTGGATGCCTTATATCAGTAGTGACCATTAGGGAAACTGTTAGCTGGGTGCTGGTTTTAAAATCACAAGAATAGTTATTTCTCTGTAAAAACTGGCATTTAAAACAAGGTGATCTTCATTTTTAAGGTGTGGTAAAGGAACATATTTCTACACACTGTATACAATAATAAAAAATATAATCTAAGATCTATAGGTAGAGTTTTCATGACTGAATTCTTTATAACTTATTCTATGGCTAAAATTGGGTCACAGACCATGAACACAGTGATTAAAAAAATAAATTAAAAGCATCAGCAGTTAGTTTTTTCTTTTCCATTTCTTCTGTCAAGCTGTTCAGCCCAGGGATTCTGTACTCATCAAGACCCATGACTAACTGCACATTTTGAAAAATGTCTAAGTGATGTTTTTTTGTTATATTGTGATGGTTACATCATTCAGTGACCTGTAGAAAGAATTGTATTTTTAAAATAACTGGAAACAGCCCTGAAAGTGTTGGCTCATTGAATTTTTTTTTTGCTCATTGAATGCTGTAGTCTCCTAAACAAAACGTCTGGGTACAGCTGAGTCCAAACAGTTAAAATAGTAATGGTGAGATTTTCTTCCTGTTTTAAGAAGAGTAAGAAATAAAAAAAGAGATGGATGTGTGGGATAAAGTTGTCTACATTTATTCCTGATATTTTGTTCACATTTGGAGACCAATATATTAGTTTTCAGAGTAGCTTTCTGAGATCATACAGAAGCATACAAATTTTTGGATTGTGTTTCTTACTTCACAAGTTCAGAATTTTCTTTAGTCAGCTAAATCTTTATCCTTGCTAGCCTTCTGCATTACCTCTCCTTCTTAAATGTATCAAGTTTTGGTTGAGTTTTTTGATTGGCTGGGTTTTAAAGTTAGTAGTTTTGACAAAGAGCTTCATGTCAAGAAAACAATTTCAAACTAAACCTTATTAATATGTTTTGCTGTATACAAAATATTTAGGGAAATAAGAAATACATTTTTTTAACCTGATATGCCATTGTTTCAGTAAACTGAGTAGTTCCCTTTTGTTTTAAATAAAATAAAAAACCCCCCACTTTTACTGACAGATGTTCTCTTTCTCTCTCCCCTTTCCTTTCCCAGTTGATAACCACATTATATTGGTAAAAAGTGGTCACAACTAATAGTATTAATATCAGTAAGAGTTTGGAAAGCTAATTTGCCATAGAAAAAAATGCAGCAGTAGCCCATTTTATAGTTGTATTAGGTGGATGTAATTTCTTAAGCTAAGGTTCTTGGAGCACAAAGCTCACATCAGTCATTTCCATGTTTCTCCATATTTTCCTATTTATACACTTTAAATTTTCATGAGTAGGTACTTTTTCCAAACAGTAGGAGTCATGTTCTGCCCAAGAAAGACAGAGAAAGCAAGTAGAAAACCTCCTAGTGCTACAGAGACATGAAGAGTCATTCGACAAGAAACTGAGCTTATTAAGTAGACAGAAATGACATTTCTATTGTAATGATATTCTGCATTACATAGAAGTAATTTCATTCCCTTGCTTCATTCCATTGCTTAGACTTGAATCTGGTGTGGCTTAAGTTGAAGCATCTAAGATTCTCATGTCTCAGTTGTTTTACATTTAATGCTCTTATGGAAAACAAGTAACAGAAGACTCACACCAGGAGAAATCAGTGTTTGTAAGCTGTAGCTTTCATGCTGTATAACTACATTTCTTTCTGAATTCTCTGTTGCATTTGGGAGCAAGAATTGCAATCCTAATAGAAGACTTGTTTTAACTTACACAGTCACCTGAGCTTGGACTCATACATGACTGATTAGGAAAATTCAAATTAATCAGTAAAAAGAATATGAATATCCCTGGGAAAATTATCAAGAAATTCCAAGGATTATTTTTTAATGTGTCATATATGATTTTTCTAGCTGACATTGGATAACTATTTAAGTTAAAAACAAAAACCAAACAGATTTTTAAAAAGTATAATGTATTGTTGCATTAAAGCAATGTCAATATAGATGCTATGTTACAGAGCATGTAATGGTAAGGAAAATTTTCTATTGGGTTAGAAAAAACAAAAGAAGAAATCAAACAACTTAGTTGCACTGATGAACCACTGCTCTTTGCCATTCTATTCACAGAGTTTCCAACAGCATTTTTACCATCTTGCAGAAAAAAACAGTCTGATTATCTTCTGGCTAGAATATAGGACATGTGACATGCAGTCCCAGGGAAGTTATATTTTATGGCATGAAAACTTTCTTCTGCTAAGTGCAGGAGCACTGCCAACAGACTTGTGACTTGACTGGTAATTCAAAGTACTACAAAATCAATTTTGGTACCATGTAATAGCAATTAGGTCTCATTTTTATATTGCCTTTAACAAAATATTAAGGGTTTACTCCATCTACAGTGTTTTAATGTTTTAATAGATAATAATTCCTTTGTGTTCATTAACCAGAAACATTTGTTCAAGGATTTAAAGACTTTATCTGAGAAAGTAGAACTCTTTAAGATGCAACTAAATACATTTATAAAATGCTTTTTTAAAAAAATAACAATACAAAAAAGCAACCAACATCACCTTTAAATTATTTTAGACTTTTTCTACAATTTCAAGGGTCTTGAAAGTGATTCATAAAGGCCAATTAAAAGGTAGCCTGTCGGCTCAGCAGGAGGGACTCATATATCCCTTTCACATAATCCTCGCTGGGGTATGATGAAATGGGTAGAGGTAAAGGAATAGCAAGTTTCTAGACTTAAAAGTGATAAAGTATCTAGTTACTCCTCACAGGAACTGAAGGGGAAAAATCAATTATAATGTCTGTGCATCTAAAAATATGGCTTAGACCTCTGCATGGTGCATTATCATCAGAGCTGAGCAGACAAGAGAGCAAAGAGGGAATGGGAGACTGAGGAAGTGATCACCAGAGGATGCATTAGAAATTCAGCAGGCTGAAAGCAATTTCAGTTAGAAAGGAAGAAAGAAAAATGTTTTGATGTTAATTCATTCATGCTTCCCCATTTGACTTGCAGTCAGGGCCACCCGCTTTGTAGCTTAGTGAGAACAGGTAGAAATTTTTATGCCTGATTCTGATTTCTCTTACTATTGAAGCAAACCAGAAATTAATCCAATAAAATCGGCCCAGAAGTACTTACATAAGATTAGTGTAAAAATCAGACCCCTTATATTTCTGTGACATAAATATGTAGGATTTACGGCTATTTATTTCCAACACCCATCAAGTTTTTGGACAGAATTAATAAATGTAATTCACTGTAGTTGCTGCAATAACTGCCAGCAGATTTATTCTTGGCTACTTCTTCTAAGAGAGGAGTCAGGTTTTACTTTCCCTTCCTGAGGAAGTTATATATATTTTAAGAATATTTTTTTATAAGATGTGCTTTGTTTGAATTCTGGATGAAAGAGTCTTGGTTTTCCTAGCAGGTCAGTCTGCCCAATTATAGCAGAATGTAAAAGGCCTGCCCTGATAATCATAGCTACTCTTTGCTTATGAGCACTGCAAGCACTGTCTGCTAAGTAATGACAGAGCTTCTGCTCTCCCTGTGCTGCAGTCAACTGCACTTTGCAACTACTCCTTAACTGACTCTGAAGAAAGTGTGGGCAATTCATATAAAAAATTCAAGGGATGCCCTTCTGTGATGGCCAGAGAAGGCATAAGGAGTTATTTTAGATATCAACACCTTTTCAGTTAAAACATACTTCATTTTCAGCACATTGCTACAGTAGTAGAAGATGCTGAAGTGCAGCATAACACAGCTGGCTACTAGATCTTGTTTCCTGTGATTTTGGGAATTCTTAGAGAATATCATCCTGTTCCTCTGCAATATAGTTTGTCTCCCCTTTCTACACTTCATTCACCCCTCATCTGCAAAAAAGAAAAGCTTGTTACCTTCAGATATATAGCACAGAGAAACCTTTTGTCACTGAAGAGACTGCTAAACCAAGGCCTTTTAAAGGTAGAGTACACGGCTGCTGAACTGCAGCTCTGAAGAACCAGCAGCTGCCTCGAAATACTGTGCTTGTGGCCAAACTGTCATAAATGTCTATTTTTTCACTGACTTAATTGGCAGTTCACCCAAGCAGAGCAGGATTCATTCTTTTACACTTTTCTGTTCAGACAGAAGGAAAAGGCTCTATTAGCTGCTTTGATGTAAACCAAACCTTTAGGCAGTTATCAGGACCTATCATTTTATTCAGTTCACCTAGTTCAGGCAAAATCAGAAAAAAAACTCCAGTTCTTCTTAGTGCATTAACTGAGCTGCAGACTGCTGTCAATAGAAAAGAGTTGAACCAATGTATTTGACAAATATTTTGGACTTTAGCAGTAGGGCCACAACAAAAAAGACAGAAAAGCCCTCCTCCATAGCCACCCTTGTTGTGAGAAGCATCTTCTAATAATATGTTTACAAGAATTTGAATTCAACCATTCTTCCCCCAAAGTTTGTGCTTTTGAATGAATAGAAATACTTCAGTTGTCATATGTTTATATTGTAAAACATTATTCAGAGACAAGATTTTGACCCACCTATAACACTGCTAGAAACTATGCAAAAACACATTTAAGTGTAAATGGAGCTTTTAAAAGCTCCAGAGGAACAAGATTTGAGGTCAATTACTGCAGCTTAAAGCTCTATTGGGCTACACAGTTTGGTACTCAGTGTAAGAAGACTGGGCAGAGATTCTCTAAAATAAAATTTGGCCATGGCCTTTGAATCATGTGAATTCTTCCTGAGACCATTTGCTAGTATTTATTCATCACAGGAGAAACACCTCAAAGCCTCAAACTGTAAACATTAACAACTGTGTGTAGTGGTAAATGTCTGAAACTGAACTCATGAACCTTTGAGCAGAGCCTGCTGCTTGCCAGCTGCAACTGTTGTGGATTCCTGGTAAATTTTGAGAACACCTGTTCTAAAGAAAAGTGGCATGTCCCAAAGCTTCTAGTTAACAGAGACATGAAATAGAGGAGGCAGCTCTCACATTGCATTATTTAGCTTGGGAAAATGCAGAGCTTGGGGTTCTAAAAAGAAGGGCATGTGGCGGAAAATCAGAGTTCCCAAATGAAGTCACCTTCGTAAGAAGAAGGGGACCTGAAAAGAAGACAGTGAAGATTGTAGCTGGAGGAAAGGTCCTGGAAGCAGAGGAAGATCCTTAAGATCAGAGTTTCATGGACACATGAAAACCTGGGTCACAGTTAGCATTAGGGTTAGGGTTAGGGTTAGGGTCAGGGTCAGGGTCAGGGTTAGGGTCAGAGTTAGGGTTAGGGTGAAGAAATGGAGAAAGATGGTGTGGGCCAGCAAGGATCCTGTGATGATGATTCCCAAGCCAGGTGACAGCAACCAGCAACACAGCAGGAGCTGACAGGAGTCCCTCTGACCATCTGTGCCAGCAGTGACCTTCCTGCCGGGAAGTACAGACCTATCAGTCTAGGGCAGAGTGAGCAAGGGAGTGAATACATGGTATCATCAAGTCAATAAAACTTTGAATATTTTTGACTCTTAGTTAATACCCCAGTACCAACCCACCCAAAGCACAAGTGTATCAGAAATGAGATGTAGTGAACCCTGCTGAAATGGCATCAGGGGATCCCTCCAGCAGCAGTTGTTTCCGGGTGCGTCTATGGGCCAGTGGCAGGTGGAGAGCTCACCACCTTGTTGGGCTCTGTGGGTCCTGGCAGGGAACCTTACGGGGGATTTAACATACTGGTAACCACAAGGCCTCTGTGCCAGCAACTGCAGTTGTTGGGCTCCTAATTCAGTGCATTTGTCTGCATAAAAATTGATAAAAAATGGATGCTGGTCTCCAAGCTAGCCAAAGAAAACAAAGCAGAATGAAACTAACATCCTGGTGCCATGCATATTAGTAAGCACATAAATATTTCAGTCTTCAGTATCATTTACTTTAGAATTTGTGTCCACTGTTTACTTCTTAAGAAGCAAGAGGATGCCCCTTTTGGGTGACCAATTAAATTTTTCAAATAGGACAAACTGTGAGGTGGTATTACTCAGAATTTACACACAGGGTTAGATGCCAAACAGTCACGAAAGTAGATCTGGAAAGTAGAAGTAACAGAGAAACTTTGGATTAGTAAACATAAATCCATAGCATCCATATGTGGACTAAGTGGAGATGACCTGTATTAAATTAAAAAGAATGACAAGTTTTAAATTTAAAAGAATTAAAAAATAAGAAAGGAGGAACAGAGGAAGGATGAATTATGTGTTACATGGATGAATACACTAGGAAGTTACCTAATGCGGGCATGTTTTCATAAATTAGAAAGCAAACACATCCAGAAGGATTTCATAAGCCATAATTCTCTTAAGAACTCTTGAAATGAGAAGTGCAAGTGCACTTCTGTTCTGTGGCTTAACATATTTTCTTTATATGCAGGGAAGCATAAGCCTTGACCATTTGATGTCCCTTGGTGTTTTAATGATTTCTTGTTTGTCTGTAATATTTCATTCTTTGTTGTGCATATCCACTTGTTTTTTAACTTTAGGGCTACATAGAAGTTACAAACTTTTTTTGATTTATAAGTAGTTAGCTGTAAAAAAATCTCCTGGCTGATATTTTTGGGACTGCATTATGTTTTCTAAGATATAAAAGCATATCTGTTAAAACAGGGCTGGGTCAAACATGACCATTACTATTTAAGATTCTGCCATGCATTTGTATCTGTGACCACAGCTTTACAGGATGATCCCAAGATCATTTACTTGAACCCCTCCACAGATTATTGCAAGGAAAGAAAATATTAAACCCATTATGTCAGAATCAGGGTGATTTAATGGTGAGTTTGGTAATAGCTCCTCTTAGTATTTTTCTACGCCTCAAAGACCAGGAATTTAGGTGCATTGCCTCAGGGAGGATTATTTGATTTTTAGAATGCTAGTATGCATCACAATTCCCCTTTTTCTGTCTCCTGTTGAGTCACATGAAGAATGTTGTCCCCATTCTTAGAAAGGAGGGCAATGTGTTTAAATAATAAGCAGTGGGAAATTAGTTTATGATTCAATAGCAAGTTTGGAATCTGTGCTAGGGAGCCAAAAGCAGATTAGCTATATCCTTAACAGGAAATATTGCCATAGAAACTGAGGGAATACTTGCTAGCTGCTAGAAGCAGAGACATAGGGCTTATTTTAATTTTGGGGGGCTTTTTATTATAAAAATCCTTGCAGTTTCAGCAGAAGCAATATCTGTATTCCCTTGAGATTTATGTCTTTATATTATTCTTTGTGATGTACTAACCTCTATAAACTTCCCTGGCCTGCAGAAACATTCTAACTTCAATTCATTACTTCATCATAATAAAACTTATTTCAAGGTACATTAGGCTTCTCCAGGCAGAACAATAATATGATACGTTTGTTTCAAACAAACAAATGAAAAGAAAAGTGGTGATGGGAGGGACATTTTTTCATTCAGCACTCAGTGAACTGAGACTGTCTCAAAAATCTCCTGTTGAGTTCAGAGCTACTACCTGTGTCATGCACTGCTTAAAATGGATTGAAAGAGTAGGAAGAAAGTGGTTCATAGAGTTTTAAGGGAGAAGCTGATGTCAGAAAACTATATCAAGGAAAAAAAAAAAAAAAACAAAACAACAACCCCAAAAATAATTCCCAAACTAAGAAAAGGTATCAGGGAAATTTTACTTTGCAGTTTTTTCCTGGTAATTGCAGGAACATGAGGCAGAGCCCTCAAAAGAGTAGAGTATATTTATACACATGCATAAGAATGGAGGTGATCATCTCCCTTCCATCTTTTCTCTACATGCAATTTTTCCAAAACCAAACAAAATGCCATGGTTTAACCCAAACTGACAACTGAGTACTGGGCAGCCACTTCCTCTATGTCCATCCCATCCAGTGGGATGGGGAAGAGAACTGGAAAAAAAAGGTAAACCACAAAGTTTGAACAAAGAACATTACTAATATGAATACTAATACGGGAGAATAAAACTCAAGAAGAACTGATGCATGAAACAATACTGACGTGCACCAGCTTTGCTAAAGCTTGAGTATAGGAGTGATTTATGATGAAGGATAGCTTCAAATACACAAAAAGCTATGTTGGATGCTACTGGAACACAATAATTTCCCTAATTCAAAATACCACTTTTAAGAGTGCATTAGTACAAAATGAAATGAGGACATTCAGGCCATGAAAGCAAACAAGTGGCAGCTAAATCTGTTAGCTAAAGTTCTATCCTGCATCAATTTTTGACTAGAACAAAAAAAGGAATCATACATTAAAGAACCCTTGGTAATGAGACAGTGAAATGGTCCCTTCAGTTAGGAAATCTGTCCTCATCTTTCAGTGCTATGATCTAAACTGAATGCTACTGCCTAAATACCCGCATATCTATGATAATAGAAAGATGAGAATTTTCTCAAGAAAAATGAATAAATTTCACTGTCCATGACAGCTGGGTAAAAAAGGAAATGTCAAGCATATGGCTCAATTAGACAGCAAATTTATTAATGTAATTTATCAGACAACTGCTTGGTATTATTTTATACACTGCAAATACGGTACAACTGTTACAAAGACAGTATCAGCCAATTTCTGGACTGTTCTTTCCCTAATCACTTGTAGTTGCAAGAATTAGAAAAAGAAAGTATTTTTATATCAAAGAGAAGCAATTTCAACTCATTTGTAAAAATATTCCTCTTAGTGAATTTTCAGTGTTAGCTTATCAGGAGGCATTTCATGCAAATTTCTATATAATGCACAAGAAAGTCTGTAAAGCACAGCAACTCAGACCTAACCCCTTGATCAACTACCTTAAGTCATTGACTTCTTTATAAATAAATTTTAAAAAAATAAATAAAAGGTGCTTTCTACTTTGGCAAAATTTCCCTATCCATACCCCACTGCTTCTCTTTGTTCTTCACTCATACAAAATATTAAGAACAGGATGCTCAAGAACAAAGGCATAATTTCTTGTCAGTCCATTATTTTCAATTCTTCAGTGCATGGCACTGCAGGTACCTTTAGAAGAGATACTGCTCTCTCTTCCTTATGTTTGGTGTAAGTTTTTGAAGAGGTAAACATCAATTTAAAAAAGGGAAAAAGGACTTCAGTAAAAAAGTTTGCTTTGCATGCCTATATGCTTTATAATTTTATAAGAATAGAATCTCCTTCTAGAAAAAAAAAACAGTTTTGTGTGTGTGACATTTGACAATTCACATCAAGTGAAATACTAACAAGAATGTGATTTTATTTTTAGAAACAGTAGATGTCACATTATGGCATATTTAATATCTCATAGTAGTAGAAAAGGAGGTGAAATATTCCATAATCACCTTCTTACACAGGTTGCCTCCAAGCTGCCCCTGTGAATTGTGTAGAAGATCAATAGATGTACTGACTTCCTTTTCTGTGAAATGCAATCTCACCTTTGGTTTAAAAGCAAAACAGAGACATACAGATACACAAATTCTCCAGCCATTCACCTCCATTCTTTTTAATTGAATGCTTATGTGCATTGGTCTCTCAGCATTCTACCGATAACAAAACTCCTTTCAACTCTCTAAGCTATGAACTCTATTTCCAAAGGCACTGCATCTTCACTGGCATTCTTCTTCAAAAACTATCATGGTTTAATTTTTCCCTCTTTTCTTCTCTAGCCCTGTGTAATACTCCAAAGATTTTTCTTTCAGCTTCCTAAAGAGGCAGAAAGAGGCTTCTTTATTTCTCTTTTTCCTCCCCTGCATTGAGATAAACTTGAGTGGCAGCCAGTTGAGGGGATTAAATTGGGACAAAAATAACTTCAGATCAAATATTTAGCTGATATCTTTCCTCCTAGATTATCAGCAGGAGATGTGAATATATG
This sequence comes from Zosterops lateralis, assembly GCF_965231275.1. Classification (NCBI taxonomy): domain Eukaryota; kingdom Metazoa; phylum Chordata; class Aves; order Passeriformes; family Zosteropidae; genus Zosterops; species Zosterops lateralis. The sequence continues at coordinate 42,939,643 of NC_139761.1, forward strand.
TTTTTGGGTAAGTCACTGTTCAGCAAGCCATATGCTTTTGATTGCAAAGTGACTGTAAAAAATTTAATAACTTGTAACACCTAGCAAATGCTCTTCAAAAAACCTAGGAGTGGCTATAGTGCCAGAAATGCAGATAAAAAGTTCCTATTTATTATTTAAATCAAGTTTATGGAAAAAAATAAATGGCTATACTTCACTTCTGCATGCAAGCCTCATACTGCACAGAGAAGCCCTGACACAATGCAAGTCAAGCCACACAGTAGGAGCAGCAACAAGCTCTCAGGAGTGCATAGGCTGCTGGTTTCTGTCCTGAGCTGACTGGTCAAGACACAGGGAGTGGGAGTCAAGAAGAGGGACCTTTCACTGCAGCCCTGACCCTTGTTCTCCTGAGCATGTGGCCCCACTTGCGACCTTCACCAGGAATAAATGGGGATTTAGGTAATGGGACAGCTGGCTGTCCTGCACTGGGCAGACACAACCTGCCTGGGCCAGTTCCAGCTGCACCTGAGGGGATGGGAGCAATCATTGCCTGCCAAATACTTCAGCCAGTTGGAGGAGCCTATGGAGCATGAGCTTGTTTTAAAATAGAGTGGTCATGGCCATGTGAGGGCCATTGGGGGAGTCACATGCTGGTGATAATGAAATTATATCAGTCACTATGCACTGAGCCCAACCCCCAGCTTCACATATTGCCTTGCCAATGGGGTTGAATGAATCTGAGTTGAATGCACAGTGAAAACAAAAGAAGCTGAAAGTGGGAAGAAAGGAGAAGAAGTGTTTGTCTAAGCATTTATTTATCTGTTCTCTTTTTTGCTTCAATACTAGAATCAGTGAACAGATGTTTGTTAATTGACACTAAATTAATAGTCAACAGCACCTATGAGATATACATGTTGTGTGATTACAAGGCAGAGTTCAGTTGTGAACTCTGTGGACAAATACTGGAGAACAATGGAGTGGAAAATTTGAGTGTGCATCCCAGAGAATGAATCAAAGATTCTGGAGTTTCATGTCTGAATCAGTCTGTGGGAACGTGCTGCCCCCAGCTGTAAGGGACACAGTGTGTCCTGCTCCTGTGTAAGTACCTGATGGCAGCAGTGAGTTTAAGGTGTTATACAACAAAAGCTTACTCATGTATTTAGTTTTCACATAGTAGGTAAATTCTGTCTGTGCTATAATCAGTGGGAGCTTTGCCAGTGTCTTGACAAGGGCTGCGCTTTCACCTTGAAGTCAGCAGTATTACTTTCAAGGTATAAAGAGAATTATGTGAGTAAACCTAGAGAGGGCTAGAACCAAATTTATTCATGGTGCCTTACATTACTTTATGGATTGATATTGGGGTTGCTACATTTTAGTTACTGTAAAGTTTGTTTTATCAAATTGGTTTGTAAATTCACAGAATAATGCTGAGACTAAAGGTGAACTAGCAAGCTTTCTTTATTCAGCTGCAAGGTTTTAAATTGCAGTTACACAAAATTCTGTGCTCAGGATTTACTTACAAAATGGGCAGGTGAAAAACAGGTAAAACAGATTCTGTGTCTCAGTACACAAGACATAGCTTACTCATATTTAAACATAACATCTATAAATAACTCACATTTTAGAAATTAGTAATGCCAGTCATTAACTCTCTTTATCCATTTCAGAAGGGAAACTAATTTGCTAGATTTGTGTTCTCTTTTAGTTCATGTAAGAAATAAAATGTAATTTCTAGGGTAGATAATAAAAGTTTCCTCTGAAGAGGAAAAGCAAATGTGGATCATGAATGATTTTGTTTGAATACTGAAATTTGGTGTAGTAATTCTCTATGACTTTGTGGAAGCAAAATGTCACTCAGTGCCTTTAAAAATTAATCTAAATCTAAAAAATGTTCAGATTGACCACATTTAAATGAAAGCAACAGCTGCTGAATCCTGATTATGAACTTTTCAGACAATTCTGATTATAAAATATGTCATTGGTGTTAAGTTAATGTTTTCTATCTGATTTTGATTACCACCAGATCCAGATGTGCTAGTTGTGCTACGGGCAAGAAAGTGTCCTTTCCTATGATCTTCAGCAACAATAACCTCTGCTGTTATTCATCTTCTCCCCCCCTCTTTTCCCCTACCTCAGCTTCCTGTGCTGTGCCTCCCTTCCTCCCCAGATATACTGTGCAGCCTCCATTCTGCTCAGAAGATTTCACTAACTGTGGGAAGGTATAAATGCTGGGGAAAAAAAAGTGAAGTTCACAAACCTGGTGACTTCCTGCAGTTGCAGTATTAAAATTAGCAGTGCCTTTCATGTTAAAGAGAACCTGGTCACCAGCAGTGATCATATGAAGCATTTTCTATGAGGAGAGTGTAGACTGATGGCAAGCTGAAAGCTTGTGTGTCAAAGTCAATTTATCTTTGAGAATTTTAGGCCACACAGCAAAGTGTATTAAGGAACTCTGCCATCAACAACTCTGCCATCAACTCTGGCAAATCCACAATCTGTCAGCAGTTTCTCTGCCTGAGCTGAGCTGAAAAGAAAGGAATTGATGGTAAATCAATAGTGCTCAATTGTCATTTGCAATACTGCATAATGGCAACACTGAACAGCCAAGCTATTAATGATAGTTCTAAGCTTTGAGGAAAGCATAGAGTAGATACAACTTCCTGGAAATATATTCTAATTGTCCAAGTGTTTGGCCATTAAATTTATCCTTTCCTGCTGATTTTCCAATATACACGTGAAGGGGGTTGCCCTTTCATCCTGCATTGAAACCACAAATATAGATGTGACTATACAGGATCCCAGTTCATTTCAAGGTACTAAGACACTACTAATAATTCTCTCAGAAGAAAATATAAGCAGTTATAGTATTCATGCATCTATGGACATCATTGTGAGAGGATATACTGATGTGGTGTATAATTTTCTTTAATTGTTTAGACATTGCACAGAAGAACAGATGATACCAATGCATTGTTCACGTGACCATGTCTGTGATGCAATCTCATCCTCCAGGTAGGGAGCAGAGCTGGAGCTCCATTTTGCACTCCATCTTTAGCCAAATACTAAATATTTGTTTGCTAAGCTGTGAAGCTTAAAGTACATGTTTCTGTGACTCCTGACTGATATTTTCATAGATACAAGATTTTATTGTCTAATGCATCGTGATATCTGAAGAGTTTATTGTGGTTTCTCTGTGAGATATAAAATCAATGAATTCACACCTGGGTACACCTTTATATGCAAGTTTTAATATACACATCAGATAGACATTCTTGATGTACAGCTTCCAATTTCTCACATCTTTTCTCTGTTACAGCACTGTGCCCTAGGTTTTTTCCCTCCATTTTTCTTACAAATATATATTTGCTTTGTCATCTTGCCTCCTATCTTGAAAAGGATTCATTTTGATTTCATTCATTCATCCATATACTCAAATGAGCTTATGCATAACATGCCACAGTTATTTGTAGCTTAAAATTTCACGTCTTTTTTAGAAAATATTTTGCTACATTTCTAATTAAATAGCGCCTTTGTTCAATTCATTCTTTTACTCTGATAAGCATAGGAGAAGAAACTAATGAATTTTGGTTTTCTGAGTTATCTATTGTATATCAAATACAAAAATACACATATACACACACACACATCTATCCTAACTTTAATAGTGCTGCCATGACCATATTATTCTATCTGATAAACAGGAAAAATCACAGATGTTATGTGGTAAACAGCAGATTATAATAATTTTATTATTAAGTTTTGTTATTAAGTGTGTTAAGTATCTTAAGACAATACCTTGGTATATTTTTCCCTAGAAAGAGAAAGATACCACATTTAATGAGGTGCTGTCCAGTGTGATGTCCCTTTATCATTGATATGAATGGGGACTGTGAGTTTCATTCTTGTTTAGCCATTCCATAAGTACAATTTGCAAAGGAGTTTTCTGGAAGCCTGAGCAGAATTATTTTCTTCAAGAAGAAAAACATGAAAGCATCTTTGTAGGCAAGATGCTGAGAGATGATTATGCATCTACTGATACCTAAAAAAAAAAAAAAAAAAAAAAAAAAGCGTGAAATAAAGCCCTACCATACACAATTCTACCCTTGGGAAAAAGAATGAGAAGAGAAAGACACTATTAATGCTAGTCATACCATTGAATGCACTATTCAAAGGTATTCAAATATTAGAGCAAGGACAGTTAATGTAGAATAAAAGAGGAAGAAAAATATGCATTTAAATATAGTTATGCTTCTACTTTGGATACTTAAATGAGCTAAATCTAATATCTATTTTATGTATTATGTATTTTTATGCATTATGTGTTAAATCACTCCTCAAGTGTTGTGTATACTCAAGCTTCCTTTTGAGCACCCTAATTACCATATACTGTATTGTATAAGTAATTATGTACCATAGAAGCATGTTTCTCAGGCAAACAAAATTCCCCAAATCTAGTCAATATGTTCTGCTTGGCGTCTGTTCTGATGGTGCAGAAAAAATTTTTTCCCGTAAATATCACTGTGTTATTTTTACTTTGGAAGTACATAAAAGTTTAAACTTTCACTGCCAAACAGGCATACTGTTTTCAAAGTTCTTAGTCTAAAACTGTTCTTTGAAGAAGCCAACACTGCAGGTAAATTTTAACTTACTTTTCAGAGTGTAAGATCCAGGTGCATCCTGTCTGACTGCAAAGAAAACAAAAGGAAATTATGCAAAGTATGCTGTATGGCAGCTGGATAGAGCAACATTAGGAATATTTCTGTGTTGACCTTTTATATGTTTGAGACTTTTTTTTAATCCAATATTCTAATTCTATATCCTCTAACATCCTTTTATATCAATGTATGGGTTCGGTTTTCCCTAATTGTGGCAGATTTGACTACTGATGGTTTGAGATTTATTCACCAGTTTTCTTTCACTCTACATGCCTCTAAGAAATATATTGCTGTCATTTTGTGGTGAGGACATTGCTGAGTCAGAACAGCAATAAATTGTGAATAATGTCTCTGCAAATGGGTTATTCTAGCCCATCTCACCAGTACTTGCATGCTTGAGTGACTACAGCCAAATGCTTTTCCTTAGTCATTATCAAATCCCCATTCCCACCTCTCCTATAACCCTAGTCCAAGCTACCTCTAATTCTCAAGTCTGAGTAGTTTCCTTGAAACGATGATGTGGGAACAGCAATGGTTCACTTTCAGATGTGCCCACGCAACATCAGGAGCTTGCCAAGCCAGAGAAGGAAACGTCCAAGGTCAGTGACAGTGCAATGGAGAGACTTTGTGAAACAGAGGTAAACACCTCATACTTAAAGAGATTACCAATCAGCTAAAATGGAGGTGCTGATTTCTCACAGAATATATTCCCTTCTTGATGAAGTGTTTTATTTTAGAAGTTCTTCAAAGTGCAAGGCATTTCCAGCCCGTCATTCAGGCACACAGTAAGGAGTACCCAAGTTACAAGAAAACCTGAAATTCTCATACTTGGGTTTCCATCCTAGCCTTTGATTGCCTTTGCATTTTTTAAGCTCTACAGAGAAAATGCCCCTTCCCACAACAGTACCTTAACTACAGACGTAGAATATATTTTGTCTGCTTCTCCTATCCCTGTGCTTTGACTTGTTTTGTTCCATGGCCCAGCTTTACTGGGAAACACCTATAATACCATTGTCTAAACTCTTCTGAAACTTATTTTCAATGGTGCATGGTGCTTTGAAGGACTCTGGGAAAAATAATCAGGTCAAGATCTCCAATTATTTCTGATGGAAACTCAGATTAAATTGATGTATTCTTTCCATTTTCTCTTAAAGAGAAAACAGCTCATGAAGAGGGGATTGTAATTTGAGTCATGAATTTTGAAGAATCCTAATATCTAGACAGGAATATAAACTGAGATAGACTTCTTGTGCTTAACATTTGGTCCCATCTATGCTTCCCTTGTTGCCTTCTATTGCTCTTAAATGTTTTATATTTTCTCAGATGCTTTTCTATGGTACTTGCCATTTTCTATGGATTGCAAAAACATTTGGGCATGTTAGTTGATGGAACAAAATCATTCTGCTGAGTCATACAGCAATGTTTTAACTTTAATGCATAATACATATATATATGTTGAAAACATGCATTAAAACCAGGTATAAACAGATTTTTGTCCCTCCTAAGTGATGATAACAGTTACTATTCTAAGAGGTCTAAAATACTATTGGAAATGATGTGCAAAATCTGTAGTTGTTAAGATTATTACTAACCCAAGCTGTAAGTGGAACTTCTGTGTATTATGAGATTCTCATTTATGAGGAACTGGGCTAAGAATGCAAAGTATCCACAGAAAGTACAAATTTTTGTGTGGGGCATCGATTCTGTAAAAACAAAAGTGGGGGGAGTGAGGAAGGGGAGTTTATGGGATTCCATTTTGGTGTGCTGGTAGAACTTTTGTCTTTTTGCAACCTTTGCACAATTTTTAACTTTGATGATACTGAACTGAGAGGAGGTGCTGGCTCCCTTGAAGGCAGAGAGGCCCTGCAGTGAGAACCAGAGAAATCAGAGGGCTGGGCAATCATCAGCTGTGAAGTTTTAACAAATACACAAGTCTCATCGCACTCTACAACTTTCCCACAAGGGGAAGAAGAGGGGCAGATACAGATCTCTTCCCTGTGGGGACCAGGATGGGATCTGATGGAACACCTGTGGCAGTGGAGGTTTAGGTTAGATATTTGGAAAAGGCTTTCACCCAGAGGATGTTTGGGCACTGGAACAGGCTCCTCAGGGAAGAGATCATAGCACCAAGCCTGACAGAGTTCAATAAGTGTTTGGACAATGATCACAGTTGCATGATGTGATTCTTGGGGTTGTTTTGTTCAGAACCAGGTGTTGGATTTTAATGATCCTTGTATGTGCCTTCCAACTCAGGATATTCTATGATTCTGTGATTTCTAATCAGGTAGTAAGGAAGCTATAATAATATCTTAAGATATGAAAGATACCTATTGTACGCTATTACAACTCTTGCAGTTTAAAGGTTTGTTAAAGACTTCCTAGTAAAAAATATAACCTATCCTCAGACATTCACTGAGGTGGCCAGGAATTATCTGTATCTCTGGAAATAAGCAGGTCTTTACAACTCAGTTTACTGCCTTGTGTGATAGAATGTCTGCTCTTAAATTCCATGCAGTAAGAAAAAAAGTGTCATTGATTGGCGTGGATGCTTTAAACGTAAGTACAAATCAGTACTTGCTTTGGAATAAAGCCAGGTATGTACACTTTTATGACAATAGTGATATCCAAAATGGCTATTGATACAAATACTGTTCTTTTCTTTTGTCAGCAGCCAAATAATTGCTTCCAATTCTTACAAGAATAAGTGGAAGAGGATCCTAAATAGCAGTGGATAATAATAAAGATATTGCCTGTAACCAGTATTTCAAACTCTGGAGATCAAGATACAGTTCTGTCTCTGAGGATCACAACCTGAAAATAATACACAATGCAGCTCCCCAGTTACCTTAATTTTACTTAGTTTATTGTAAAAAGAATATCAGTAAATGGGAAACAAACTGAAACCCAAAAGGTTACAGATACCAGTACTTGAAGCAGAACTCTTTGAACTCTATTACAATTCCACAAAATGTGAAAAATACCCTAGAGAAATAATTTACAAATCAGTGAGAAGCAGCATTGCTTTTATATGATACACCAAAGCAAAGTAAAACTTAGATGTGAAAACTTGCAAAAGCAAGAACAATGAACCATGAACAGGTTTTCAGGGTATACAGAAAAGACAGCAGCATCTTTCATCAAGTGGGTAAGTTTTAGAAATAGTTATATGAATAGTTACATTTTTTGTACAACACATGAGAAAATGTAGATTATTGTGCAAAGTGGGTAGGAACTGTTGTAGCCTTTGAACAACCAGTGTCACATCACCCAGACTAAATATTCACTTTGTAATAAAATCTTCAAGTTCTTTTTTCAAATAAACTTCCAATTTTAAGTACTACTCAAACAACACAACAGTTAATTATGCAATAAAAATCCTGATTTACTTTAAAGAAATGCATAATTTGACCCATAAAGCCCTGGTGCTGACACCTGGTGCTCTCAAAAGTTCTACTGCATGCATTTTTACTACTTTTGTTATAGTAATGAACATGGCCTTTTAAATATATTTTGATATTGTAGATATTTGTGCAGGACTTTGTTATGTATTTGGTGGATAAATGAACATAGCTTAATTAGTAATAAGTAAATAGAGTATTGCACATTACAGTACTACTGACTAACTATGGAAGGAGACTGCTTCAATGTTGATGTGAAATAAAAGGGCTTCAGGAAGAGGAGGAGAGTTCTGGCATTAATTTCAATGAGAATAAGATAGGTTTGGAGACTTTTCGTAGGAGAAGGCAGAACATTCTGAGGACTACTGCAGTCCCCAAGCAATGTGGGTGTAGCCACCCAAGACTAAGAGTTTTATGGCATAGGAATGGTCTATTCTGTGGCTGTTGGTCTGGTGACAATTCTGGGCTTAATTTAGTAGTGTGGATACAGGCTCTGAGATTCAGAGTTCATACGCAAACTTGCACATAGGGAATTTCCCTGATCCACAGATCACTCACAGCTAATTCAAGGGTGCTAAACAGCCTATTGTTAAGAGACTGTTTTGTGGGTTTCTGTGGTGCCTTAGTACAGCTGGAGAATTTTCTATTAAGGCAAAATGCTGCATTTGAGCATACTGGGTCATTATAATATTCCTTTTACTTCCACTTCTGCGTTAAAATGTAACACTGATGATGGCAAGGCCTAAAAACCTTACTCAGCACACCTTTACTTACAGCTTACTTGCACTGAAGAGGATTGAGAATAGTAATACGGAGTAAGTGCTGGCAAGGGTGCAGCCGGCTAAACAGCACTTTATTTAACTAAAGAACTAAGCTTGAAATCAATTAAAACTCAGTTGCATACAACAACAGGGAAACAAATAGATTTTGTTCTCCACTATACTCCTACTTCTCTTACACATTCAATTCTTTGCTGATTTACAGTCAGCTCTAAATTTATTCTTTCTTGATCAATGTGATCCAAGTATAGACTCAGACAAATAACTGATCATTAAAAAAAAAAAAAAAACAAACAAACAAACAAACAAAAAAAAACACCAAACTAGGAAGAGTGGCAAATGACTCTTGATTGAATGGTAACTATTTTCTGAACTTAAACAGAGGGATCAGGGTCAGAAGCCAGTACACTCAGAAAAGGAATTATTCGAATATACTTTGATTTACTTTTCCCATGACCAGTAACATTTATAGAAACAATCCAACAATCCTGTCTGGGTAGAAAAATAGATACAATGCCCCAATAGGTCTTTTCCATCTCTTACTCCTATTGTTCTGCTATTAAATAAAATACACTAAAAATAAATTTGCATAACACACTGGAACACCACCAAGCAAGCCATTTCAATCTCTGAGGAACAAAATAAATATCTAATTTAAATACAGCCTAAATATCTATTTACTGATCTGTCTGCATTTTTCCTTCCACTGGAGATTAAAAAATGAATCTTTATCAAAGAACTCTCCCTAAATAATGTCAGATCTTTGACTGAAGTGAGAGGAAAGACTGAGGCTTTGTCCTTAGAGCATATTGCCTTATTTTCAATACCCACGAGGTCAAATTTTGAACATAGAACTAGTCTTAAATTTTTGATGAATTTCAACAGGAATCTTTTTGGTCACATACCATGCTCAGCTTTGAAAAATGCAAATATTCATTATTTAACTAGACTCAAATGCAAGCATTCTTTTGAACAGAAAATCAGTCACAATAAGCAATAACTTTTGAAAAACAAATTAATCAAATCTCCACTTGAAACCACTCCTTGATGAACTGAAAGATTATTGCACCTTTGTGGGTATCTTCTGCCTGTTGTCATCTTTGCCACAAGCTTTCTACCTGAGACATGGTGTCCATGTGATATTCTGAAGAATGGTGTTCACATTCTCTTCTCTACTAACCTTATTTTAGAGCTGCTTTATTACCCTTTCTTCAGTAAATACTGTGCTGGGTATTTATTTGACAAACCAGGTTTGTAAGAGCCTGAGATACCTCAGACGCCAATTAATATGGTGAGCACAGATATGATGGGGAAGGGGCACTTTTTCAACCTAACTTCATATGGTATAATGGAATTTACTTATTCAGGCCTAGCATTGATTGACTTTTCTAACTGTGAACTTACTTTAAATGAGGTACCTATACATTTCTATACTGAATGTTTCATCTCTTTTACCAGATTGTTGTGTTGGCTTGGTCCAATTGTATTCTTTCCACATATTCCCATGGAGCTATCTAGTTATCTTCGAACTTGCAGTACCAAATTTTATGTGCAAAAAGACACCAGACTGATATGAAAAAAACATATTGCAACCATCCCACTTCAGGCTCCTTTTGGGCATATACAAAACCATGTGCAAGATATACATAATTTAAAAATACTAAACAGCCACTGGTTTATACAACGTATCATGTAGCTACAGGAACAAGCTGCCAGACACTAAATGTTCACCACCCCTACAGCAAAATGCAATGAATCTTTCACCAAGTTTTTATGGATCAGATGGAGAAAAGTGAGCCTTCTTTGATCTTTGAATTAAGTTGAGCCTTGACAGACATTGCTGAACTGCTCTCTGCCTAATCCCTATTTTTATCTTTAACTGTCTTTAGCTTTGATAATTTTTCTGATCACATATTTCTTGCTGAATGCTTGAGGTGCTCACAATGCTCTGCTTGCTAAGTCCACCTGTCTTCAGTTTTGCCTTTCCGTCATGATTCAACTCCAGCCAGAAACCACGTCACAGCTGCTTGCTCACTCCCCCACCAGAGAGAGCAGGAGAGAAGGAGAAGAGTAAGTGGGAAAACTCATGGGTTGAGATAAAGACAACTGGAGGAAAGGAAAAGCTGGAGTGCAAGCAAGCAAAACAAAGAATTAACTCACAGCTTAATGGGCAGAGGTTTGGTCTTCCCCAGGAAAGCAGGACTCCATCACACTTAATGGTTATTTGGGAAGATCAACGCCACAGCCCCAAACCCCTCCCCCTTCCTCCTTCCCAACAATTTATATACTGAGCATGATGTCCTGTTGTTTGGAATATCCCTTGGGTCAGCTTGGGTCACTTGTCCTAGGAGTGTCTCCATCCACCTTCCCATGCACACCCAGCCCCCTTGCCAGTGCAGCAGTGTAGAAATCAGAAAAGGCCTTGGCTCTATGCAAGTACTGCTCAGCAATAAACGAAATACCTCCATTATTGACAATTTTCAGCACAAATCCAAAACACAGCTCCATACTAGCCACTTGAAGAAAGTTAACTCTATTCTAGCCAAAACCAGAGCACTTCTTGACCTTGTATGGATCTAACATGTACTTTCTCACAGTTCTTTGCTACAATTTAGCTATTTTCCTGGAAGTCTGAGTCAAGAACTTGCAGCTGTGCTATATCCCAAGTAGAAATTGGATCCGTATTGACAGTAGACTGTGTTCAGGCATATTTCCACCTTGATTTTGCAGAAGACTTAGGAACATGATACAGAGATACTGAAGCTGGTCAAGCAGGTAATCAGCATATGAATAACAGGATTCACTGAGTCATTGGTCTTCATACCTTAGGAAAACCATAGCTATTCTGCCATGAAATACAGCTGAGCTATTAAAACTTGTCAGATCCAATTTGACCCTACCATGCAGACAATTCATATGTTTCTCAATGTCTAACACTGTTAATCCACAGCATGGCTAATTGAAAGGGGCATATTTGATATTATTATGATTACAAAAGCCCTAGTACTTTATGTGGTAATTCTTGAAGAAAGGACATTATTCTTTGCTACATAATATTTAATACATGGAAAGGACAGAAGTCAACAACTGGGGGCCAAACTGGGGACTATCTCTTTGAAATGTATCATGTCTCTGATAAATCAAATCAAGACAAAATAACCTCCACTTATTAAGCTCAAATAATTTTTGATTCTTCCCACTTTAAGGAGCTATTATTGTCGATTGGAATATTTATTTCTAACTTAAACATTTCTAATTTGTTATGCTGTGTATGACATACCATCTCAATTCGCATTTAATTATCATGTCCTAAATAAAAGAATGAAAGATTATGAAGACTGCACAGACGATCTATCTTTTGATCACTGGGTCTTATTATAATTTTATCTATCAGATTATAGGGCTTCTTCACTGTATTTTTATTAATCAATTTTGAGAAAGAGAAAGAGAGAACTAATACCCACAAGCTTAATTAGCCAGCTTCTTTTGTAAATGTTGGAAGACCTCAAAAATATACAGTAGAAATTGTAAACTATGCATTCTCTGAGACTATTAGAAGAAATATACAAAGAAGAAAAGATAACTAAGGATGCAGACTCAATTTCTATTAGAATGCTTTTTCAATAGCAAGCAAGTCTGTCTGATGAAATTAAAGTAGGACATTGACAGGCTCGTGCAACAGGAAACAAAATCCACAGGCTGCTTCTGGTGGAGAGGTATAAGAGTAACGAACATCAATGTTCTTTGCTTTGCTCCTTTCTAGGGGGAAACAAGGTAATGTATCCTGAAGATATGTTACTCTCATGTTGCATTTATATTTATAGATTTCCCTATTTTTACAACAAAAACATATGCATTGCTCACCTTTCTGTCCATCTGCCCTGTTCTCTTATGGAGAGAGGTATTGGGAGTCACTCTTATCTAAAGGTAGAAGAACTTAGTAAAAGAGTATTTCTTTTTATTAAAAAGACCAGATCTAACTTTGGTTTTATGTTCTTTCGATTATATGGCAGCTGAAAGAAAGAATTAGAAATAGAAAAAGAATGAAGGCTAATCCTCAATTTAGCAGCATGAATTAAAAGGATCATTTTCAAGGCCTCCTACTTTTATTTCCAAAAACCTTAATAGCAACGTCTCTTTCTCAGTGTGATCCTTCTTATCATTCAATAAAGGAGCGTTTTTTTAAGAAAAAGAAGCAGATATGAGAGCTTCAGTAAAGTTATCAAAGAGCATGATGTTGTCATACAAATTAGAAGAAAAAGACCTCTTCATACAGATCTGTCTGTGAAGAAATCAGAATTTTAACGGCAGCTACGAACTATTGTTTGTTTCAGGCCTAATTATGTAGAGAAAAGAAAGGTCTGCTTGGGGTTGATTTTAAATAATATATTTATATATAAGTATAGTTTCCTGTGTCCCTTTCTACTTTCTTCCTTTTTATATTCCATAAAACATCAGGCAGTCTCCAGATCTGCTGCTCTTGTGCCCATGGCCAACCATTGATTTCAGAGTAACAGCTGGCAGTCACGGAGCTCTGCTGCCAGCAGGTCCTCCCTTCTTCCCTCCTCCGTGTCAATGAACCCCAGCATCTGAAGAACATGCACTCAAGAGAGTTTTGGAGTAGTTTTAATCATTCAGATGTGCCGTAGCATTAGAAGTGATTCAGATGTCCTACTAACTAATCTTACATTTCCACCCCGTGTGTTACTTCAGGGCCTTGTCAATTTCCTTCAGTTCCCTGAGATTTCATTTTCACATTACATTTATGTCACCGAACAAATGCCATTGGAAGCTTCAGCAAATTTCTTTAGCAAATCTTATTTTAGTGAAAGGTAGAGGAAGCATGGAATGAGATTTCCCCAGACAACGAAGGCAATAAAAATAGAATGTATCTGTTTAAAGAGAATTTCATTCTGATTTCCAATAAAACAGACAAATTCACCTTTCTTTTCTTCTTTCTTTTTCCTTTTTTCCCCTCCAAAGTTTAATAGAGGTTATAGTAGTGTGATTTTGAATAATACCAGAGGATCTAATTATTCTTGTTAAGAATCATAAAATACTTCTAAGCAGTACTGTATTACATACCATTTCAAATCACATTTAATTATTATCTCCTAAATAAAAGGAAGGAATGAAAAATTATGAAGACTGCACAGATCTATTCTAATTCACTCCCTAAACCTTGAGCTGCTAATTTGATTATGAATTGAAACATTTGTGGAGACTAGTAATTCCATTGCAATATTCATTTCAAATGCGCTGACTGATGACTCTGCTTCTCTTAAGAATCTTCTGCAGAAAGTTCCAGAATCCTTTGGGGGTTTTTTCTTACTTTTCCCTTTAACAAAGTGAAGAATACTTTCTGACCTCGAGTCTGAAGTTAACATGACAGCAGATGAGAATGCTGAAATCACAGTTGTGAGTTCATTTCCTTCCACTGAATGAATTTCTTCATTTTAGATAGGTACAGGACCAGGAAAGTATTATTACAGGCAAAAAGGGAACTGTATTTTCAGCAGGATCAGTTGTATATATACTTCTGAGTATCTGAAATTAAATTAACTCTGATTGTCTTTATAAATGCTTCATAACTTCTCAGCTTGACTGGATGACAGAATTTGAAGGAGTGGGGTTTTATTTCTTTTTTTTCTTTTTCTTCCCAAGGTAGATCAATATTTTATTTTTCATTTAATTTTTAAACCTCTTCCTTTTCTTTAAACTGACTGCCAAAGGGGTAAAATATTGGGATGGAAATAACCAGGAGTTACAGAGTAAGAATAATATGCTTTTGTCCTGTCTACTCAAAGCCCAGGGAATAATTGAAAAATTGACAGGTAAAAGTACTGAAAGGTACTTATAATTGAAAGACATTGCTCACTTTTCCAGTGCGTTTTGTTAGTTTACTAAGAGCCTTGTATAACCAAGATACCCCTGCATAGCTAGAATGCTTTACTGTGACATCTCTTTGATGTACACAGGGCCCGTACTGGCATTTTATGAAGGACATACAAATGCCACAACATGGCAAGTTAACTTGTATTCATTCAGTGCAGCAGACTCTGCCTAGGGTAAAACAAGGGCATATTTTCTGTATTTTATATTCTACTGAAGAGCTTCTATGGTTACATGGAAAAGTTTATGCACTTTTCTGTGGGGATGTAGACCTAACTGGCATCACGGTGTCTTTGAGAACTCTTTATATGCTGGCTATTTTGAATTGTAAGATATCAAAACTATGTCACTCTAAAAATATCCAAAGAACTGAACTGGTAATGTCATTAACAAGAGGAGTACTTTGGATGATATTGGCTTATAGTAAATCAGCACAAATGAAAGCAGCAAGTTTTGAATATCTATCTGAAAAAACTGTTTTTCGTAAGACTTTTAGTTGGGATCTGTAATTTGTGTCCTCTCTATGATGGGTTTGTCCCTTGTCTCTGTGACTGCTTTTTAATATGGAGGGCATTGCACAAATCCAGTCAATTCCTGCTTTCTCAGGATACAAGAGGGAAGAAAGAGCAATCTATAATCTGTATATTCATATTAAGGTGTGGTTTCTTGTTGTTTATTGAGACCCCTGCTCATGACACGCAGAAAAGACATTAATAAGAAAAGGTATTAGGACATGTCCTGGATCAAGCTGTAAATAGATCACTGTTGAAAAGAGTGTATTACCCAGCTCCAACTTTCTCAGACTGCTTCTGTGGCTCTGCCGTAGTTTTAATAAACCATGTAGATTAACATAGAGATGACCCTTCATAGTTCAGGGAAACTTCTTCACAAATGCTACTGAACTGCTTACAAGAGTCCAAACATGTTCAGGTTCCCTTCTCAGTCTGCATTTTTGACAACGATTGCACAAAAAAGATGAAAAACTTTGTAGCCAACAACCGAAATTGAGAATGCCACATGAAAGTCCTAAACAGAGACCCTTTGCTTGTTTTCTGCTTGGCTTCATGAATTTTGCAGTATGTTCAGCCCATGGGCAGTCAGTCCATTGCTTAATGTGTTCTCTATTATTAATCATCATTATAAGGTATAAATCTCCCCAAATCTTCAAAGAAAACCTTTATCTTCAGTCTTTGTTCTGAGAACCAAAAAAATAAAACCAGAGTATATAATTTCACTCCTGGGCACATAAATCACCACTGAATCTATATTTATGTGTCTTGAACTGGTTTCTGTTAAGCACTCTGCCAAAGATTTAGGCATGGCAGAGTTTCACAATACAGTTTTTGAGTATGAAGCAGACCCAGATTTCATGCATTTTCAATAGATTGGTCTGTCTGAAAGGCTCATCAGATTGTTTTTCTTTCCAAAACAGAATTTACACTTCTGGTTGCACTGTAGAGCCAAGAGGAGATACTGAGCTGGTTTCTGTTCCATTTCACTTGTAAAGTCCTGCTGTTACTACAGGACTGTTCATTATAATGTCTCTTAATTGTAAATATTTACTTTCAAGTAGCTCATAGAATTTCATGAAAGAATGAAGCAATAAAAATTGAATTCATCAAAATGAATGCTGTTCAACCCTTCCTGTGCTGCTGTTGTTTGGTGAATTTCTATTACTGAAAAATTAAGTATTTACTCCTTTTAGGTCTGTAGCTGCTTTTTGTGCTGGGATCTATTTGAAATGCCTTGGTAGCCTTAATGCTGTGGACTATTATCTTCAGTTTGCTGTACCTGAGTTTCTCTTATGGCTTAAAAATATAAGGAAAAAATGTGATATTGATCATTATCTCTCTGGGTTGAGAAGGAAGAGAACAGGCAAGTAAACGGCATTGATGGGCAAACAATGTTCAGAGGTATTCAGCTGAGAAAATACTTGCTCTTGTGGTGTTATAATATGCTTTTAAATTCTGAAGTGGAAGGGCTAGTGAAACCACTACACTTACTCTAGCACAAATGTGGATATTTCTAAGATTGTAACAGTATCTTTCCCTGGTTTTCTTCTGTCTTGTAGATGTAAAGACAATTGGCTTTTATTTCCTACTTTTCAAACGGGAGAGTTTTGCAGGATAGTTTGCTTGTGGTGGGAGTGGATACAGGGTCTTAAGCTGGAATATCAGAATTATCTTTTACTGGTGGTATCGGCAGCACTTAAGTGCTTTGAAAAGAAAATGGCATTGACTGAGGGAGCAAGAGATCTTGGCCTGAAATACTTGAGCCTACATTGTTAATCTGAAAAGCTGCTGCAACGACAAATAGCACTTGATGAAGCAAGTTCTGGAGTACCATGAAGCCTTGAATAAGAGAGGTAAAGAGTCACAGTCCAAAGTGGGGAGAGCTCTATTCTATGCATATAAAATATATAAACATTAATATATTTATATATTAATAAATATATTTAAATGCTTATATACTTAAACAATATATATTTATACTTATATGTAAGTGTATAAGTATATAAATATAAATTTAAAATACATATTCATGTAAGATATCCCTGCTTTTCCAGCATGAAAATTCAGTGCTTGCTTCCATTATAATTATTTTATTAATGGGTTAATGGAGTTTTTGATGGAAATGAAATTATTGAAATTGATAAGGGGAAGGAAGAGGTGCCTCCTCCACCTTAGTCATTCAAAAATTAGTAGTCTCTTGTGGATGCTATCTTCATTTACCTCCAACCATTCAATTAATCTTAATTAGACTTATTTATTAGGAGATTTGAGTATGTGTATTTAGCTCTGAAGATTTTCTAGTGCAGTCCAAACAGACTGAAAAAGAAGTGCAATCAATTAAATGACGTAGGGAAGCAGGAAATGAAGACTGTAGGATGCAGTAGGATGCCGGCAATGTGTGATTCTAGACATGCATTGCACCTTTATATCTTTACTATTTCTAGAAAAGCAGTTGAAATACCTCCCTGAAGTCACTCTGCAAACAGAGGCAATGCAGAAAATATATTAGATCCAGCATCTCCATGACAGTGCCTGTATTAAAAATGGATGGACAGCTTCCGAAAACTCATTGTTTGCTGTCTCCACAGATAGGATTCAGCTAATGAAACAGCTAATTAGATTTTTATAATCCTGTCGTCATTGTTTGAGAGTGACACTTTACTTGAATTCCTCATTCCTTCCTCAGTCTAGGAAGGAATACTTTTTTTCAGGCCAATTTGGTTCTTGTCACTTTGCTGGAATGGCAGTTCCCTCTGTTGGTGTACTGAAATCACTGCTTTCCCAAACAGAACTATGTCACTCAGCATTTAAATAGGAAAGAATAGGAAAATGAGGATATGATTAGTCAAACAGGCCCTGTGTTCAAAATCCATTTCTGAAATCAAATAGTAGAATTGGATTGAGTTCATAATGGAAGAATTACTTAGGTATTATTGCAAGCTGTATTACATATTCATCGACTTGCTGAATGTGCATGGATTTGTCAGGCATTCTCCATTCCCCGCTCCTCATTTCCATCCAGTGCAGATGCACTGAAGGGATAACCAAGTCAAAAGCCGTCTAAATTAAGGAGTGATTAAGACAAGTTTGGGTGGATGCTGAATGTTAATCTCACAGGCCACATTCTTCTGCAATGTAAGAGGGTGCAACTTTCACTGGTAGCTCTCTGCCTTCAGCAGTGCAGCGTGATGAGACTAATATATGAGAGACTGTAGTCCTTGAAGCTTAACTGAGTGGTGTCTCGGGTTTTTTTTTAAAGCTTCCTTGTTAATAGTATTTCTGCTGGTATTGATTTCTAATGGTAGCTGGGAGCTTTATTCCCTTTGAGATACTTGTAAAATCCCTGCAATTAGAGAAACAAAATTGCACTGACCAGAAAAGCTGTATTAATTGGTAACTCAATATAGTTTGACCCAGATCATCTGCATTTCTGCCTGGATGGTCCCCTGCCATTGATGGGCCTCTGAGTTCTGCCTGCAACAAGCTCAGTGAGCAGCTCAAATTATACTCTGAAAAGTCTTTGCAATAAAAGTTATTTTAATAAATTTTATTAAAATATATTTATTATTTTTACTATATTTATTTTACTAAAATTTTGTTAAATAATATACAGATAAAATATATCTATATACTCTTATATTTATTTTTTTAAAATAACAAAGATGAGTGAATCAGTGTGCAAGTTGCTAAGTTCCAGCACAGGTACAGTTTGTTGAACAACATTTATGATGTCAAATATGTTTTCCGGATTTATATGGTATAATAAATACTGTACTGTAACTCAAATATTGGTGTGAATCTATATAGGAAATTACCTGCACACTGACTGGATTATAGAATTACTTGATAAAGTACCTTGTCCTCTGATATTCCCTCAATATTGACACCACAAGCCTTTTGGGTGTAATTACATAAACAATTATATATGAATGCCCTCTAGTTTTTTAACACATCTACATACAAAATCTCTAGGACATAACATATGGTCCATCTCATAGCATTTCTACTGCAGTAGATGCCATCTCCACAGGACTCTTAGGCAAAATTCAGCCAAGAAAGTTAATTTCTTGAGTCAAGTCAGAAGCCAGGATTAGAAAATGGACCTCCAAACTGAGTTTCAGTTGTCAGTGAGTCTGTCTTATGGGTCACTTTTCATGCTAAGTGTGTTGGATTATTTTGATGTTTTTCCTTGAATCAGAAGAGCTGAGTTTTCAGGAACCTAATGTTGAAGCAGGGATCCTACTGCCTTCAGTTCTTATTTTAAGTGAGAAGGCAAGAATTTTCTGTGATCAGATATGAAGCACAGAATCAGTATCCCTAAAAAGGATAAGTGAAAAGGCTAACTGCAAAGGACATTTGGAAAATGTTTCAAATTTTTCAAAAATGATTTTATTTCTGTAAAATTTCACTAAATTTTAGCTCTACTTTTGGTGAATTTTCTTTTCCACCACCATTCCTTGTCTCTCATGTATATTTAGAACTCGGCTGAATAACTGATTTGGTTTCTTCAGATGCTGTCATCCACATTTTGCGTAACCGAGATGTTCTCTTTTCAGAATACATCTGAAGCAGGCTAAATTATGTCCTATAACTGCTTTCACAGCATTGTTGAAAGTTGCTGTTCTTTTTCATGGATCTTTAAATGTTTAACTATTACAATTAGAGCATATGTCTGAAATATTTGTTTCTGACTTTTCAGTTTCTTTCATTTTCATAAGTTGTTAAAAACTTCTTTGGAAACAGCTTTGTGAAAATAAAACAGTATTTACTTCCACAAGAAAAAATGGAAAATTTTAACCATAATCTTCAAGTTCTTGTTTTGAAAAAAATTTGGTTTTACATACTGAAAATTTTGGTTTCTTATTTCTGTTGTTGATATTGAAATAATTTTCTTTTAAAAAATAAGACTGGCTTAAGTAGAGAAAAATTAATTTCTTCAAAGTACTTAAGACCTGTCCTAACCTAAAGGGGCTCTTTTTATCATGTATCAGTCATGTCAATGTTTAAAAGATACTAAAAAGGGCAATTTCTATACTTTTTTTTCTGGGAGTTTAGTTCATTTTTGAAAGATCAACGTTTGTTTTGACATTTTTCTTCAGTTTTGAGGTATTAATGAGTTTAATCATTGCAGAAACAAAGTCAGTCCTCCTTGTAACATAATTTTAATTTAAAATCCTCTGAGTCATCTAGTCCTTCTGCATACCTATTCATTACTAGTGGTAATTCCATGAAAAGGAAGTTGTTTGTCTGCTCCTGCTGCTTATTCTCCACCAGCAAGTATAATCCTTTGTTTGTGGACAGCACAATTAGCAGCTTTGGAGATCATAATTATTTCATACCTGGGGCTTGGAAGAAACCTGGGGGAGAGATACTCTTAAGCCTTGTCTGAAAATACTGAGTTTACTTAGAGTTACTTTTCCAAGTTCCCATTGTGTGAGACATGAATGTATCTGTAAAATTCTCAGTCCACAGGTATGTGTGGATGTATTACTAGAATATGTGCATGGAACTGTGCTGATCTATTCACAGTACACAAAGCAAAGCACTACAATAACAAAAAGAAAGCCAAAATAATGACACAAGTGATAGTAGAAAAGTAAAGACGCAAACAGCAGATTATCTTACAATGGTTTTCTTAACTGACTGACAGAAAATAGATTTGATATTCCTGTGTACCTCATCAAATTTACATGAGCTAGCCTGACTGAGAAGCCCGAGAAAGAAAGAAGCTGGGAAAGAAAGAGCCAAATCCATAGTTACTTGGAGACCAAGTAGTGGTAGCTTTTTCTTCCTCTCTGGTAACTTATGTTCTTGGTAAGAGGTGTTGATCCCATATCCTTGCTCATGTTTCCAGTGTAGGTGTTGGGTATGCAAAAACATGATTTTTCTAATTCATTATCTGATACAGATTCAAACAAATGTGTATGTTCCAAAAGACAGGTATTTTATTTTCAAATGTATAACTTATCTAACTTATCTAAAGTGACATGGATATTAAGCTTCCAAAGTGACAGGGATATGAACCTATTCAGTTCAGCCAGGGCACATTTTGGTATTCTGGTTCACACTGACTGAGAGGATATGCACTCTAGCAGACAGCAGCTAATGGCATTTTTTTTTTTTTTTAATCTGTAATAAATTGTATCTTCTGTTTTAAAAAATAATGCTAGCTTTCAGTTTGTTAATTTATCAATACTTTGTATCAGCATAGTCTACTCAGGGACTAGAAATGGCTAAATTAAAAACAAAATCATTTTAAAACAAGAACTTTCTGTCTCAGTTTAATTTACACATCTTTGATTTTGAAAAGTATCTGATGGCTTTCGTGGGATTTTTTTTTTTTTTTTTTTTTTTGTAGGCTCAACCAATCTGTAAAAGAGCTATCTTGATTCTACTTTGATTTGTTCAGAAAAATAGCCAGCTAAATTGCAGCTTTTTTATCAGTGAGAGACATTTGACAAGAATACAAATCTCAGTCTTAAACTTTGAGTTAGTGGCTAAGAGAGCAAAAGGTTCCTCCACTGAAGCCGAGTATACTTGATTTGGGGTTGCTGAAATGAATAATGTTAAATCTCAAAATACATTTTCTTAACAATCTCAGTTTAAAGTAGATCAGCATTAAAACAACAATTAAGCATGTCAATTGAAACACATTTTATTTTGCAGAACCAATAGGTCATTTCAATTTAATTTGGTTTATAATCTATTTAATCTCAGGTAGAAAGGGAACAAGAAAGTGAACAGTTTTTACTTTTAAAAGAACCTCGAACATTATTTGACCTGTAAAAAGCATTTAGTGGTTGCTGTTGAAACAAGAATCCATTGTATTACCAACAACACAAAACAAAGAGACACTGTACATTCTAAAGTGTTTTTCTAAACAAAAAGGGAGCACTGCTAGGGAAAGAAATTTTCTAATTTCTTTTCTAAGCACTGCTAGGGAAAGAAATTAACAGCTTTGGTGGTATGAGCACACTCCATAACTTTCAGCATAACTTTGATGTTTCTGAATAAACTGTTTCACGATGATAAATATTCTTTGCACACCTGGACCATCTTGGTGTTCTCTGAGTGTTCTTTCACATGCTATTACCACCAGTTGCTGCTCTTTTTTGTAGTTTCAGTTATTTCTTGGCTGGTCTGCTTTATTTTGTTGTATATGGCAATCCCCAAACACGCATGCACTAAGCAGCCGTTGAGAAAATGACCTGATTTAGAGTCCAAGGCTCTAAAAGAAGTACTAGATGGAAACTTTTTTTTTGGTAATAAAGCCATCCATCATCCAACTCTGCAAACAGTGGAGCATGTCTGTTTATAGAAAAGCTGTCAGCGTGGCGTTGCCTGGAAAGCAGATCTGTTGTGATCCTGTGCTCCAGAAAGCAAGGTCTGGAGAACAGCTTTGCTTATTGACGTTGCTTAGAGTCCTGGAATATGTTTGAGGAAGTATTACTTGTGATAGGAAAGATGCGTGCTGATGTCTTTACAAATGATTTCATGGGTGAGGCTACAGGTGTTAACTTCCTTGAAATGGGTCTTAAATGTCTCTACCAGCTTCAAGCAGCAGGTTTGTTACAGAGCCCAGATAGCCGGACTCCTGAAACAGGCAAGTGGAAGTTTCGGAACTTTGAGGTTAACTTCAAGCAGCAGGTTTGTTACAGGGCACAGACATCCCGGCTCCTGAAGAGGACAAGTGGGTCCTCACAAGCCTGAGTTTCTGAACTTTGAGGGAAAATGACCTGTTTTAGAAGGAATATGTGGTAGGTGGTTCAGAAGGCTATACCTTCCTAATGCCTCAGGCAAAGATTAGGAAGACACGGCCAGGAATTTATAAAAGGAGGCTTCAGAATCTTAAAAAGAGAAAACCCCATGGGTGCATGCCCCAGCGGACTCTATTTATACAAATAAAGTTCCAGGACTCTTCTGTCTCCTTTATGGACACTGGCGTTCATGGCGTAATTTTCTGTGCACTTGGAAGGACAAATATAAAATGGAGTGGGAAAAGTCCTGGGATCTCATGCTCTCTCTGTTATTTCACAGAAAGATATGGATGAATATCATTTAGCATTCTCTTCTCCTTTGTTTTCTAGCATTTATTTACTATGAAAGAGTTTTAATATATCTGTTTATAACTCTTATTTAGCTGGTGACATGTCCTTCAGCAAAGTCACTTTACACATCAGCTTGGTCAAAGAAAAGCTTAGTCCAAAAATCAGCAATGCTTCAAAGTAGAAATAGTGAAAACTTGATAGTAAAATTAACTATGCTATGTGTGTCATCCCTTCCACTGAAGTGCCTATGGGACTGTTCCAGCCATTAATTAAAAAAATTAAATTAGAGAGGAGTCCAATGCTGAGGAATACCTCTGCTGTGGGTAGCTCAGTTTGCAAGCTGCAGAATGAGATGCAGATGGAGCTCTGGGTGGGAGCCGGAGACAAGAGGCCACGAATTCCCAACTGCCGGCCCCCCCCCCCCCACATCCTTTCCGTCAGAAATGGCACCTGGAAATTGTAGTCCAGGAAAAACTGCTGGAGGCTCAGCCACCCTAATTGCGCCCGCTGATCTTCTCGGGGCTTGGCTCCACCTTTTTGCTGGTAGAATGTGTTTCAGGAGAAATAGGCTTTATTTCCTTGCTGTATATTCTGCAGGGGAAAAATTTCCAAACCCATAGGGATATTTGTCCCATCGTTTAATTTAAAACAACAACAACAAAACAAAACAAAAAAACCAACCAACTAACCAAAACAAACAAACAAACAAAAAACCTCATCCCCCCCAAAAAACACACACAAAAAAAACACACACACACAAAAAAAAGCCCACAAAAAACCAAAAAACCCCCAAACCAAACCAAACTAAAACAAAAAAATCAATCAATCAAACGAACAAACCACCCAAAAAAACCCAAACCAAACAAAAAAAACAAACAAACAAAAAAAAACAAACAAACAAACAAACAAACAAACAAACAAAAAAAATTGTTTAAAGATGTCTGACTTAAAGTGAGAAAAAGCCCCAACTATCTCATGGAATGTTGTGACATTCTGCTGGTCTTGTTATACATAAATTCATATATTTTTATTTGGGACCTTTACTTACATGTTGCAATATTTACTGAAAACATGCTCTTTCCTTCCCTTGATGTTGCTCAGAATATCTCTGAGGAACAACGGGCTGTTTACTAAACACCTTTTGAGGACAAATAGTAGAGTAACTGGTTTTCTGTTCCTTCTGGAAATGGACTTCACTAGGGAAAGGGGGGTTTTCAATTTCAGTTTTACTTTGCAGCTTAGCAGAGCAAGATTTACATAGATACCATTTTTAACAAAGTGGGCCCCCGGCGTTCACCAGAATTTCATAAACCAGTTTAAAAGCTGAGAAGAACATTGCAGGCCGTTTGAACATGACCATTCATTGAAGCTGTGAAACTGGATACTGCATCTAAAAATGTCATTTAGGCTTGGAATTTCTGAAGAAAAGCAGATGATGGTGCTTGTCGAGGAACTAAAAACATCTAATGCAATGCAGACATTGAACAAAGGCAGAACAGTGGGACAGTGCACTGAAAAGGTTGTGTCTTACCATGGTGCAGGCAGCGCCTTTTGCTGCTCCTGTGCAATCAGGATGAATGTTGAAGGGAACTGAAAATGGTTTAATAAGCAAATGTCTTCAGACTGTGGAAGAATGCCGCTTTTCCTTTCTGGCTTACACTGCGAAAGAATTATTATCGTTTTACTACTATGAATGCTCATACAGCCCACTGTTAATATGGTATATGTTAAACAGATGGTGTCTGTCTTAGAGGGGAACTGTCACTTCCTTTGATTGTGAGCTTATACGAGGAAGGACTCTTAGTAGTGTTGTATCACTGACTAATGGTTATTTTGAACAGTTAGCTTTATATAGTGCCTCTTGTCTGTCAAATGGGTATGAAAGTCATAAATATACCTATCAAAAATAATATTCAAGCTTCTTTGAAAAAGTCTCCCATAAAGGTGCTTACTACTAAATATGATCATAAAATGATAAAAATCAGTGCCTAAGATGGGACAGAGAAATCTTGATGTAGCCTCAATCACAAATATAAACTTTCTTCCACACCGAGTGAATAATCCCCTCTACTGATTGTGTGGAGGAAAATGGCTAAAATTCTGGAAAAACATAACTGATTTAAAACTGTAAAATAAGATAAACTAGATTCTTCCAATGCTTATTGACATACCTAAGGCTCTGTCTATGACTTGTTTGCTTACTGTATATATAATGTGATGAAATATTTTTGAGGAGATACTTGCAAAGTCTTCATGCATACCTGTATTTGTGCAAATTAAGTCCTTGAGTAATCTCAAAGATGCTGATGTCAATGAATTTTTCAGACTAGGTGGTTTATAGGTTGTTTGTATGTATCCATTGATATGATCCTAAACCTGAATGACCTCTGATTAAAGTGGAAATTCTGTTGAAATTTACAGATAAAACAAAGAGAACAGGATTGTTTCTGTATTTCTCAGTACCTCCCAAGCAGTTTGTGCTTGCCTGAAGTGCTTGCATAAAGAAAAATTCGGCAAGAGCAGCCTCAATGGGAGTTTCTGATGTGGGTGTCTCTAGTGAGTATTGCCTGATGACAGTGAAATTACTAAATATTTTTTCTAATCATTTCAGTATTGTTTAGACCCACCACTGCATAAATCATTGCAGTAATTTGTAGAGCTGATTAATGTGTGTGTGTGTTCCTTGATTCGCCCAACTTGAGGCTTTCCTGATACGTAATTCTTCAGCTATTTACTTCCCAGCACTTTCTGTGCCAGTGGGGGGAACAGACGACAACATTCTTGAACTTGTAACCTCAGTCTTGCAGGCTGGAATTCAGAGGTGAGTTTGTGTCATCTTCTTCAGAATTCTGGAGGATAAAAATTACTGTGCCTTCTGAGCAGCATATTTTCTAAAAATCTGAGAAAATACAGTCAATGTCTGTTTGTAAAAGTCTTTGTTTTTACCACCTTCACCCTCCTGCGAAACTCTTAACGTGGAAGCCTTCTGAGTCAGACATTCAGTGAAGTTCTGGTAACTACTGTGTTTTGGTTCTTGCCTGATAAAGACCTGACAATTTTCCTTTTTCTAAAGATACAAATATCCAGAGTGACAACTAGAATGAATGAGGAATGCGAAGTAAAAAAAAAAAAAAAAAAGAGTTATTTAGTCGTATATCTCAAAGAAAAGCACTCTAGGAAATCGTTCCTCTACTTAAATCCACATTTATATTCTTACTGTGTTTCTATTTTAATAGTAAGGCATAAAACTAAATGGGTATTTTATAGATATTTGCATCAAACAAGTGTTGTGCTTAGGCTGAATATTGTTCAGCTGTTTTGTAACAAGTGTTTTGTACCGTGGATATTTTAAAGACTGGACTACATCCTGAATCCCCATTTCATTGCACAGTGGCAGTGGAAAGGATGTGGGAGAGTGGATGGAAGAGATGTGGGAGGGATTGCCTTGGTGTGAAAGTGGCACAGCAAGTCCCTCACTTCTTACTTCTGCTGGGTTTACCTACACCAAGTGTGGGATGTGTCTGTAGCACTTGCAGAAGGAATTGTTTGCTTCTGGCTTGCATCAAATTCAGGGCACCCCATGTAGACTGACAAACTCATTAAATAATGACTGATGTTTCATTAAGGGGCTTGATTTTTCATCTGAAGTGCAGCACATGATTCAAACCGTATACCTACTGATTATAGACAGAAGGTAAATATTTAAACATTGATCCCCCGATTGTTGTCTCTGTATTAAAAACCAGTACACCACATCAAGCAAGGAGGAGGACTGATGCACTGAACTGCTGGGAGATTTTTAGAGGTGAAATGTGTTAACTTAAAAATTGAGAGGGGAGAAAAGCCATAATTTTTTTTGATGCAAATTACTTTAGATGAGTATTGTATTTACTGAACAGACAGAATCATATCTGCCTATGTGATTTGCTGTTGCTCAGCCATGATTTTTCTTTCTGTTCATCTATTTTTGGACTTCTTTAATTGGGAAAACCTTTCAATCTGCCTATGAGGGAATTAGTCAATCTTAGAGGTCTGTGTAGGCTGCATGTTAATACTTAATTGCATTTTCAAAATTTTGAGAAACATAGAGTAATTTCATATGCTGGCTGGGGAACCAAGGTCCAGTTCTTAGTTGTTTTGGGTTTCTGGGTTTTTTTTGTGTTGGGTTTTTATTTTTAAAGAAACAAATATTTTTCTGAAGGAATAAGTAAGTTTTTTAACAAAGTGCAAAGTGGATATCCTATTTTAGGAGATCTTAAGCAAAAAAAAAATATTTTTAAAAGAAATTAATTTATACTAGGCACTACTACTTAAAACCTACTTAAAGTGTTCAAAAATGATAAAAGAAGAAAGAAGGAGCTATTAATAAAGTTATAAGAGGGTGATTGTTTAAAATTACATGCTACAACATGTACCAAGGGTATTATTAATGAGAGTGTATACTGTCATATGCCAATACAATTTGTACTAAAATATTATGGTAGTTAAGATGCTGTAAGCATCTTGAAATTCAATACCTGAATTTATTGCGAGAAGTAAACTGTAATTTAAAGGATCTAGGCTGATACTATAGCCTCCATAAATGCAAAGTAGGAATTCCTTTCAGATTGTAGACCTTCCCATTTCAGTGTTCACATACTCCCTTTGAGATGCACATTTCATTTTTACAGGATCTCGGGCTGGCTGTACCACCAGAGCCCACCTGAAACTGGAGCAGTGGGCAATTGCCAGCAGGGTCTGGTAATCCCTCAGTGGCATCTCTGATTTGAGCTCCCAGTAAGCAGCACACCTCTCTAGAGAGTCAGGGCAGCAAAGGGTGCCCTTGCAGCTCTCAGAGGAGAGATGCCTGCTGCTGTCACCTGCTGCTGTCACCCTCTGCCTTTGCTCCGCTCTGCTGTTGTCACACATGGAGTTCCAGCATCTCTCTTGTTGTGTGCTTGCTTTTCCACCAAGAATGTAAAACCATGTTTATTTTAGTGGACACGCAGAGAAGAGAAAAAGTTTCTTAATAGGAGTGTAGAGGATTAGGAAAATCCTGGAGATCTTTCAAGGTGAAATTCAGTTCCAATACCATGACCAAAATCTGTCACTCTACCTTGGTTACCTTTCCCCTGCCTGAGTGGAGGACAGAGGTTGCTGCTAAACTGGTTCTTCAGATGATTTCTTTTTGCTGGGAATTTTTGCTGGTGTGTAAATCATCAAAGGACTAAAGGAAGGAAGGCAAGAGACGGAGAAAATTGCTGGAGAGAAGCCAGTATTGCCAATCACCTTGGGAATCTCTACTTATTCTGCTACTTTTCTGGTTCGGAATGATTACATCTCTCTAACTATTCGCATAACATTTTAAACTGTTACATGAAGCACCATTCTTAGAGAAAAAACAGTGCAGCTGAGAAATAGCCTAATATCCCAGCAAATCTGTGTGGTTATCTGGATACAAATAGATAACACAAGAGAATTACCACTTGAAATCTTTGAGACCATGTCAGACAGCTCTTTCAACCTCCCTTTTATACTGCAACCACTTGCATTGATGCTCACCTTATCATAATTCCCCTTTTCCATTGCACACGACTGAGCACTCCAAGTTGGTTTAAAACACTTTTTCTATTATTTAAAAAAAAATCTAGAAAATAATCCCAGATTTATAACACTGATATTTTGCATTATTAATTTCTTCATTTCTGCAGTTTACCCAGTACCAAGTTTGGGATGGTTTTGTTTAAAGCTGTGGAGGAACTTGGCACCTATGGTATAGCCTTTCTGAATGTAGTTTGTACACGTCTCTAATTCTCACTAGTACTGCTTAAAATGGTAGAATGTTGTATTAAACTACTTCATCACATTCATACATCAATTTGTTCATTTGAAAATGTATTCTTCTGTTGTGCTTTCCTTCCATGGTACAATGAATCAATGAATTTTTTTCTGGGATCAGCAGTTTCAGGAGAGTTATAATGAGCAAACCTAGAAAGAACAAATTTGTGCATTTCTATGGCTTAGTCCTAGGCATCAAAGGCCTAGTGTGACAAAAAGAAAGGACATTTTTTAAACTGAAAACACATAATAAATGTAATTCATTAGAGTTGTGGAAGGAGTACCAATTCATCTTATATAGGAGCACTGAGTGTTTATAAATTAATGCATTTATCATTGGTGTGTTGTTTTGGTGGTTGGATCCAAATGATTGCTTGAAATAATAATGCCTTACAGAGTTTTGGTTCAAATTTTAGAACATACTTATTTCTTATGCAGTTGTACACAAGGAGACCTCTACGGGAGTTTAGGTATTCTGAAGACTGATTAAAATCCTTAACAAAACTTTTTAAAGTATCAGTCTCTGACAGATACACTCAACCCACAGCAATAACAACTCAAAGCCAAGAGCCCAATCAAAGTGCAAATCAGTCTGAAAATATTAAACACATGTTGTACATATCTGCAAAAGCAGAGGAGGTAGTGCTGTAGAGCAGAAGCACAGTGGAGATTTTTTTTTCCTAAGACATGTCACAGAAGATCTGGCAATTGAGATAAGATTTTCAAAGATTGCAATGACTGCACAGGGTATTGAACTGCTGATAGCCATGATTTACCTTACATAGCTTATTTGCTACATTTTCAGACGTTCTATATATCTAAAATCTTACTTTCCACCTGTACACTTATTAGAAATAGTCTCAACATTATTGTTCTGTTCATAAAAATACATGAATGTGAACTTGTGAAAAAATTTGCTCACATGAGCAGTTGTAAAGTATTTTAGCATGTACCGATAAGTTCATCAGTGTATGTTATTTTATGGTGTAAGACTTGCAAGCACCTTCTACCGTTCATGACAATGTCACATTTTAAAAAATATTGTAGTCATAAACAGCCTTCAATTTTTAAGAGCAATTTTATGAAATATTTTATTGCTAACAGTAGTTTGTCTGAGTAATGGATTCTGATATTTTGATTACATCATTTTCTGTGTATTACAGAAAGGTCAAATATTTGTAGTTTTCACAAGGTCTGTGTATCTTTAAATGCTTACTTATTGTCATTTTTATTATTCCTAATAGTTTAGCAACAGAGCATTCTTCTCAAAATTTTCAGTGGCAAACCAAGAGGCAATAGTCAAAGTTTTCATCTGTTGCTCAAAATAACTCGTTAATTATTAGAAATTTTAGGAAGATGTATCTTAATAAGCTGCTTTCCCTTATTTTAAATTATAAGTTTTCTTTCTGGCATAATAGTGTACAAGAATGTTAAGAATATATTTCAAATTTACTAATGATTCTGCAAGGTAAAGCTTCTTTGGGTTTAATTCTATGTGAAATAGACTTCTCTGAAATATACAGCAAAGTAAAATATTAAGAAAATTAAAAAACAGAATAAATATCCCATTTTTGATCTCCTGTAAAATAACTTTAGTTTAGAACATACAAAAATCGTGATACTCATGAGTGAGATGCACTGTGTCCAAATTCTCTTTGGCAAAATCTGTCCAGCAATTTAGATCAAGTGCAGTAGACACATTG
The DNA here is from genome assembly GCF_965231275.1 of Zosterops lateralis. Lineage (NCBI taxonomy): Eukaryota > Metazoa > Chordata > Aves > Passeriformes > Zosteropidae > Zosterops > Zosterops lateralis. The sequence continues at coordinate 42,970,426 of NC_139761.1, forward strand.
TTGGGATCACATCTATATTCTTTCCTGAATGTAGACTAGGTTATACTAGCTAGTCCTTGTCTAGAAGGTGTCGGTTTCATCCTTTCTTTTTGAATTTATAATGAATTCTTTGAGACCTACTTTCACACTTTTTGGGGACACTTAGCTGTTCTTATGTATTCTTCCAGTCCTTGAAAAGTTGAAAGCAGTTACACCTCTTTAACAGTCTGTGACAACCATATTAATTGGTATAAATCCAAAGATTTCCAGCTTTCCTTTGTAAAAACAGTAGTTCTGTGACAGCTTCTTGCAGAAGTGTTATTTTTTGGATGTATTCTAGTTTCTCTGAACATGACTTCCCACTGTCTTTTATACTTACAAGAAAAAAGTTTTGCCGATTTCAAGCCCTGTTTCAAGGTCAATCTTCCATTCAGAAAGATTAGAGGTAGTATTACTCATTTTGTGGGTCATGACATGTATGTGAGATAATATAGGTTCTTTTTAAAGACACAAAATCTCCTTATGTGTGTTTGATTTATCTGGAGTCTCTCTGAGTAGTGCTTTTTCTTGACACAAGACAATTCAAATGTTTTGTTATTTTTATTATAAACAGTCTCAACTATTTCTAGTGATACTAAAGCACTAATATTTCATACCAGTCAACTTAGGAAGTAAGAATGTGATTTTTAGATCTAAATAATTTGGAAATATTTGAAGGTGACATTAGATAGATATTTGGACCTCCCAAAGTTTTCTAAGTCATGCTCTTCTGTGGTTTTTTTTTGTAGATTGTCATTTGGTCTTTTTAATCACTTCTTAGCTCCATGAATTTGACACTTATGCTTCAGTTCTGCACCCATAGAATTGTATGTACTCTAACATTTAAGGAGAACCGCCTCTCCCCAACCTCCCCAAAATCCCACAAAATATTATTTAGAACCCTATAAATAAAATAAATAATAGCAGTTATGCCAGGTAAATCAATGATTTATGTTTCCCTGACTGTTTGCCATTTGATAAACATTTTGGTGGAACCTGAATGTATATTATTATCACTATCCAATATAAGCTTCAATATAAAATAGAAGTCTTTTCACAACTGTTTACTGTGAACTGAACAGTGTTTAATATCATTATTACATATGCTGCTTCATGCAGATATTAAGTGTAATATTCCATTTTAGTGGGCTGGGAAATTGCATTAATCTGCGTCATAGTTGGAGAACCTCCATGTGTATGTATCCTCTGTTGAGAATTCATCATACCTTCCCTTATTTGCTTAATACACAAGGCTAGGATCTCATTATAATTTTTATCTACAGCACCAGGTTTTTAGCTTTAACTCTGGATGTTTCATATTCAAATGCAGGCTGGAATACCGTTACATTAAGAAAAGAGTTAATCCAGTATACCATCAGCTGTGGATTCCTTATACTTGAACAAGCTTCTTTTTTTATCAGTATGCACAAAAAGCTCACAAAATTTCCTCTTGAATCAGAGTTGGCTGAAACAAATCTACAGTTTTAGCCTACTATTCTGATTTTCTGAAACAATCTTACCAATCTTACCAAAATACAGTAATTTTTTTTTTCAATGTTTATGAGAACATTTGCTGCCCTAATGAGGTGCCCGTTGCATGACCCATCAGTTTCTGTGCCTGATATTGCATACCTGACCTTCTAAGAAATACCAGGAAGTATTTGTCTATTATGAAGTCAAATAAGTTATACACAAACAGCAGCTCCTATTATTGGCAGACCAATGGACTGAAATAAAACAAAAATCAGTGTCTGAACAAAGGCTATAGAAGAAGACAACAATTCACAGGAAACTTATTTAATTACTGCATTTCACTAGTGAAACATTGTCAGCCACAGGAATTCCACTTAGTAGGAAACTGAAATGGAATATTTACCATGACAGAACCTGATGTGAAGGACTGGATATTTGCAAAGTGATGAGTGATGAATCTAAAAAGCAGAAAAGTGAAATAATGAGAGGATCCACAACTGCTTTATAATCATCAAACATGTTAGGAATGGCAAACAGCGATGTTATCACCTGCCAATGTCTTGCCCTTTAATTTGAGTCTAAATTACAAGAGCACAAAATGTCAAGAAAAGTAGTCTTATACATATTCACATATAAAAAGTTCTTTTAGTATTACTCATTTATTTGTTGGCAGAGGAGAATTTGCAATTAAGTTTTACTAAGTTTTTTTACAAAAACTAAGGGAAAAAAAAAAAAAGCTGCTACTAAAAAAGCCTAAACTTTAAGAGGCCTCTCTAAAACTCTTCCATTTCACAGAGACAGTTAGAACAGGTTGTTAAATACAGTGTAATAAGCACTTTGGACAAGAAGCAAATGTTGAATATCATTTTAGCGTAATTGCCAAGTCTCATCTGACTATAGTAGCCATAGGAAGAAAATACTGTCATTGCAGTTATTTTTTCCCAACCCAGAATGATATCCCCTCAGTTGAGGTTTTAATGGAAAATGTTAACAGAAATACGGGTGTAACCAGAAACCTGCTACCTTTATTTGAAACACCTTTGTTCCAAGGATTCGACCCACGAGTGCATAGATGTTCTGCCTAAAACAGTTATAAATGGACTCTGAATGTTTTGCCCTCCAGACTGCTTTTATGTTCTTGCAGATTTGAATAACTGCACCTGGAAAGTTTCTTGAAAACTTAGCAGTGGATGTGCTTTCTTGTCAGTATGTTACACAACTATTAGTGATGTTAAAAATAGGTCATAGTATCTTAGAATCACTAAGGTTGAAAAAGACCCTTAAGATCATTGGATTTAATCATTAGCCTAAGAACACTACCAATTTCATCACTATGTCCCTAGATACCAAAGATACACAACTTCTAAATACTTCCAGGGATGGTAAACCACTTCCCTGGGCAGACTGTTCCAATGTTTTGACTGCCCTGTCAGTGAAGATATTTTCCCTAGTATCTAGTCCATCTAATCTGTCTAATGTCATCCTTAAAAGTACATATCAGAATAAATTTTTATAAAAAAATTACCTGTGAAGGCTCTGTGGGTAGTTAAGTGACAGGAATGATGCCTATATCTGTCCCATTTCCAAGTCTATAAACACTTCACCTGAAAGATCTGGTAGCCCTTATACAAGTAACTCCTGGGACCCATAAAGAAAATCCTTTTGTAGGAATGGTTAAATTGATTGTTAAATATTAAATGTCTACTTGTAGTACGGACTCTTAAGTGCCTCAGGGCTTTGAAAGAATTAAAATTGGTTCTCCCTGAATACTCATGTTACTTACCAGGATTTTAGATAGTTTTTCATCTGCCCTGCTGATGGCTCAATGGTTGGCCTTAGGGTATGACAGTCAGTTAGTGTTAAGATGCAATGGAATTCCACCAATTATTTGTGACAATCACTCACTGTGTTCTTGCAGTAGCTGACAACTGACATTTTGAAACTGTTAAGTAAACTGTAACACATTTAATCATAACACATCTCTTTTTCATTATGAGACCTTTTTAATATGACTTTCCATTACAAAGTAATCCACAAAGTGACTATGTGTCAATGACTTCTTCACAGGATTCTGACACAGAGACCAGTCTTTCTCCTGGGTTAATTCTGGCCAAACTCAGCACAGCAGCACAATGTGTGGGCTTTGCAACCAATGTGTAGATTCACTACAGATAAGAGAATGTGCTTTACCCTTCTACTTTTCCCTACTATTTGACAGAACAAAGGCAAAAGAAAAAACTTGGGAAGATAGTATCAGTATTCCCTCACAGGGAGAGATTCTATGAAAAATAATCAGGAGCAGTGTAAACTAGCATTAAACCTTTATGTGAATTATGCATAGAAGATGATAGTTCTCTTGAATACTTCTGTGAAAAAAATTGAGTTGCAAATTTCTCTCTAAAATGTCTTTATTAATACAAGTTCAGAATTGCTATGGCAAAGTTAAGCTATTTCATAAGTAAGGTATAAAAGGGGTAAGATGTGTGAAGAAATATAATTAAAGGTGAAATTATAGACAGGTGAGCTATAGAGGATGCTAAGAGATAGATGTACCATATTTTAGGATGCATACTTTAATAAGGATATTTTCAGTGCAACAAAAGGAGTAATAGGTAGGAAAAGAAGAATTAAAATAGAAAGGAAATGTTCTGTTAACTAGGATATCAGTTTATATGATATCTTTTGGGAAATGGTGAATTTAGCATTTGATACATTTTAGATAATTTGGTGAATAAAAAAGTAGAATAACAGAAAATCTAGAAGTGAAAGGAAGCGTTTTACATAAATTAATTGCCTTTCTCATCTTTTGAGTATTTACCTCTATTTTGCACTTGAATCGGGTAGTTTGGGCAGACTGATCATTTTCTACTTCTGCTCATCTAGTTTTAACTTTGACCATCTCTAAGCTGTATCAGCAGAAGCAGCACTGTCAAAGAAATACTCTATCCTTGGAGCTGTAATTTCAGATCAAGAATGATCAAATTAGAGCTGAGTTTTTCTACAGCTTTTCTTGATATAGCAGCTAGGCCTCCTTCTGTGTTTCCTTTTAGGCTGCTCACTGTGGATAGAAGATAATGCAAGGTGTCACTATGTGGATTCGCCATGTAAGGCAAGCCACTGTCTGATTGCTGGGGCACTCATCTTCCACGAGGTAAATGCAGACTGTGGTGTCTTCTCAGCAAGCAGCTTTCTACTTATGGTCAGGAGGCATGAAAATTTTAAAGTGTATTTCCCAGAAAATATATGATGGATTGGAAGATTATTATGCTCTGAGTACTTCCTAGTGACACGTGTTTTACTAGAAGCAAATATCTGTGTAGCACTTATTTGCAGTCATTACTTGCTACAATCTGGACAGCTCTCCCACATGAAGCAAAGTCAAAATAATTAATTAGTATCTAGGTTTTCCCTCAAAGTTTCCTATGGCAAATAGTATCAATGCAGAATGAACATTTTTGCATTATGATGGTTGTGTCTTGGCATGTGCTGGAACAGATGTTCCTCAGATGAAACATTCAGGTCCTCTATACATATAATCTTTTGTACCTAGAACCCTGCAGGGCTATTTCGAACAATGCCAATTGAAAGAGGAGCTGGAATAATTTAGATGTGCAAGTTTCTTAAATGAGCACTGCATGTGAACTTGACACTGGCTGATCACATAGAAGGAAACTTGGTTAATCACCAGAGAGGTCTCAGATTCACCACAAAGTACAGATTTGGTACTTTTAGCACATTCTTGACTGGTCTAAATTGAGTGGAACTAATTCTAATAGCATCCAAAACTGTGATAATCATCCTGTGTGATATAGCTGGTTTATCTTATGTTCCACTTATTGTTTATGTCTAGGAAGATGTTTTTTTGATTTTGGTTTTTTCTTAATCTGTGTCTTTACAAGTACCAAAACCATGTTTGTTTTCTAAGACATATGCTTGAAGTGTTTGCTTTTCCAGAATGTCCTTGGATTCTGGCAACCCCAAAGGTGAGCAGACAGAAAATCAGGCAGTTTGTTGTTTGCAGCCTTTCTGCTTTTACTCAGTAATTCATCAAAACCAATCTGTTTTTGCAAAATGCTTCTGTTTGGCAAATGAGTGTTTTGTTGCAAAAGCTCAGTTTAATCAGAAAAATCCTGTTTAGTTCTATTCATTATGTGGTAGAAGAGAGACAAATCAGATGTATTTCACTCTGCTAATCACAGAACATGACTGAATGACTTTGAATCGTTCCTCTGTCCTCTTTCTCTTCTTGCTGTGATTGATACCAAAATGAGAGCTATGAAACCTGCAGGCTGCATTGCAACTTTTTATATTGGTAGCTGTCAAACATGCATTTTCAAAATTAGCTCTATGTACTTAACACCTCATATGTGGAACACTGGCCTCTGAGTTAATGTTGCTTGCGTGTGCTTTGAAGGCATCATTTGCAGGTCACTTAAATTTCAGATGATTCCTCATTGTGATTATGTTGGTTGATAGCATGTGATGTACATTGAAAAATAATACAACTGTAAAGGGAATTTAGGCTTGGATTGGGACAGTATTTAAGTATGATCTTAACTTGGAAGGACTCAGATATAGGACTACAGAGGGATAAAAGTATATAAATCTTTTTTATCGACTGAACACTGAATACTTCATGTTCAATCAGCAAAGAAAACATCTAAATAGTGCATTGAACCTAAAAAATAGGATAAGTTGGGACATACACTCCAGCTCGTGCAAAGACACTTTGCCTGAGGACAGCTTTGCACAATCACAGCTCTGAATAACTTTCAGGGGAGCAGTGCGGAAGAAGCAATAAACAAAAATTCCCTAGTGTTATTATCTTTAAAAAATGAGAAAAGTAGAATATAGAGAAATAGCTCTGTAAAACTTGACAACTTACTGCAAATCAAGATACCTGACAAATGCATCTTTTCCTTCAATCTAAAGCCTACATTTTGGTTTTATGCACTGAGAAACAATAAAAAGAGTTTTTCCTCTTGGTCTCTGTTGCTGATATTTTGCTGTTTCCAATAAGTTGAATTTGTAACATTTTTTCCCTTATCCTTGGCTTACTAGTGGATGAAACATGAAAAAAAAATAAAAAGAAAGCCAAAGGGAAAGGGAGAGTTTGGCTTATTGTCTTTCTTTGCTTACATCTGCAACCTAAATTTACTTCAGCTCTTGGCTGAAGCATAAAAGATAGAGAAACAGAAGATATTTTTAGCTAAACAGGCCTCATTCTCTCTACTGAAAAGTGTTGACTGCCATCTATAATTTCCACTTTATGATAAAGCAAGTAGAGGTTGTCATAGAAGGTAATAAAAGGTGTTTTCTTTTACCTGCTTTGGTTTAGTTCCTGGGGTTGTATTCATTCCTATCTTCTTATTTTGCAACCAGAAAGTTTAAAAAGGAAACTTAGGACTTGGCTGTGCTAATAAAATACATAGTGTGGGCAAATAGGTTAGTCACCTAATATGCCTGTATCATCATAGAGTATTCTGAGCTGGGAGGGACCCAAGAGGAACATCAAGTCCAGCTCCTGGCCATGCACAGGATACCCCAATAATCCCAACCTGTGCCTGAGAGCATTGTCCAAACACTTGGTGAGCTCAGGCTTGGTGCTGTGACCATTTTCCTGGGGAGCCTGTTCCAGTGCTCAAGCACCTCTGGGTGAAGAACCTTTTTCTAACATCCAGCTTAAATCTCCCCTTACTCAACTTCAGGAGACATTCCCTCAGGTCTTGTCACTGTCACCAGAAAGATGAGTGCCTGCCCCTCCTCTTCCCCTCACAGGAAGCTGTAACTGCAGTGAGGTCTCCCCTCAGTCTCCTCCAGGCTGAGCAGACCAAGTGACCTCAGCCACTCCTCACATGGTTTCTCCTCCAAACTTCACCATCCTCATGACCCTTCTTCTGATGGGTATATTGGTATCATAGATGAGAATTCAAGTGTATATAATAAATACAGTGTTTAGCCATCAAATTAAGAGGCAATTTACTATTTTTCTTGAGCTCCTCCTTTGAGACATAAGTAAACTTAATTTGTCTGTGTTCTTCAGTAAGAGAAACTTGAATGCTAAAATAACTTAAAGGAAAAAAATAGTATGATGGCTTAAAAACCTCTTACAGTTATGCTAAAAAATGCAATTCTCTGGCTGATCTGGGAATCCAACAGGAGAAATTAATTTATTTTATATCCCATGAATGGGAATGTTCATTAAACTTCAGGTTTCTCGGGAAACAGTTTAGTATTGATTGTGTTTAGGACCAGAGGGCTAAAAACCGGAAGACTTGGCAACTGTTTTAAATTCTCACCCAAATTTGCCCTGTGACCCTGGAAAAATAAATTAATTTAGATTCTACAGCTCAAATCAAGTAATTATTTTAAAGTCAATCACTTAAATGAAAAGAAAAATAATTTAATTTCTTGATCTTTTGAGTTTAAGTGCATCTGACTAATGTGGATGAGAACTGCTACTGCTGGCTCTTCTCTGAAAATAAAAATTTTATTTATCAGAAGCTTAAATATGGATAGAAATATCAGTATAATGCCTCAGACTTCAAACCCTGGAAAGCATGCCATTGCTAGCTAACTGCTTTTTATTTGAGACTGAATACCCTGGATTTTTAAAAATCTTGATATGAATCAGTTGCCTAAGACAGAATGTTAGTAAAGGTTTTCTGACATTCTCAGAAGTGACTACAGCTGGTTTAACTAAATTTTGATGAAACTATATGCAACCTTTCTAAAATTTTTGCAACCATGTTGTAGGTTGGAACTAGATGGTCATTTAGACTCCTTCCAAGCCAAGCCAGTCTATGATTTTAGTTGTCACAAAAGCTTTCTGGAGCAGGTTTTGTCTTAACTGAGGCATTGGGGGTACTTGTTTGTTTGTTTTTTGTTCATTAGTTTGTTATTGACTCTTGGGCACAGTAAAACAACTGACTCATTCTTCCAGTGAAATAATTTTTTAAAAATGACATGTGTGTTCCCAGGATATCATGAGAGGTGATATATTCATGCATTTTATTGATATATCTAGACTCCCATGAGCCCTAGCTTATACCATTGTGTAAGGTTTTGTGGGATATATATAGTAAAAACTTTTGAAAAAGGTTTTCTTACTCTCTTCTGCTTACCCTTTTCACTATTTTCTCCAATTTTGTCATAAGTATCTCTACAAATCAAAGAGGGCTTTCACTCTGTTCTAAAATCTCTAACAGTAAACAGGTAAAATCTACTGGTACTTCAACACAGAAAATTTGTTTCATTGATGGGCTTTATTCAGAAATGTCAAAACAAGGAATAACAACCCGATCTTACAAAGTGATGGAAACCTAACTTTTGTCTCAAAGTAACAGCCAGTATCTTCACTGCTGATATTATCCAGGAAATAGTAGTAACCTTAGCAACACAGAAAATTTTCTCTTTTTTCATAAGAAAAATGTTTTCGAATATACTCTAGATGAAATCTGAAATAGCTAATCCATGGAACACACATCCAGGCATACTGCTGGGATTGCTGTATAGGATTGCTTATTATCCACTACTGACCATCACAGCTCTTCATATATAAGTGTACATAGTGTAGAGGAATTTTGCAATATATAGCAAAAAATATCTTCTGCTTTTAAACACATTAGGTGAACCATAAAAGCATATTTAGATGATTTCTTTCATCTTTAGTCACATTCTTCTGGAAAACAAGCTGCTGTTTATTTGATAAGGATTTCAGGGAGTGGAGGGTGTTGAAAGGGCAAAGCTATGTGGTTTTGGCACAGGTTTAAGTACAGAAGCAGGAAAACAGGTAGCTGATCAATAACAATAAATTAGGAAATGTTTAAACAGCAAATTACTTAGCCCCACTGAAGCTACTGCAAACTTTCTTCACTGATATAAATGGAGCTGAGATTTCATCTGAAGTGCTGCTCAGTGTTCATTTCTCAAGATACTCTCATATTAATTCAGTCTTCAAAACAAAACTGTCGCTAGTTCTTTTGTTGAACCTGTCAGTCTCCTGGTACTCTTGTAACAAGTGTTGCTAACCAATCAATGTAAAAGCTCTTCTAGCATTCATAATGCCTTTAAACCTGTGCATTTGTGGAGTACATCTGGAAATGATGCCATAATAGCATGTACATGATATCAATAAGCACTAGTTAGCCCCTAGCACACCTCCCAAGACATAAACTATTCGGGTTCAAGACATTCCAATTTTCATCCAAACTTCCCAGCTGAGGAGTTTCTTCTGTGGATTTGGAAGAATGCAATTGATACTCAACATATTTGGAGCAGAGCAATTGTAAACTCAGGTTATTCTTGTGTTTTGTCTTTAATAGAGTCTAGTTTGCCTTTAGATTTTATGTGGAATTGGAGTTCTCAGAGCTCTGGGTAACCACTGTTTTCAATGAGGAAATTGCTAACTGCTACTCCAGGCTATGTTTTATTAATTTGCTTTTCTCTGACTATAAAACAAGCATTTAATTTATTTTAAAAATCTTAGTTCGTTCTTCTGTTTTAATTCTCCACACAATATGATCAGTACAATTTTGCATGTAATATTCAGTAGCATTCTCAAGGTGACTACTAAAACATCTTCCATGTGTCCTCCAAAGCTTCTCTACATTTTGCCACATATCTCACTTTAAAACTTTTGCATATCTACTTCATTCATTTGAACACTGTGGTATTGTTTCAGACTGTGTTTGACTACATCTCAATCAAAAGTAGTAAGTTTCCCATATCTTTGTCTGAAATAGTATAATTCATGGAGGTATCCACCATGGCATATTCAACTATTTCAATTTATTTCCTTTAACCTTGAATTTACTAGTCTTGCTGTAAATTTCATGAGCTCTGAGTGGAAAAGGCATAGCCTGAGAATACAGGTTGCTCTCCAATATTCCCTTTCTGTATTTGTCCATTACATTCACGTTTGTCCACTAATTTCACATTTTACCTTATAATGGCACATATTGTGAATTCTTGTTCACAATATGAAGTAATAATGTAAGCTTCTGTCAGTACATTATGTCCTTTGAAACTGATCATTGTTTGCTACTCATATCATTGAAATTCTCCATTTTGAATTGTCTCAAACAAGAACCGTCTTGTAGGAGTTAAATTCCCCTCTTGCAGACTCATGTGCCATCACTTCTGATTTAATTTATGATCAAAGCTGATCAAATTCAGGGACATTCAGCTATATCTTTAAAGTTTATAGTTTCGTATTAATTTTCTATAGCAATACATTTTTCCAAGTTTTAAACAGATTAATCTTTGAATGTTATTTTTAGGCTTCAAATCAAGTATTATCGTTTGATATGCTTTCAGAGCTGAATAGATGTTACTGTAGATTCAATTTCTATCCTTCACTAAAAACAAGGGTTGAAGATCAATAGCTGCTTCTCTGTTCAGTTAATTGTTCTTAGCTGTATGTACTTTGACAAATACTTGTAAGTTATTTTGTCCTACGTAGTTTTACAGGAAGCATGTCTTCAAAATGTTCATTGTAACATTGAAATTTGCTTACAGCTCAAGTTTAAACTCTGCTTGCTCTGTGAACCAGTTCCAATCCTAATTAAGGAGGTGTACGTCCATGGGTTTACAGTACACAGTCCAAAATAAATATCTATTCCATACTTATGTATGACCTAATATTTTCAAGATTCATCTAATATTTTTTAAATAATAAAAAAAAAATTAGTCTATTCTATCGTGTTTTACATTATAGATGCTTCACGGCAGAGAGTAGTTTTTGCTTAAAGTGCAAATCCTTGAATATTACTTACATGATTCTAGTGGGGTTTTTGGGGATCTGCTGAAATGAAACTTCCAGCAACATTATTTTGTGAAGATATAATTATTACAATTTTAAATGGAATCATTTTAATTTAGTAATTTTGTACTACTGAGTTCAGCAACATAGCATTATTAGTTGAAATTAAGATAATGCTCGGTAATGAAGTATGAAATATCTGTTGGTCAGATTGCAATTAGCAGCTTCACTTTCTGTATTTTTTTTCCAAATGTGAGTCTGTTTGCTTGCTATGTTTTTTTCCTTTTACATTAATTCTGTTTTATCAAAATGCTGTCAATTTTCTAGCTAAGACAAATTAATTCTGAGTAGTATCAAAATTCAGATTGCAAACTAATGAATTTTCATATATTCATTTTGCATATGCCAATCAGAAACAAAACCTATTCTTTTGCATCCTGCACATTTATGAAGAGATGTTTTAAACATTGCAGAAAAATTTTGAACTTTTGTGGCCTGCTTTTCATATTATATATTTGATATTATTTATAGCAATTCTGCTTTGGAAATTATATTGTACTTACACAGGTTAAAAATAATGACAGAATCAAACGATTGGACACTGAAGCAACTGTATCTGTTCTTAGTTTATGTTACAGGATTATTTTGTGCAGAATTTCAAGTACTATGAGTAGAATGTGCTTCAGTGCTTTAGAAATGGCATGTGGGGCAAACTGTATTTCAAAGTGCTGAACACTAACAGAAGAGAATCCCTTTTAGGCACATTGAGTGAAGAAGAGGGATGGTGAATCTGGCTGAGAGGTCACAGGAAGTAAAGCCAACTCATAGCCTATGTCCCAAATGCAGCTCAGGTGGTCACTGATTAATGTGGGAGAAAGTAGGACAAACCCCCAAAACTTCACTCGTCATATCCAGACTTCCACAGCTTAATGGATCACTTCCCTTATACATATATACATAAGTTGAATCAATTTAAATTTTCTTATAGAAATTGTTGCCAAAGAAAAAAAGAAGTAAAAACAACACCACATATTTAAGTACCCCAAATCATAGACACACACACACACACACGCACACAGAAGTATGATTCAGTAAAGTATTTCTGTGGCTGGAGCTGATAGGATTGCTGTATTGCTCCTTGGTTTTTTGAAAAAAAAATTTTGCCACACTTTTCTCAGACTGCTGTGTAGGCAAGAACTTAGAAAGAAATAATTTCATTACCAAAGACACTTGAGCTTATGCTTTGTAAAACTTCTCTATTTTAACTGTCTTCTGAATTTATGAGATACCAAATGTGGTTAGGAAAGTAATTTGAAGTAATGCTATAGCCTTAATGCAAAGGAAGTAGTAAAACTTGAAATAATATCAGAGGTGGTAGATCAGTGTGACATTTAATAATGAGCTAAAAAGTTATGAAGCATTTGTGAATCACTAAAGTTAATTTCTTATTTACATTGAAATATTTGTATTTGGATACTTTAGAGCAGTAATATACCTTTAGCTGATGTTTAACAGCTCTTTTTTGATTCCATCTACCCCTCTCACAGCTTCTTTCAAAGTATATGCCTTCAAAGATATTTCTACAATGTAAATTGATTACTTACGTAGAAGGTTGCTTAACGACATAATAATACCTGTTTGATTGCTCTAGTAGAATATTTTTGTCTTCACTATTATACCAGGAGATCAGTACTGTATAATCCTATCTAGGCAGTATGAGGAAAATCTGTAGGCCAGAGTAACTTCCTGAGGTATTAAAGAAGTGATGTGCCTTATCAGAAAAGGCACGGCGTTCTTTCTGGTCTTCAAGGGCAACAAATCCTCATTAACCCAATCTGTAATAAAACATCAGTAGAAGTTGGCATTTGAGACCTAACCTTATTCTTCAGGAAGGTTCTCAGAGAAGTACCAGATCTTCATGTGAACATTTAGTTTTATATAATTTATTTTTTCTATGATAAGAAAAGTGTTAACACAAGCAAAATTAAAGTTCTAGCTGAATAGATATATGCCATTCAGTTATTTTTGTTACTGTTTTTTATAGCAAGAAGGTGAATCTTTTTCTTCTGGGAAATCTCACATATAATGTTTTATTAGCCAAATAATTCCTCTGTGGCATTTAGTAGCAATGATATTTAGGAACATGCAAACTTTGAACAAAGATGAGCTATAGCTAGGACCTGCTGCTAATCTGCTGTTGTGCTAATTAGGAGTGCTACCAGAAATTTAGTAGAAAGGAGACTGCATTAGTTCCCACCAGTTCTGCCTTTTTATTCTCATAGGTGATATTTATAAAAAAATACAGCAGTATTAATATTTCTAAAAGTACTTCATATCTAAAGGCAGTTGCTTAATCTGTTTCTATCAATTTGTCTTTAAATTTGTATTTCTCCAATATTTCTGTACACATACTTTGAAATGACACAGACAGGTGGTTAGGGAATAGTTCTTACATTTTACATTGTTATTTAAGAGACAGGTAAAATTCTCCCTAATGCCACCCTGCTTTGTCTTCATACTGCTGTCATCTCTAACACTGCTTTAGACTAGAACCATATAAAATATCCACACTAAATCTCACATATTGTGTAATGATGTGAGACTTACTGATATTTTTAAAAAACTCAGTCTATATTCATAACAGTTCACAGCCACTGAAGGAGGTTATGCAGGCGCCAGATTTTGCTCCTGTTATTTAACTCACAGACCTGCCTTTCAGCATGTCTCAATGATGTCATTTTCCTATGTGCCATCAGGGGACAGAAATGGCAAAGCATCTGCATGGTTACAGCATTGCCTTCCTTTCCGTTGTGACCTATGATGGGGGAAAAACCCATACCTCTTTCTGTTATTTTAGGAATAATTTTTTGACCTGGACCCATAGTATTATTGACTGGGGTAGAGGAGCAGTGAACTTCTGAATGAGCTATTGCGTGAACATGTCTACCACACCTGAGATGCAGTCACACAAAATGCTCTTCAAGTTTTGCTTCAGGATGATTTTAATAAGAACTTTGTAAAATAAAAAAGTCTTATAGTAATGCATAGATCACAGATAATACCCCTTTAAATGTAAGAAGTTATTATAGTTTCTTCTGTAGAAAAAAAACATTTGTTTAATGTAAAAAATCATCTGCCCAATCTTCTAGTACTGGCAGAACCTCAGAGTTCAACAAACAAAGGGAGACAAGAAAAATATGCAGTAAAAGTAGAAAGTCATTTGGGGTGAGGAAAGGAATAGGTTTCTGTGATGTAGCAGAAGATGCTGAGAAGTCAGTTCCATCAGCACTCAGTCCCACTGCTCCATGTCACCAACAAAGATCTTGTCACGGTGCCATTACTGACCTGTGAGGAATGCCACTCATCACTGATCTCCACTTGGACATTGAGTCCAAACTGGAGTGTGACCATCCAGCCAGTTCCTGATTCACCAGGTGGTGCACCTGTCAGATAAATCCATGTATCTCCAGTTCAGAGACAAGGCTGCCCCTTCATTGCATGAAAGTGCACACAGGAAAAATGAAGCCTAGAAAAATGCATTGTGCACAAAGTCATTCTGATGAATTATTCATAGAACTGATGATTCAATTAGGAGAACATTTTTCTTTCTCAGGTGTGAAATTCCATGCAAGTTGAAAGGGAGCCTTAAAAATAGTAATGGGTGCAATTATATTCAGAATATGTCAGATAATCACGTCATTTTTCAATAACGAATTAATTAGATAGTAATACTTTTCATATGCACACTCTAATTGCTTTCCTCCGAGGATCTCAGAATTATACAAAGAGCACCTAATTAGGCCTCTAAACAACCATTTGAGGAAATCATTGTCTTTCTCTATTCACTGTAAACTGAGGTACCAAGTGGCAAAGTTACATTTCTGCTAACACACATTGAGTTAGAGGAAAAATCGAAGTATGGATTTTTTTTCTTTATGTTACAACAGAAGGTGTTTCATTTACAGTGTTTATTTAA
This sequence comes from Zosterops lateralis, assembly GCF_965231275.1. NCBI lineage: Eukaryota > Metazoa > Chordata > Aves > Passeriformes > Zosteropidae > Zosterops > Zosterops lateralis. The sequence continues at coordinate 42,985,656 of NC_139761.1, forward strand.
AAATAGGAAATCATGAATGCTTATGTATTCAGTCCATATCACAAAATAGAAAATGTGCCTCTTCTATAAAAAAAATAAAAAGGCTGTATTGAACCATGTATAAGAAAGATAACTTTCAGGCTTCAAGCAAACTTCCTAAGCTGAGCAATGCTAAAAGAAATAATCATAGAGCACATGTTTATTCTTAACAGAGGTCACTAAGTACTTTCTCTCATTTATAAATCTCGATAATACAGCTTACTGATTTTAATATGATGAAAATGAAATCAAAATTCAGCAGTATCTGTTCTAGAATTGATGATCAAGTACATGATGGGCATATATCCTTTAATCATAATAAGGTATATTTTATGCTAATTATAGAATGTATATTGTATTTGCTTAATATTACTAATAACACCCAAGCTGTCAGTTTTTAACTACAGCTTCACAAATATGTACTAAATTATCCATTTATGCATTAGTAAGGTAATCATCCAGTGATACTAAAACCTGAAAGCTGGGTCCACAATCAGTGTTTTGCAGGATGACTAATTAAGACAGCTTATTTCCTAATTAACAGGGAGATTCTTCTTGGCTAATGTCCCTGCCTGACATATATTCTGACCTGATTTTTGTTATTTTTTTACTAAGATCAGCAGTCCTCAGACTTTCATTCTGCTACCTTATATTTCTGTTCTGTTGTTCTTCTTTACCTGCATCTGACCTCTGGGACTGTTCTGGTGTATATATATATATCTTAAATATAAGTCTTGATGAAAGAATCACTGGCTGTACAAAAGAATTATATTTTTTATAATAGACCTTTTCCAGTTACTGGAATCGACTGAATGTCTTTATGAAGAAAAACCCAGAACAAAAACACACATACATACACAAAATCCTCAGTTCTTCAGTCTGAGTAAATCTAGCAGCATAACAAAGAAAATTTATAAATAGACTTCTTGTAGCAGAAGACCTAGACAAGAGTTGATTTTTTGGTGTGCCATGAGTATGAAAAACTATGTAGGTTCTCCTGCCTGACAGTTCACATTATGTTCAATGTTCTTGTGTTTGTTATCTATATGAGAAGATATCATTGTTTGGAAGAAAGCTGTAAATGGTAGGAATGCTGATTACTTCAAAGTATCTTCAATGATTAAGTACAGAAGGTTATTTTATACTCTCTCAATAATTTCCCCCATCACTTAAAATGGCAACTGAAAATACAAGTAGGACTTAAACTAAAGAAATTCATAAAATCTAGGCAGCCCTAGTGTTTTTCCAGGAAATACCAATTATTAGCATGCTGCACAAACCCAGATGGCTGAGAGTGATGTTTTGGGGATGTTTTATGTTTATAGATAACAATTCCTTCATCATAGGTGGTAATTGGCTATTTTGGGGTTTTTTTCATGGAAAATAAATCCGAATGTGTCTTCAGCTATTTTTAAGACTTTCAATTAACCGCAATTAATTTTCCATTTAAATGTCTAGGAGAAATGAAGTAGTCTATAATACTATAAACCCATTCAACAGCTTAATTATCCAGTTTTGTCTCTAGTTAGATTTGCTATTTTTATTTCATTGTCATTCTTAGAGTGGGGAAATACTTTACGTATTTTTAATTCTAAAACAGCAAAAAGTATAGCAAACAGCAGTGAAAGAAAATAAATAATATACTCAAGAAGGATTTGGATTTTCAAACTGAATTAATTATATATTTTTGTTAAGTATATTTTAAAAGAAAACTTAAAGCATAATAGAATTTGATGTGGTTGTAGAATCAACTTTCCTTACCACACGTCTCAGTGGAATCAGAAAGCAAACTTCTTGTTTGCTTGAACTTGAGACAAAGGATATGGGATGGATGAGTTCACACAAACCATGACTTATGTTGTCTCATCAAAGTTCTCAGTAAAGGACTGATGGGTACTTGTTCCAGACACAGAAGCTAGGAAGGTGAAATTAGTTAAAACTTAGGCAATAGCTAATGTTATGTATGCTTTATCTAATTAAAAAACATATATGATATACCAGTTAAGAAGGAAGTACTTAAAAAGGAGGTAAGTGGCATACAGAAAACCTCGGTAATGAATCACCTGCTGAATGTCATTAAAATCAAACTAAGAGCCTAATAAAGGGCACCAAGAATAACAAAAATGCAATTAACTTAAGCTTTGTTCTCCCATAATTACACTTTCATGATGAAATATATTTATGAGGAGGTCAAGACATTTTATTTGAAGAATGCAGATTTCTGCCACTGAAACTATTTTAAGGAAGGTCAGACTAGACAACTTAAATGTTAACAAAATACACAGTTGCCTGGAAATTAACAAAAAAGGATGAAACCCATAACATTAAGTAATTTTGAAAATTTTGCAGCAAAAATATTTTTTTTTAAACCTAGAGTGATGAATTTCATTTGTATTCATTGAATTTGCAACAAAGATTGAAAGGAAAAACTACAGGGCAAAGGGAAAGATGGATTCAGAATTCAACTCATGCTCAGATCTAGTGCTCCCACTGTCATACTCCATTTGAAAATTTAAAAAGGAAACCCATTGAGCTCTCTTAAGTAGGGTTTGCTGAATGAAATACTGGATTCTGTTAATGAGCAGGAATTACTGAGAAGGCATTCCAGACTTTGTTTGAAGCTGAGAAATGGTTGAACTTCAGAAGAGTCAATCTTATCTTTTCCTTAGTCTTCAGAATTTGTAACATTATGTATTTGAAATGAAGACACAAGAAAAAGATACCATTGTATCATAAAAATGTTCCCTTCAACTTAGAATGTCATGGTTCAATTCTAAAGAAATAGCAGGAAAAAAAATAAAATAAATAGCTTGTATTTTATTTATCACATTTTAAAGGATCAGTGTTTTCTTCCACAATTTTCCTATTCTATCAGTACAACTGTAAGATGGCAGAAGAAAGAAATTTAAACTAGAAGTTCCTAGGAACAATATGTTTCCTATAAAATATTAGTATTTTTATAGGCTTAACTCCTTTCCACTGATACAAGTGAAATAACTCTGTGCACCAAAGTGAACCATACAGGCAGTCAGTAAAGGACAGAAATGTCAACCACCACAGGGGAACACCATGTTTCCTACAGAGCAACTCTTCCCTTCTCTGTCTTCTCCAATCCTGATTCCCAAGGGAGCATGTATGAAATACTTCCAAAAGACAAACCTGAGAAATGAAGCTTTTATACCTCTCAAAGCTAGAAATCTTGAATTCCACAAAATTAATGTCTGTTTTCATATTTCAACACAATTCTTTCTCTGATTCATCTCTGTTATACAAAATCTGAAACAGTTTTTCTCTCTTTGCAAAGTGAATTAATGATGTATCTCCTTGATAATGTGCTCCTCTCTTCTAGTGTTGCACTTTAGTCCTTCCTTTCTCATTATCCAACACAGCTATTATCTAACAATAAGATAGGAATGGGAGCATCTGATCCTGTGTGCAGTCTGGATTTTTCACATTTAGAAGAAATTAATGCAATTGTCGGCATTTGTTTTTTTCTATTGCATTTCTAAAATCTATTTTCAGATGTACCAAGTTCATCTAGAAAAAGTCTGAAAGTCATTCACTCTTGGACATGAACAGTGAACTTTGAGTACTTAGTTTCAACCCAGATTTTTTTAATCTCTTTATTTTCACCACAGCTTGCTAACCTCACAAGATGCCTAGCACAACAGGAAGGAGACTGAACTGCAATTGAAAAATATGAGTAAGACAATGTAGGATAAATTTCCTGGTTTCACAAGTAGTTTCATATAACTGTATGCCTCTGAAATCAAGTTGTGTTGTGAATTTGGATTTTTTTCTGGTGGTTTGTTTGGGGTTTGAGGGTTTTGTGTCTGTTTGTTTGTTTGTTTGATTTGGTTTGTTTGTTTTTCTCCAGACATGTTCCTTTGTGAAGAGTGGTTATTACTCTTCATGGTACATATTGCATACATCCATCGTCAACTTCTGCTTATTCAAATCAGATAGCTGAGAACTTTATCTGACAAGGCTTTGTTTAAATGACTGTACTACACATTCTTGTCCAGCAGAGACTGACAATACTTGTTCTTTTTCTAGCTGCCCATACCTAAATTACATTTTGATTTGTTATAGGACAAGCTGAGTATTCTTTAATGTCCTATAAATAGAATTCTCCTGTACTATGTCAGACTGTGTGGAAACAGAAGGAGAAAGGCAGGATACAACTGAAAAATATAGAAATAATAAAATGAGAATAGAAGTATAAATAACGAAAATAAAAACTGATTAGTCTCGTCTATCTGGAGTGAGAGATGTCATCATGATGCCGTTGATGTTTGCATGAAGCCAGCTAAAATTTCCAGACAAATCATTGCATCTTTCATAGTTTAAAACAGTATTTTTGATTGGATTGCTTTTGCTTATTAAAATATCACACAATGTGGAAATACTTAGAGCAGAGAAAACAGACAGATGGTTAAGTAAATTAATCTATAAGCAGCAGCAGAGCATAAGGTTAGTTGCTGACATTGACTGAATCTTGTGGAAGGTGGTAGAAAGATGACAGTATTAATTAGTTGCAGACATGACGGTGAAAAAGGTTGTGAGAAACTTGTGAAAGGGGAGGAGATGGGTTAGGAACTTGTCATTTAAAGGGAGGTTGACATTTCACATTTGAGATTTAAAACTGTACTTTAAATTCCCTACAACTTTTTAACATTTTGATTGAAAACTCTAGTTAAAAACATTAAGAAAATAGGAACTGAGTGTTACTCTACATTTTTGTCTTCAGTTTCAAATGCAGACATTTGAGAGTGCTGCAATTTCAATTTATTTTTTTCACCACTTGTAATAATCATGCAATAAAAAGCATCATATAGAAAATAGAAAATAGGTCATATGGTACTACAGGGTGCTTTAATTGCTCTGACACAGATACTTTCCTCTTCTTTCATATTAGAGATTTCTTCTTTTACAGTGTTTCCAATTGCAATATATTTTTGGGTACTATATTAGTATAAATTTGGAATAGAGGATGCTCCAAATCTGCACAATTATATTTGTGGTAAACTATATGTTGTGTTCCAAAATAGACTGCATTTGTAGACTTTCTGCTCTGGAATTCAAAACATTCCTAATCTTTAAATTCTGACATCATTGCACCATAAAAATGATATTAGATATTTTTCATACATTTTTAACAAGATAATCCAAGTTCACTGACTTTTCTGGAGCTGTATAAATTCATATTAGCTGAAGACCAGGCACAGACTTTTCTTAATTTATTTCACTCTGATTTCTTACTGAACTTGATTTTGAATAAATGCTGAGCGCTCCTACTGGTACCAAGTATTGCATTCACTTGAAATAATGCATTTTAAGGTCTTCTGACGAAGGAAGAAGGACTCAGTGTCAGAAAACCCCCACAGCACTGAACACAATATTTCAATATATGACTGAAAAAAAACTTCAAAATTTTGTTTATCTTTTATTCTGTTACAATCTGTAAATAGATACTAGAAATACATTATTTAATTATACCTAAATACCAATTTTAAAAGGCAAATATTGCCCCATTTATTTTCCAGTGATATTTGGCACAGCTTTTCTCCATTAATAGCCTACTGGTGACAATTGTGCGCTATTTTCATCAAATAGATTTAAAAGCAAAAAGAAACAAGAATCTTACTACATCACAACATATTTGACAGAATTCTTTGATTTCAGAATCAGTTTTGTGTGCTGAGTGGGAAACAGGGTCCCTTGAGTGCTCTTTCCTGCTTTAATCATAATACACCTTACTGTCTTTTATCCAAGGTGGCTTATGGATTGAGTGTATGTAATTTCACATTTTTCATTAGCTCATTTCTGCTTCCATACCAAGATTTTTAAGTCAAAAAGAATTTTTTTTCTTAAAAGAACAGAAGCAAGAATGTAATTTCTTCTGAGATTTGTAGAGATCAAGATTGATTATGAGAGAGCAAATGCTTGGATATTTTTCTATTCATAACCTCTTCTATTTATAAATGATGGTGTTACAAAAAGGAAAGTAAGAGTATGTTTATACATGATAGAGATTTTAAAGTAAAAATAATGTTTGAAAAGACAAGAGCATTCGACATTAGCTCATCAATAATTTAAAAGTTCCTGTTTATATATTCATTTTTCTTAACCTGCACTTGACTTTAATTCTATGCCTTTAAATCCAACTTTAAAGCCTCAGAAGAATTTGGCATGGTCCATGGATCATATAGACATGAGAGAAATCAATTTGCAGCAGGAGCTGGAGTGAATATTTAGGAGATGAGAGGGGAGGGAGATGATGTTCTCTGGGATATGTTCCACCAAGAAGTGTTTGATGCTGAAACTCAGGTCCTGAAATGGTGTGTGATAGTAAAGAAAAATCATGTATAAAAGGAGGGACTGGAGGCATGATTTGGATGCTGATAATCATCCTATAGAATGAATAATGCATCCCAACACTGAAAAAAAAAATTTCCAGTGCTAGGATATTTTTCATTAAATACTGATTATTAAACCTATTAAAAATGAATTCAGTTGCAATAAAAATCTGAAAGCTTATGCCTATCTTTGTATATTTTCAGATTTTTTGCTTAGAAAAAATACTGAATGTATTTTACTGTGCGCCTCTAACCTAAAAGAGTAATACATTAAAAGCATCACCAGAAGAGAGGGTTTGTCTCCTGAAAGTTTTACAAAATAGTGAATATAAAATATATAGCTTGCTTCTAGCCACATAAGTATCTTAAGAAGGCTGAGCTGCTGTGTTGAAACAAAGTCAGACCATTTTGCCTTTTTTCATAGCTGTTAAATTTCAGGTAGCATAAAGGAGTGAAAACATCCATGAGTCTCAAAAAGACAGCAGGAAAAAAAAAATAATGGCATGTTCTGGCCTGAGCCATGGATGAGTTTTGCAGGGCTACAAGCACAGGCACAGAGAGCTATATCTGAATGCCTAAGCCAAGAGCTACCTCCAGATTCCTGGAGAGGAATTATGCTGATTTTCAGTGTAAAGTATTTGGAGATGTTTCATAACTGATAATCCTATTGAAACATTACGTCTGGAACCATGAGAAAGAGTAAGGAATTGCTGATGTCCAAGACGTACTGACTCATTACTGTGTGGTTACACAGCTGTCATCTACCTGAGGTACTGATTCATCTGACAGGGGTTGGTATTGTGCATAATACATGACCACATGCAAATTAGAATGAGTGGAATAGTCTTTCAAAATTAATGTTAGTTCGTATCTGGAACTCTGTTTCAAGATTTATGCTATTATTTCATTAATGTTTTACAAATGTATTATTAAAGAGTTTTTTTAACATAAATCTTATTCAGAATTGAGGCTGAAAGTTCTTCTCGCCAGCCCCACTCCCCAGATCACATCCTTGGTTTGGAAAGAATTAGATATTTTTTACATTCTTACTAAAAATCTTTTATAGATTCATTCCTTTAAATGGTTTTAGTTTATCAATGTTTACCTCATAAAACAAATGCTTTATATCCTCTGAAGACAAATTTACAAAAAATATACATGTTCTCCAAGCTTAATGTGCATACAGTTCTCTGTGCAGTAAGGTACTGTGTGGTATAAATACGTACATCTTAAGCAGAGCCTTCTATTTCTAAAAAATTGTTTATAACCTTGAATTTTAAGTCTATATGACTTTACAAACATAATCCCTACAGATAGAAACTATTACCTTTGTTCTTTCTTTTCATCTTGCTTCAAAATACTCTTGAGTTTTAGAAATGCCTCCAGGTTTTTGTTCAAGAAGAAGAGGGCACAACCACACAGATACATACGTGCACACACACCCCCACACCCACACACATTCGTTTTGATTTTTCATAGGCTGTCCTCAAGAATTTGATTTACTGAAGCCCTTAAGGTTTATCTCAAAAGTGCATTGAACACATTCCAAGGATCAAAATATCTAGGATTGGAATATTGTTGCTCTCCACTTACGCTCCTTATAAAGAGGAAAAGCATTCTCATGTAATAACAACAGTGTCTGTTTCAAGGTCATGTGGTCAACTCTAGACTACCTGATGGCTGGTTGCTTAAACAGAGCAATTAACACACCTTTTTTTCTGGAAAATGTATGAAAATGTGGTTTTTTTCTTCATTTAGCTTGGCATAAGCAGGCTTACCAGTTGTATATATAGAAACAAAAGTTATAGATATATTTATACTTATATGTGAAAGAATGTGAGGAATCTAATTCCTTAGTGTAACAATCTGTCAGCGCTGAATACTATGTCATTTTAGCACACTATCTGAGCTCCTAGTTGCAGTCTAAGCATGATTTACACTTTTTGTCAACATTTTGGTTAATTCTTTTAAATAATTTTTGAATGTTTGGTCCAATTTACTAGATTCCTCAGTAATTATTCCTTTTCCCATTCTTTTATATGGTAAAACACCTGAGCAGTTCTGTACTACACAACTTCTGCTCTCCATTTATCATATCATCAGGAACTCTTGGCTGATTTGGAAGCTGTTTATACATGTGTTCCCAGTTACATTCCATTACCTAATATGCACTGATAATAGAATGACCTCCTCCGAAATTACCAGTGTCACCTTGATTTCCACAGGTGTTATTTAACAGCGATTGTACTTTTCCAGTTTTATTGTAGAACAAATTGCTCATGATCTCTGATGACATGCAGCTGGTAAAGCAGGTGCATTTATAACATAGCCCGAGGAAATAGATTGAATATTTGAAGCAATAAATCTCATTTTGATTTTTATAAGACGGATGTCAGCTCTGTTTCCTCTCCTTCTTTTTTTCATGTGTCAAATAGAATTTATAAATGCAATTATTTCAAAGACACTTTAAATAAGAAAAGGAAATAGAGGAAAAAAAAAAGGAAGTGACAGGTGACAATGGCATCAGAATGAAAAAATACTTCAAATATACTATTACTGTAAGTGCGTAACTGTGAAAGCTGGAGCATTCTAGACTTGCTTTATCTTTTTGAGCTAATCGCAGATGAGTCTATTTGATTTTCCAAACAATCTTTTATCTAAGCTAGTACTGATTGATTACTAATATTTGAACAACTGATTTTCCTCTGCACATATAGTGGCATTGGTCTGGCCACACCAGGGGATACTGAAGGAAGAGCCAATACCAGAAATCAGGAATATGTAGTGAAGAAACAAGTGGCATTGACAAGCAGCTGGAAGATGCCCCACCTTCAGTTTTGAGGAGAGCTCTGTGGTCAGTGAACCAGTTCACTGGCATTGGCTACCAGCAGCAGAGCCAGTACCAAGTAACCATGTTCTGATAGAGAAAATGCTAATTGGCCTGCAGGCTTGGATTATCCTCTGGTTTCCTTGTGTAAAACCCCACTGGAGCACTGAAAATCCCCTTCACTGCAGGCAATTTGTTGCACAAGGAGAGGTCGACAAGACAGTGCAGCTGAGGCTATGCATGGAGATTTTTATAAATACCTCTTTCATTCTTAATTCAAGGGACTCAACATTGAATGGCTTGGAATTGTTTTGTACTAGGCTTTTAAGATAAATTTTTGTTCATAATAACTTTTCTAGTCAAAATTACACTTGTTCAGTCCTGAGAACAAGGGACGAGTAGGGGATAGTGCTGGGTGGTCTTTCCTGTTTCTGTCTCAAAGCATTGTGAAGGACCTCAGCTGATGTCAGAAAAACCTTCCTTTGACATTCCTCTTAGGAATCAGTTGCTTTGCTGGTTTTTTATTCCTTCTAAGAAAAATCAAATGTCAAACACCTCAATAATTTAATATTCAGTAAAGGTAGATTTTTTAACTTATTAGTGAAACTTTGAACATTTATCCTCTTTTTTTAAAAAAAATAGGGGGTTTGTTGTGGTTTCTTTGTTGGTTTTGTGTTTGTGTTTTTTTTGGGTTTTTTTTTGTTTGTTTGTTTGTTTTTTTTTTTCTTTTTTTTTTTTTCCTAAAGAGGATACATGGAAATTAAGGTCAAAAACCTCATTGTGATGTGCAGATACTCTTTTTCAAAGGACCGTCTACTATTTACCTTAGCTTTAAAACACTACTACTGCTACTACAACTGCTATTACAGCTACTACTACTATTAATATTAGTAGGATAATTTACATGAGCTTTTAAAGAGAGTTGGAATGGGGCATTTTACCAGGGGAGTCCTTACAATATAGTTGAAAGAACAGATTAAAAGAATTGATTTCTAGAGTAAGACTAATCTCAATTAACACTAACTTTCTCCAATTAAGAACTGTGAGAAATTTTTCACTTTCAGTTTTAATTATGTAAGTTCAAATACATTCAGCAGAATTCTAGACAACATAATTGCAGTAACTTAGGAAATCACTCTTCTGAATGAACATATCCATCTACTTTCAAATGAGATGTATTGCTGATTCAAAGTTATCTTCTGTAATGACTAGATTTTGTCAGTAGAAAGCTTTGGAGCACCCAAAAATGCAAAAAAGGGGGAAAGGTTACCTTTTAATAGAAAGGGTCTTCTGTTTCAGATATTACCTTTGTGTATTTTTTTCCTTAGAACTGGGTTTTCTGATAAGAAGGCAACTCCTGACCCTGGAATGAACACTGATGAGGTTAATGGAATTGTTTTGAGTTAAATATTTGTCTCAGTATGCAAAAATCCACAGACAAAAATTCATCATTTGGCACAATCAAATAGAAGACAGTATGTCTGATGACTCATACAGTTCAAAAACTCATGTTGAAATACATAAGAGGTCATAAATAATAAAAAGCTGGAGCACTTCAGACTTTAGGGAGTTTATTTAGGTGCCTTGCCAGTACACTGTCTTTAAGATAAACAAGGGAGGTTCCTCAGTCTTACATCTTACGTTTATCTCATATTATCTCTTCCCATGATTTACAAAGATTTCATTTAGTCTCATTATTTTGTTGTTAGGTAATTGATAAACAGAGAGGATAAACTCAACTGAAGGTTTAAGAATCACTCTGTGGTAGATTTCACCGGCAATTACTCATCTAAATATCTTTGAGGATCTGGGTGTCACCATTTAATCAATTGTAATTCTCTGCTCTAACATTAGTTTAATGTTATCTGATTGCTGTTCACTGATGATGCTCCTGAATTGTTGTCCCTTAAATAGTAACAAAGAGGTACCTCATCATCATAATCTGTTATTGGATGTACACCAGCACTACTTTGTCACTTGAGTAATTGCTGTTGAATTCTGAAGTGTTGCTGTTTGTGCGAGTTTTGTCTGCTAAATAAGAACCTCTAAAAGGAGGTAACAAACCACTCCTAAGTCTCAGAAGACCAAGAAGCTGTAAATGGAAACACTTCTACTATCAGTTACGATATTGGAGTTAAAATAAGAGTGAAAAATAAAGTGCCATCCTAAGATAATGCAATACATTTCAAATATGGCACAGCTTGATACAAATAGAGGAGCAGAGCAGTGCAAGACTTGCTGAAAAAGCTGCTCAGAGAAAATCATGCAATGGCAAGTGGGAAAAGTACTATCAAACCAAGTAAGAAAAGCACTGGAGTGCATAAAGTGGTTGCTTCCTCACATGTATGTCTTTGACATGTACCATTGTCATAGGTAGAGAAGAAGAAAAAGAAGATTCATGGTCTTGGTTTTCATATCTTTGCATAAGTGGCTAAAGAAAGAATGTGTGTACTAGGTAAAATAGTTCAGACTACAGACAGCAGAATTTCAGAGAATTTCAAGCTGGAATCATGACAGCTGAAGTGGTAAAAGAGTGTAAGATCATAATAATTACAAGGTTTTCGCTTGTCAATATTATTAATTATCAGATCTTTTTAAACATTCCACTCATTTAAAACCTAGAGTATATTTGTAGCTGACAGAATTTAATCTATTCAGAAAATTAGATTAGAAAGTTCTAGCTTTTTAATGTGAATTATGTAACGACCAGAAGTTTGGATTTGGCAAAGAATATTCTGCCAAAAGGCAAATACTTTAAAATATCTATTGAATCTTCTCGACTTTCTTTTCAACCTTTGCAATAATTGTGTCTCCAATACACAATCACTTTATGAGTTTATGCTGATTTCTGAGCTTTGATTATCTTACCAAACAAATCCCCAAAAATAAACATTAGAAATATATTCAATGAAATTTTCCTAGAAATATTTTCAGTTATGGAAAATGAAAAAAACCTGCCATGTATGGCAAGGTTTTATTTTCTTCTTCAGGAATGTTTAGTATCTGGAGCCTGAAGGAGGAAAGCTCTATTCGTATGACCAACTACTGCTTTTTACATAGACTCAATAATAGCATATGTATATTCTTAAGGAAAAGCCTTCATTTAAGTCATCAGGAGGAGGGTGATTACCCCAGTATGGAGGTTTTTGAAAAATCCTGTTTGGTCACAGACTAAGTTAATCTATATTTAGCTCAGAGATGATAAATCCACTGAGTTTACACAGGCCCATTTATAAAACATTTGAAAAAAAAAAAACAAAACCAGCTTGAAAAAGGCAGTTAAACAAAAGGACTACAATTATTACCATGTATGTGACCAAGGCAGATGTTAAGTTACTAAGAATAATTCTGGTGAGATATATCACCTTTAGTATTACTTCTGATTACTATAGTAATTAATTTAAACAAATCTCTGCAATTTCAATGTAGTTTGCTGTGAAAATCTCTAAACCTAGGTAGGTGCTACATTTTTGATTTTTTTTTTTTTTTTTTTTTTTTTTTTTTTTTTTTTTTTTTTTTAAATAACACTGTACCTCAGATGTAAGGAAGTACATTTCTGTGACTATTTAGGAAGATTAAAATCTGAATCCGGTTTTGGGAAAGGGCCTTCAGTTACATAAGGAAACATTTTCTTATGACTCAGCACAGCCTCACTTAAGCTGGTTGGGTACTAAAAGTAGTTCAGCTGTGCTAAAAAGAAACTTCGAACCAGTGACCCACTCAAACATTGTCCCACCATCCTGTGTGGATTTTGTTGAAGCAACTACTGTGAAGACACATCCTGCAAGCACATTTTAAAACCAGTGTAGCTATTCCTGATATCTTTGAAAAATTGGTGCTGAACTGTGTTCTGTGTTTAACTTATTTTGTTCAGACTTCCAGATACAAAGTGCACACTTGTACATTGGACACTTTATATGTTTTAGTTGCAATATTGTCATGATGGAATGGGTGTTTTACTGCAATAATTCTCTGAAAGAAATATTATTCTCAACTTAGAAAAACAGTAAACTTTATTACTGCAGGTTTTCCAGTGCTGTTAATTTCACCAATCATTTAAAGAAATTCAGGTCCAAAGGATCAAATGATAAAACTAATTCCATTAATTGGTGCTCTGATCCAGGATGTTTTAGAGGTTGCTCAAAATGACCCAAGGGCATGGTGCTTACAAAGTGTAAAGCATCAAGATGTTTTTTTCTCTTCTTTGTTCCCATGTAAAACTTCCATAAGATTATGAGAATTATGTTAATATTTTCCTTAAAAATCTTGTTCAGTTTCTAGTGTTTGCAATCCCAGTCGATACTTTCACGCACTTAGTTGGACACTGCACAAAACTATGATAAAAAGAATAGACGTTACAGAGCAAACAAGTCACATAGGTGTAAACTTCAGTCACAAAAGCAAGAATTCTAAGAGACTTACTGGTTTCATGCTTAGAATAAAGATGAGCTTCTGTGCCTGTAATTGTGGACAAAAATGGAGATAATATGGTAAATCTGAAGGTATTGAACCTTTAAAAGTGTTTCAAATTTTATTCTGTAAGTTGTATTTCTTATTTATTCACATAAATAATGGTTTGCAGGGCTTTTTTTAACAGCAATGAAAAAGGCACAAAAGCTCTCAGGACTATTTCAGTGTCTTGGAGCATGAATTCTAAAAGATGTACAAATTTTTCATGATGACAAATATTTCTGGGGAGCACCTGGATAAGAATGGATAATGCAATAAAATAACTGTGAGTGCTGAAAAGGAGGGCATATAAAGCAAGAAAAAGCATGTTTCATCTAAAATGCACGTAGGCTTTTTACTTTGTTAAATATGGTTGATATTCTTCGACTGATATAAATTATTATTGATTTCCAGGCTCTGAGAAACCTTTTAAGCCCTGAACTAAGATTTTAATTCTTTCTGGTTTTTACATAAGACTTTTTTTGTTATCCTTTACAAAAGGTTTTATGGAGTTATTAATTTGATTATCCTGTAATAATGACTGTAGTTAAATAGTACATTCACAGAAGATAAGGAACTGCCTAATCAGAAAGAATTTTATGTCCAGAAATAGGGCCCAAATCCACAGAGATCTTCTATATATATGTTGATGTCAGTAGAAGTTCAGTTTGTCATAGACTAAATGAATGGATTTGATACAAAATTTTTGTTGGGAAAATCTAAATAAGCTAAAAGGATTCGGTTCATAGATCTACTAATAGCTTACAAAAAGGTGTCATGAAAATGATCTCCAAAGATCGCCTTCTCCAAAACCTTTTGCATAAGCAACCTCCTATATTCAGTACTGTAAAGATATCATGAAGGGATGCTCACAACATGATGCAACACTTTCATTTAATCCAAAATGGATCACAGTATTTCTGCTGTAGTAGTTAATACTCATTAGACCAGCAGCCATGTAGGCACAAGGCTCTAGATGAGCAGCATGTGTTTTTTGTGAGACAATTGGATATTGCTTCTTCCTCTTCAAAACCACATGGGACGAAAAGCAAGTCGAAGCATTGGTGCAAGGATTCCTTCGTGGGAAAAGTCACTGACACCATCTGCCCTGTTACCTACAGAACCTGGGACTTAATTGAACAAGTACACACAAAGATGGTGATATCCTGGAAGAGATAGGGCCTTTAATCTATAAAACTGGCTACATTTAGCTCTATTCCTGCTACAAGACAACAGAAGCTTGAAGGTCACATCACTCCGATGACCTACTAAAACCCATAGGAACATTTCCATTGACTTTATTGTATTTTGGATGAGTCCCCAGTTCATCAGTAACTTCTTACTCCAATTATTTTGCTGATGTGCACAAACTTCTAAACATTCCTATGAAGCAACAGCTTCTGTACAGAAATTCCATAATGGCAAACCCAACATTTATAGTAGATTTTAGAGGTGATGGCTGACATTGCTTAAGATGCGTAAGGCAAAAAAGCCCTGCAGATCAAAACGAGAATTTCAGAAGAAAATCGGTGCTCCAGAAGGAAATTTGGCCACTGCACTAGAAATCAGCAGAGATGGGGTTAAATACAACTGATGTTACTCTGTGAAACATCAATGCATGACATTTCACAGCAGTTAGTATGCCCAGATGCCCCGAGAGCTCAGCTCGTTCCTCCTCCATTCTCCACTGCACTTTGAACAGTGAGACACCGCTAACAGGCAGCTAGCCCATGTGCTTTTGAGCCACTTTGCAGCAAAAAAGAGCAACACATGAACTGGACTTTTGTCAAATCCTTTCTGGAAATCTGAACATGTGATGTCCATTGAATTCCATTTTTTGTCTCCTATGGTAGTCATGTCTTCAAAGAAACCTAACCAGATGGTGAAGCTTGCCTTTCCTTTCTTAGAGGCCATCAGTCTTTGCTCACACTGTGTATTTCTAAGTGTTTTTCCTGTTTTGATCTCTGAGAAAGACTTTGTAAGACACTTCCTGCAACTGAAGTTTAACGACATTCTCAGATATGTTCCAACTCTTTTGTTAATCTATGGCTCCGTGATAAGTACCTGAACCTACTGAACTTCAACTAAGACATCTTGAAAAAGTAAAACATACAGAAGCTTCCCTGCAACTCTGGTCATAAACCTCAGCTCACTATGGGTAAATAATAATGACTTCCTTTTATGAGAGCACCTTTTAACCCCTAATATCCCAAAGGTATTGCAACCTATTGTCCTAATTCTGCAGTTATCTATTTCAATAGACAGACAACAAAGTTCTGCTGTCACAGATGGGTAGCTTCTTGCATAGTGGAAATCACAAGTTGAAAATTTTTTTCTGCTGCAAATTAGAGTGAAATACCTCAGGAACAAATTTACATTGTGAACATTTTAGAAAATTCTGATGCAATTTGTTGAGCAACTTGAACATCATCGTTCAAACTACATTTTGCCTGAAAAGTAGAAGTCAAGACTCCAACAACATTTAAATGGAACCCCAATAGTAGTTCTGAATGAGAACATGTTTTAAATTTAGTCTCTGAATCTGTTTTTCCTGTGTACTTCCTATGTTTCACAAATGCATGCTCAGTATAGACTCTTTTCTATACTACTGGATCATTGTTACTACCTCAAAGAGCAATTACATATTCTTGTGACATTTTCTATTCAGATACCACCCAGGCTAAATACCACTTTTTTTAGCCTTTACGAGTGCAAAACAGTGCTGAAACTTATGCTTGACAATTCTATATTTACTCATGACAGCCTAAGAACAATAATCACAGTGAAATCATCTGAAAACTGGTTCTGTATTTCTTTTTGAGGTAATAGTCTTTCAGAGGATCATTTGCATTAATATCTTTGCTTCTTGTCAGTCAAAAAACAGGCATTGTCCATGCACACTTAAAGGTGAAATCAGAATTTGTGGAGGAATATGAATCCATGTCCCTTACGAACTATAAACAAGTGTATATTCTTTGTCTATGTTCTATATTATGTCATAACTATGTAATGTCTTACACATACACCAAAGAAAATTCTGAAGTAAAGCTGTGGGTTTAGTTGCTGATGTATTGGAAGTGAAATAATATTCTACTGTGAGGTAGGAATTACTCAATAGACATCAATTACGCATAGAGCAAGTTGATCTATTTTCAATGAATAATTTGTAAGTTATAGCCCTCCTATCCTTTTTTGAAGCTAACAATAAATAGGACTTACTACTGTTATTTTTATTTGCTGAAGTTAGTAATCATATAAATAAATAGAGTTTGTATATTAGTCATGTCATAAACAATGTTATTTCTGTTATTTATTAGGTCACTAATACTACTTGTTACTGCTTCTGCTCTAGACATGGAATTATTATTATTCCATTATTAGACTAATGGAATTGTTTGATAAAAATATAGCCAATGACTATAGAGAACTAAAGCTGTTTATTCATGCACAAATGCCCTTGACTGTAGCCAAATAAGGATGATCAGAATAATAGTACTGAGAAAAATTTGCACTATTTCCCATAGTGACTTTTTTGCACAGTAGAGTTGTAACAGGTGAGTAGCAGCTTTGGTGACTGAGTAGAAAGCTGTTAAAAGATTAACCAAATGACATGTTATATTTAATTTGCTACAGTTTGGGGTTGATAGGGTTTATGTTTAATTAACTGCTCTAAATTAGGAACTCTACCTGCAGTTCATGTGTCAGCTACAGAAATTTTGTATGTCTTGAAATTCAATTCCATTTATTGAACAATCTTTCTTATCTTATTCTTACCACAATCAATAATGTATATTTTCTTCTAATCTTTGCCTTTCTAATCTAAATTCTCTGCGACAAAGGCACTGTGGTATGTGAAGCATAGCTAGTTCAATACAATGTTTGTCTTGTTGGAAGAACTTGTAGGCAGTAATAAAACCAATGTTTGTTATAAAATACAGAAGAGGAATTGTACACATTTAACTCTATTAATGTGCATTTTCAGATTTTGACTGGGTAGATGATTTTCTTTAATTTTTATTAACTGAAAGTTTTTCAGTTCCAGGTAATTTCAGTTCAAATAATATAAATTGCAGATTAAGAATGTGCACAATATACTGCAGCAATTAAAAAAAAAAATCTATGTCTTTTCCAGTAGTTCCTTTATCCTTATGGTTATATATTGAGACAAAAAGAGAGGAAGATGAGAGTTACAAAGCAAAGAATCATGCAATATGTAGAATTGCTTTTGGGTTTTCACTCAGCAAAAATTTGTGATTTATAATTTCATTGTAATCCAGGCCTGGGAGGATACATGGAAAACCTATGTAAAAAAGTCTAATTTAGATATGTTCTTGAGGGATGAATAAGTACTATTTTATTGATATGAATGAGTATTATTTTATTGAGAGATTTTGTAATTACAGTTGTGCGTAAGGATATGAAGTTATTGTCAGTTTATGTGGTACAATACTTTTACTTCCATTATTGACCAACTCTTACTTTCTCAGACAATTTGCTACTGCTTACTTTGGCAATTCAGCTTGCCACATACAGCAAAAGCATTCCTTGTTGTCTCAAAGTGGTCAATTTATACCTTGAATTTATGTACGTTGATGTCTTATATAATTTTTTTGCATAGCCTTCACAACAGCGAATATTTGATGGAAAATCATAAATATGTATCTTTCCAAAAATTAAAGGTTTAGACATAGGAAATAAAAAAATTAAAATTATATCCTGCTTTTCAGCATGCATTTTGAAACAGCCATACTAATGGTTAGGCAGAAGTTTCACCTTTAGCACATCTTCCCTAACTGTACTTCCTTGGAAGCCTAATAAAGCTGCTACTCACAAAAGATCCCGTAACAGTTTCTGATGGGTTATGTCTCTTTAAATGTAATAAGAGATATTAACAGACAGATGGATTACACTTCTAGCTGATCACCAAGTAAATTAGTACTAGCCATAAGCATAGTTATCTAAAAGTCTGGTTGTCTTGCTTTTTGGTTTCTTCATCTGTCTTCAATTTATTGTATGACAGAAGCATCATATAAATGAATTCTTAAATTTGTTTCGTTATAACAAAACCTATGGGTAGTAGGCATCTCCAAAATTTTCTTTTACGACTCAGATAAGAATATAATAATGACTGTAGTGGTTCAGTTGATCTGCTCCAAAAATGTCATACATAGCCTTAAGCAAACACTCAATAGTATGACAAAAAAAGGACATTATATATATCCTTATATAAATAAGGATATATAATGATATATTATTACATAATAATAATACCTTCTAATAATATTCTTCTGACTTGTCTCCAAGTATTTTTACCACAAGACATACTTAAGGAGTTTTCCAAGTATTTAGTAGCCCTCAGTTCAGTTTTGTTCAGTGTCCCTTGTGTCCATCAAAACTTTCTGCAGCTATATCATCTTCTAAATACAAGTAAACCAAGCCAAAAGACTAAGTTTATTAACATGTATTAAAAAAAAAAAAAAGTTTTCTTAAAAAAAAACCGCTTTTTTACATGTCTAGTCAAAAAGACAGTTCCTGTAATTGTGATCCAAAGAATAGCACATGACTTCGTAATGTGCTTACTAATTTTTCTATACTTCTGAATTGAACCATCTATTATCAGTTAGCTGTCCTAGGATTAATGTCAGTAAATCTGGAAAATTATCTCTAGGGAAATAGAAACTTTAGGCTTATGAGAAAATACAGTTTTTTCCATTGAAAGAAATAACAGGGCTCTTGGGCAGAAATGATTGATTTTGGCAAGGTCTGTCCTTGTGGAGAACTAAGGAGTCAGCTTGTTTTTGTTTTGCCTCTATACCAGTATAATTGTGTTATTGTGGCTCTTGCCTATTTTCAGTTTCATTGAAGTACTTGAAGTACTTTCTTAGAAGATGGGTTTGCCATGAAACAGGGTTCTCATATCAAGGTATCTCCTGATGTTGAGGTGAAATTCAGAAAGACAGAGTGGAAATGTCATGTCTTCCTCCTTCTACATGCTCCTTTCAAATAGTGCCTAAAGCGTGATGTTATCTGATCTCCGTCATTGCAGAATAACAGTCATTTGCTCTGAGTTAGCATTCAATCCACATGGAGCTGCATTTTGAAAGCTTGTGGGTACATCCTCTGAATTCACACATTCCTGACTATTCAAAGTACAGTAGTGCATCATGAACGTGACTCTCATTCCTCCATTGTGCCACCTTAGCATATGCATATTTCACATTTGCATTGGCACATTTGTTCTGTTTTGCCTTGCTTTGATTGACATTCAGCATAATAAATTACCTCAATTCTTGAATATATTTAACTGATTATAGCCTTGAGACACCCTCTGATAAATGGCTGCGCTCTAATTTTCAGAAGCAAATACTGTGATAATCAAAGGAACCTTCTGTTTATGCACTCCTCATCTGACAGTATCGCCAAAATGCTTTTAAATTAGTCTGTGAGCTTTAAAATTTATAGGTATATAAATACTATTATTTAGTTTCATGTTTGAAGTTATAAATCCTTTTTATTCTGTGTCACTTATTTTAACTTTATTCAGATTTCTATGTCATCTAATTGGCTTCTATTCCAGGACAATTCATGGCCTGGAGAAAACCTTTTCTTGCTATAATTTAGAGGAAAAATATAATTATGACAGTTAGATACAGCTAATAACCAGTTATAAAAGCCATAAATCACATTTCTAAACCTGATAAGGAGGCTACAAAATATAATATAGAGTGGTGCATTCTCTAATACCTGTATCAACACCTGTTTCAAAGATTCAGAGAGACCCAAATCTGTGGGTTTTGGAGACCCAAAGTTTTTTTGAGATAATGTTGGCAGAGAAGTTTAAGAAACTACTACCACCTCAGGAAGAAAAACATTGGTTTATATTTCCATGTTAGGGCATGGATTTTGTAAGGAATTCTGATCAGAGATTGGAAGATCCTTGAATTCAGTTGGACAAGCTGTCAATTCCAATTCCAATTCACACTCATATTACAAATAAGAGTTTTTTATTCTCTGGACATACCTTCTGTAGATCCAGAAATTGCATCATAATTTAATGAATCATAGCTAAAATTTACATAAAAAATGAAAAATCCTAAATGTGGTGAATTCACTTTTATATAAGAATATAAGATTGACTTTTCCTTCCTTCTTTTTAATGCATTGATAACATTGTATGACTGATACAAAGTTGACATCTTCAGCCTCACAAATAAAAATAGAGCTGCCAAGAGAAATTGGATTCTCCATTGTCTTCTCTTTTAAGCATCAATATGTTATTAAAAAAGTCTGTGAAAGAAAACATGATTTATGAGTCTAGTAACACCTAAATTCAGCCTGTTAATTTTATTTGTTCGTAGTGATCTATGTGCAATACTAGAATGTTCATTTTTAACAAAATTTGTATAATTTGTGGGTTTATTGAAAATATTTTGCCAGCTTACAGAACTTGTAAATGCAGCTTGAATGGTACTGTACTGTCTGGTTTAACATCTCTGAGAAGATAATTAAAATGAAACATGAATTACTTCTTCCCTTCCTTCTTGAGATATATTTCGGTGACACTGTACGTAGACATTTTATTCTTAAAAGTCCTCATGATTCTGCATCTGAGTGCATTCAAAGATGATTCAGAATCAGACATGGGATTGCAAATGCTCATCTCCATGGGACCATTAAAGTCCTGTTTCTGTCTCCTGTTCTTGTTCATCTACCCTTTTTTATTAATTTCTCTTGAAGCTGATTAAGCAATGCAGTCATTCAGATACCTGTTACTCATTCTAGTAGTTCACATAAATGAGTTCCTGTTAGTGTGTTGGCTTGTCTGCACTTCTTAAATTTTGTATCAGTGAATTATATAGGCAGCAACTTACATTTTTAATCCTGGTTGACTACTTTAAACCTCATAAGCACTGTTTGAATACCCCTGTTATTCAACGGGGCTGATATATTGCCTGGCTTTATAGGGATATCAGAGTTGGGATTGAAATTACACCTGAAGACAAGGAGTTCCCTTGATTTATAGGTTTCAAAAGAAGCTCTAATACCTCACATGAGAGGGATTGGAGCAATGGACAGAGAGTGATGTGTGTTGCAGAATTTCTCAAATTGTACCAGATACAAGTTGACTTTGTGTCTTAGCTTTTGAAAGACATCCCCAGAGACATTTTGAATTTTGACAGTTCTTAGCTGTAGAAATATGTATTTAGGCATTTCTTTCCCTCTTCTGAGCATTTCACAACAGATGCTGTAGAATAATGTGTATTGTGAGAGTTCTCACACATCTTACTTTAAAAAATGACAGGCTATATCTTATCTAAGATGCAGATATACAGCCCTGGCTTTAACACAGAACTCTGGAAAGGGCATAGCAACACTGGTTATAACTGTGCTGGAAAATACTGGCTATAATTGTGCTTCTTTCTGTCTTCGAAGGTTGCTGAAGTCAGTCTGAAATCAAAGTGAAGATAATGCTTAACTTAGTTTCTTTTTGGGCAAGTTCTGATAAAGGTGATTTGCCTTTATATAAAGTTCATTGTACCTCTAGCAACATTCAAAACTAGTGCATTGCCTTTACATTATAGTCTAACTACTTAAATTTCTTTTTTTTTTTTTTTTTTTCAGTGGACAGCATTACTAATTAAGGACATAGATTCAGTGGAATTTTGAAATGCTCTAGATGTGTCTTTCCCCTTGGCTCTGAATTTTTCTATTGCTTTCTGTTTATATATTGTCAGTCTCTTTTATTATGTATTTATTGATTAAAATAAAGAAATAAACTGTACATTTTCAGCCACCCATCAAACAGAAGTGTCTTCGCAATGTCTGGAACCAGCTGACCTGTGCTAGTTTTAAAATAAAATAATCTATTAAAAATATGTCTTGAAGAACCAAAACTTCTGTCTTAATAAGTTTATTGGAAGTTTAAATGTAAGTTACATTGGCAGAACAGAGAAATAATTCATTCTTTCTTTCAGTATATAAATTAGAGTGTTTAATTCAAAGTGTGGACTCTTGAGAAATATTCAGTTTTGCCACATTAGTGAATAAACAAATGGAACAGAATTAAAATGGTGCTTCATCACTGCAGGATGATGCATCACAAAATATGGTTTATTCAATTATCTTGACAACTGAACTACAGTTTTAACTATTTATGATAATGCTTTCATAATATAGCGCTAAATATTTTATATTGTATTTCCTGAAAATAACAAAGACTTATAAATTCTTCCCTGCACAAAATAAAGCACTGGAGCAGGCTGCTATGAAACCTTGGCCAAGAAGCAGGGAACACAGAGACACTTCATGTGTCAATCCTAAAGCTTACAGGTTATTAAAATGCAGTCATTTCTATGCAACTTTTTATGAAGCAACACTGTGAATCTCAGTAGTGGAATCAGGTCCATTTTTATCCTTTCTAAAAGGAGGATTGTTTAAACAAAGTCAAATGCTTCTGGCTTATAGCGAAATGCTGGCTCTGTTTCACATTTTCTACTTACAGACTGGAATTGTGACAATTACTCCTGCACAACTCCAGATATATTAATGTCTCTAGTTGCCATCATGCATAAGTAATTGGATAAATGTAATTTACAGGCTTCCCAAAGAGCTATAAATAAAGGATTTAAGGAAGATACCCACATGACATGCATTTATTTTAAGGTGCATGAGATTTGCTTATATTTTTTCAATAGTCTCACAATGAAGATGAAAATTCTTAGGCTGGATAAACAGTAGTACTCTGTAGCTTAATTTTTTTGAAATATTATTGCTGTTGCTTTTTTCAGACTTGGAATTTATAAGTATAAATATCAGGAATATGTTCAAATTCTTCTTACGGATTTGTTCATCTCCATTATTTAAGTTATTTAAATTATTTAAAAACTAACAGTTTTTACCAAGCAAAGCAAAAATGAAATAATTAAAACACCTTACTTCTCCTGTCATTGGAATGGCAATTAGACCACATAGATTGTTAAGAGAAAGAGACCTAAAAGGTTTTAGGAAGCAATTTTTATTAAAAAAAATCTTTGGGTGACTGATGTATCAAAACAAAATAATAATCAAAAATTTAAGCATTCTAAATTGCTTAGCATTTATTTGAGATAGGCAGAAGCAAAACTCTCTGTATGACAATTTGAAATAGAATTTTTTACTATGTATGCCATTTTAATTCTGATTTTTTATAACATTTGAAATAGGTGAATGGAGTGAATACTTAGTGTGACATTTGGGTATAGCTTTACACTATGAAGAAAATTTGTCAGAACTGTATAAAGAGAAGGAGTATCATCAATATATTAAAAAAAAAAAAACCCCACTAAAATAATAAACCTATTGGTAGTAATTTTAGAAAATATAAAAATCCTGTTGGCATTTTAATTTTTTTTTTTAGAAATCTCAGACTGCTTTAAAATGTCTTAGTAGTTGAATTTGTTAACAAAGGTCATCAGCATATGTCTTTTTTAATCTCCTGTCAGGAGTTTTATCTCCAGTCTCCCAAGTAGTTCGTTTGTACAAGTACTTGAATTTCTAAACCTCTGTTTACAGTCTGTCTGTATTCCTCAAATCTGTAAAGTCTGGGTTGTTTAACCTCAACATTTTCAAAATCATCTGTAGGTTATTGTGTTTAAATATCAAAATAGCTTCTTTGGACATGAACAAAACTGTTAATACAGTCCTACTGTTAAAAAAAAATTAGTGTTGGCAAACAAGGAAGTAGAACCTCTCAACTGTTTTCTGTCTGTGCTTACATTGAAAATAACCAAGGTTGTTGGGGGAACATTTCCTTCACTGTCATGCAGTTTAGGCAACTTCTAATAACTGAGTCTTCTGGAGCACAAGTGCCTAGGCAGCCCTGGTAATTATACCTTAATTTAATATTTTTAGGCTATTTCAGGAAGTCAGTTATCTCTAAGTTTCTGTAGCAGGCAGTTGGTATAACACATCACAGCTGGTACCTCTCATGGCAAATACAGTGGCTTAGGTTAAACACTCCCATTATTATTTTTTATTTTTTCCTTCTTTTTTTTCCCTCTACATTAAGTAGATCAAAACATGCATTTATGGGACAAATTTAATCAATTTCACACATAGAAGAGATTTCCAAACAACCATAACCATTTATTTTTGACTTTCCAGTTAGCAGAAATCAAATTGTGCATATTGCTTTTTTTCATTTTATAAAGTATACTAGGAAACCCCAATCTGGCAGCCTGTGTGAAGGGTTCCATCTGGGTTTTTTTGCCCAGCAGACCCTTCCTTAATCTAACTGCATTCTATATTGGAAAATTACTTTATTTTCTATTTTCAGTTAGTGCATTGGCTTGGCCTTGTGTTTCATCTGCACAGAACTGTTGCTCTTTCCATTTCTAACATACAGAATGTTTGCCATTAACTGTGCTCTCTTGTGTTTTTCTCATTAATATAAATAATCCTAAATATTACAGTAAAATTCTCACTAAGAATTCCTATTTGCATTTATACATGACTTGGATTAACATCGTATTTCTTGCTAAAAGTAAAGCACCATAGATCTACTATATACAAAACCTCTACATTCAGCCATAGTTGCCAGAGCAGGATCTTCCTCTCTTGAAGTGTGTTTATTCTTTATATTGGAAAAGAAAATGTGAAAACTAGCAGGAAAGACAACGCTAGAGAGAAAAAAAAAGTCATACTCATACCAGCTAGTGTCCTTCACCCACATATTTCAGTCTAATCTTAAGTCACCAAAATAAGACTTGTATGATCTATCCTCAATGGAATTTCCTTACTGAGTCATAATTAGGAAGGTTAGGGAGAGAAACTGCACAGAATAAATTTCTCCTGGTCCTCCAAATGAAATTACAGAGATCAGACTCCTGACATTTATCTTTTCTATTTTTGCTGACAGCACTCACCTACTGTTTTTTTGACCAGTAGAACTATTTCTGTCCTCAGTGAAACAATTTTTGACCAATTATTTTCTAAGCTTCTGATTTAGACCCATTATCATGTGGTAACTAAAAGCCAAGAAAGTGCTGTGAATGGATACTGTCAGAGACATTAGTCAATAACAAAAGGCACCATGGAAAAGTCCTACAGTGCAAAGTTCTAGCTGTAGCTTTTAACTTCCAAGTTTTTAACTTTTAATCTATAAAAGGTTGATCATATGTGAAATTTCTAATTTTTTTAAAAAAAATAAGGTGCTATAACTGCAGTGTTATGCTCATACCTTGCCTGCTGAGGCAGACCAGAGAAAGTGTCATGGTCCTACACTCTGCTATGTCCATTTACTCTCTTCCATAGCATTCCAAAGTAAGAGATTCATTTCTCCTTCTGCTAATACTAATGAGACTATTTCTTTGATTTTGCTGGAGGAAGAACTACACCACTACTGAGGAAGTAATTTGGATTATTCCTCCAGTAATCTAAGTATATTTAATATTTAAAGGAACTAATCCAGAACATAAAACTCCTTGAGATTGTATCTTAGTAGTAAAAAGAAGAATCAGTGAAAGGTCTGTTCTTTTCAGTTCAGAGCAGCAGTCTTTTTGCAGCAGAAAAACTGTAAAGTGAAAACTGTGACAGCAGCAATAGATCTGGTCATGTATTGAGCAATGCTTTGAGTTGAGAACTAAATGTATTTTAACTTGATTCTTTCGTTGCTACTATTCCTTTCATTTTCTACTAGAAAAACCTTAGACAATACTGTGCATTTTCATAAACATGTAATAAGCTGTTGGGGGGATTTTTTGGAAGACCTCAAGTGAAAGACTCACCAGATGCTGATTTGTGGATAGCTAAGGGCCCCAGCTGATGGGGATTTGATGAACACTGTCAGTATCTAGAAAAGTGTTTCCACACTCATGACAGCCATTTTTTGAAGGAAATGTGACAAAATAATAGATGCCTAGAGATTGAATAAAAATGAAAACTAAGTAGCAGATATCATCATTGCATGAGGCAATCATGTGCAAATATAAACTGTACCAACAGTACACTGCATAACCTGTATCTCTAAGATTCACTACAAACAGGGTCAGGGACCACTTTCAGGACAGGTTCCTTTCATGGCTGTCCTACTATGTGTCTTACATCATTATTATCCTTTCTTATTCTGGTTTTAATTTTAAAGTAGACTGGAACCTTTTAAAGAAACAACTGATTATTGTTATTTGCATGTCTTAGGGGCAACAAAATAGCCTACTGAATTTCTCTGCATCTTTTTGCAACTACTGAGAGATAAATAATAAATAAGAATCTTTACACAAGGTGAGTGTATATACATTTTGCATCCAGGAACTCAGACCACCAGGGTAGGTATCATGCACAGAGAAATTTAATAACCTAGAGGATAGTTTGATCACAACCGCTGTGAGTGGGAGTGCAAAATCTGTGTGCAGATTTTACAGCCACAGCCTTGATATGGTAGCAGCCTGTTTTATGAGTGGGTAAACAAGAAAGGAAAAGTACTGTACAAACATCTTTTGAAAGTCATGGGGCTTTTGTGTATGTGTGTTTAAAGACACAAAATATGTCTATTTTCTCAATTCTTCTTTGAGAGCATGAGAAGCAGCATGATTTATTGTCCTTCACTTTAGAATAGCTACATTTTACTGCCTCGTGAGAATAAATAATGCAATACCACCAAAATGGAGCTAGTGCTGAGTATAGTCATTCAAAAAGTCCTTTTGACAAAATGACCCATAAGGTCATCTCAAAGAGGGCACAGTGGAACATGCTCTTCTTTAGTGTCTGTTTTCCTGTGTGTTTTTTTAACATTTTTAAGTGTATAGGGTTAAGATCTTGTCTGTTGGGAGCCCAAGTAATTTTCTAAACTCTCCATTGAACATGTAGTTTAAAGAGGCAAAAATGCCGAGTGCTTTCCTTCTCCAATTCATATCATAAACAATAAAAAAAGGAAATCTCTGCGGGAAAAATGCTTTCTTTTATTCCTTTCCTCCATGCCTTTTTTCCCGGTAGCGCTTGTATAGCTGTGCTTTGCAGCTTAATGACACTTCCAGCAAAATCAGGATTTCCAAGTACAGGAGAGCAAATGTTCAGGAGTCGTTAGATACTATATTCATATCATGTTCTTTCCAAGTGGTCAGGAAACTACAAATAACTATTCAAAAAATAACTAGGTGTTCTACGAATGCGAGTTTTGAGGTAGAGATATGGGGTTTTTTAAACTGTGCTCACAGTCTAAAGGAAAATTAGAGATAAAGCTCGTATTTGGTCTTTGTGATTTTTCCTATCCTTATTCATGTGTATTGAACATTGAGTTTGCTTTATTCTTTTCAAATGTTTTATTATCAGATGTCTCCACTCACACTCCATATAAACGTGAATGTCCGGAGTAAAAACGTTTTTCTGGCTGCCACAATTTACCATCTATCAGTAAAAGGCAAAGGTTGAAGCTGAGGAGAAAAGCTTTCCATGACCCCTCCTTTTATACTTCTTTCACTATTTCCATAATCTTACTACAAACCATATTCTCTTAAACAAATAAAAGAAAAAGAAGACTGAATGATGATATCTTGTTTAATGTTTCCCAGATATAAGCACAGACCTATAGAAGAAAATGGGATAACAAAAAGAGTAAAAGGAGGGAAAATGTAAGAAGAAATAGAAGAAAGGTACTGCGAATTGCAGAAGGGAGGTCTTCTAACAGAAGAGCATCTCTTATTCATGAAAATTTACAATGAATGAAGTTGTGTCTATTAAAAGTAATGAAAACTTGAATGTGATGCCAAAGAACATATCCTTCTAGTCTCCGATTTCCAAGAATTATTACTTTTCTTTCCCAAATCCCCCAGATTGTCTCATTTCCTTCTTCTTTCCACAAAAATGATTTGTAATGTCCTTCTTCTCCTCAGCTGCTTTTATGCTTTTTGTATCTTGGTGCACTTTATTGAGCTATTAAACTAGAACATAAGGCACGTAGAAAAAAAATAAGATTCAATAGAGGTCAAAATGATGAGGTGTAATCTGTGCTACATTTTTCAAATATTGTCAACTTTTAATTTACCTTACTCTAGTTCTGCTTAGTTTATACTTCAAAAAGTGGGATAAGATAGAAGTATTCATTCTTGCCATATTTTTTTTGCAAGATGTCACACTAATTGCAGTGGAAAAGAAGATACCATATAATTCTGAGTATATAGTCAAGGATATCAGATAAAGAAAAACTGCTATGCACTCTGAGTAGCACCAACTCTGTCATATCTGCAGGCAATAGTGACAGGTGCTATCTTTAGGCCACTTTGTCCTGGAAGTTCAAGCCACTCTTTGATTCCTTTGAAGGCAGCAATGCCACTGTACATGACTTTAGTGAACTTAGCTCTCTTGAGAAATATTCTTGGAAATGAGAACTATTCTCTCTGTGGTTGGCAAAATTTTCAGAATACAGTAATATGACTTCTGTAGTTGTACTTTGCCCCATATTTATATTTAACACCTTTGAGCTTCTTTTAAACATTTCTCTGAATAGGTTTTACCAATTTTGTTTTTTGGATGAAGTGACTATAACAGAAATAGTCTTTCTAAAGTCTTTTTTTCAAAAAAATTAAAATGTAAAACTTAATTTTGAACACTTTCATGTGTCTAAGTCCCCTTCTGTGTGTACACAGACACCCTTACATAGATGCACCTGTATGTAAGAACTGTGTTAGAATCACCAATAAGTTTCATGCTGTGAAAGCAATGAGACATTTGAAAGGCTTTTGAGATATTTGGAGATAAGGAAGTAAAACAATTAATACAATTACACGTATTCATGGCTTCAGCAGTTCTATTACCATAAAGTGATCTTGTTTCAAAAGAGAAAAATGTAGAGAGTAGGAGAATGCACTATTGTCAGCCTCAGAAAAGTTATTTTGGTTCAGCAGTGAGCAATGATTATATATAAACATTATAGAATATTTTAAATCATCTAAAAGTGTGAACTATTAGAGCCAGGGAATGTTGGAGCATTGGAGTAGAAATAAATAAAGTAAGGTTTTGATCTTTGGTAGAAAAGGTATGTACACTGTAAGAATGGAAAACAGTGTGTATAAATTTTGGGATGGCAAACTGTATCACATGGAGTTAATTAAAAAATCAGAGAAAAAGAATCAGAAATCAGTATTTCTAACTGGGGAATCACATCCATGCCATGAGTCTGATGAATTCAGGACAATCCATACAGTCTCTGTGTTACTGTCCACGCTCTGTAGGTTGTTCAGGGCAGCAGTGTGGAGTGTTCACCTGACATTTCTTCCAGATTGCGTATTCACATCGAGTGCTTTTCATAATCTTATTCATTATTTAATAAAAATATATTTTATTCAACAGCTTCTGATCTGAGAGAGCAGTTATAAACATGAGAAAAAAATATAGAAAGGAATTGAAGAAGAAAGTCATAACATTAAACTTTGTGCAATTTTTCTTTTCTCTCCTACTACTTCACACAATTGTTCAGCATCCATTTCCTATTCTGACTCACTTTGAGAAAATATCACTACTATGCATAATTACTACCCTGTTTTACTGCTTTTATGTTTCACTAGAGATATATTGCCTTCTTCCTGTGCATTGTTCATGATAAAGTTTAGACTTCCAAACCTCCTGCTGTATTTGACTGGTGAATTTCTTCCTTTTTTTTTTTTCTTTCCATTCATAAGAATGAATTTGCTTTCAGGGATATAGTAACAAAATTTTTCCACTAATAGCCTTAGTCCCTTACCTGGTATCCTTTCATCTTCAATTTGCTCTTTTGATAAAATTCAACCATCTGAATATATATTATTTAGTTTTTTTGACTGCTAACCACTTCACTGTAATCATTTGTTTTAAACCTCAGGGTGGCCAACTGGTATATATAAATTTTAATTTTTTTCATAAAACAAGTGATGTGTTAACCTGTTCCTTGCAGTTCTGTGAAATCTTGCTGGACATGCAGCACAAGGACTATCTCTTCAGGTTATTCTTTGCTGTTAACAACAAAATTTTTTACACATATTAAGGTTTTTTTCCTTCACGTCAGCAGAAGACTGAGTTGAAGACTTGAGTCAGTCATCAGCAATACAAAATCACTGATTGTTGAGAAAATGCATAAATATTAATATAAAAACTATATTGGTAATATTTTCACAACATGTCACCTACAGTCATTTGGATTATTTCCTTAATCCTATGGAATATTGTTCTTTTATTATAAATAATGTTAAGTCATCAGCACTGTATATTATTTTAAAAAGTTTCTTACCTGTTAGTAATTTTTTTCTGATTCTTATGCTAAAATAATTGACTGCTCTTACAATTTGGCAATTTTTAAAATGTATTTGCTTTAGAAAATTAAATTATACTAACTACATATGCTTTAGGTGTGTCTCATGAATTCTGGATTTGTCTTTTGAACATTTACAAGGATTGTTTTCCTGAGTTAAATTTCCCTATAGGGGAATTAGAACAGTATTAACAGAGCTAGCCTGGTTTACAACTTCTGTAATTTAAATAATTGTCCTATTAACATTTTAATTTTATTAGGATAGATTTAACTCAATTTTTTCATTAGCTATCTTGGCCACTTAAATGTTGAATTTTCAGATTTCATTGTGTTGTATAGTTCTTTAGTCTCTTGAACTTAATGCTAAGAATAAACATAGAACTTAATCTAATCTTCAGAGATCCATTTTAGCTTCAGGATTAGATGAAAGTTTTATAATGCTCCAGAGATTGTTCTTCTTTGCTTCCATTAGTAGTATTGGCAAGTTTATTTTTGTTCTTGTGTTCCTTTCAGTAAAAAGTTACAAACAATTTTGTTATTTTAGACTTTCTCAAAATATCACCAGCTGTTTGAGCATTTAGGAGCTGTTTGAGACTCCACCACAGGCAACTGTATGTCAGAGTAGACAGGGATTTGTTAGGCCATAGAAACACCCTAGTCTATCAAATCTGGCTCTGCCTAATTCCAGTACAGTAAAGCACAAAAATGAAATGCAATCCCTAGCAGAGCTGCATAATGCATTCCCTTTTAATTCTGTCATATAAATTTCCATTTCCATGGTTTAGGCACTGACTTCTCTGTTTTTTATTCATGTTTCACTCATGATAACATTTATCTTCCTCATAAGATAATTTATGCTTTTCTGATGGCTCTGGACTCTAATTTACTGTCAGCTCATCTTTCCTTTTTCTTGTTTGCACAAGCATTTTTCCTGTCTACTCTTCATGGATTAGATTTATCAAATCTTAATCCTGTTTATCTCCTTAAAATAATTGCTCCATTTTATTGATAAAGCTTTTGAAATGGAAAGGCCAAAGATTACTGTAATGTTTCAGATGAGACATACTCAGTATTGCATAGAAGGGTGCAATTGCCTTGCTTATTTTATGAATGCTACTGTTACCACACCACATTACAGCATTTCCCTCTTCTTTCAATACACATTCGCTTCTTGGACTTAGAAAATTTATCATCTCCTGTGAACTTGAGTTCAACAGCACTGCATGTTAGAATTTTAGTTTTCTCTTTTTCTCTTTATTAATCTTCTTAAATTACAATTGTTTTTAGCACGGATAGTATCAGAAATATTTTGTAAAATTTCAACATTCAGATAATGCCCAAACATCACAGCCCAAATATGAATTGAAGTTGAGTTCAGAAATAGTAAGCCCTTTACCAATTATTTGGTTTCTGATTTGCTGTGGAAAGGGGTTCTACATCCAATTCCAAATTCTATTCAAACTCTTTTCTTTTTTTTAATCTTGATTTTAATACAAATGTCAAGAGTTAGCTTAACTCTGAGAATCTAATTCTAACTTATCTGATGTCGGCTACTTGGAAAAAAATTAAATCCCTTTAGTTCTCTCTGGTATCCATTGCCTTCTATCAGCTGCCTGTTACCAGGCAACTTGCAAGCTTGCTTGAATTTGGCTGGTTTTGAAACTAGACATAGGCACAGAGTATAGGCACAGTTCAAAACCAATTGTATGTATTGTTGTTACAAACATATTTGTTTCTCAGATTTGCCGCAATTCTCTTATTAATTGTATATTAGAGCTCCATGAAATGCATTCAATAGCCAGACCTCAAATATTAGAGATTTATGCAGTAACCTTTCCAATAATTTCCAGGGTTACGTCATTTTATCCCTCTAGTTACTTTTGTTTTTCTATAGCAAGAGACAGTCAGCACTGGGATTAAAACAAAAGTGGGACAAATTTGCCTCTGGCCCTCTTCCCCCCATATGACTAAAGCTGTAAACTTTGCCCTGTACCGGTGCCAAACTACTTGTTCAATTCGTATGCAAAGACTGCATGAAAAATATGGCAATTTAAAATGCTCTTCTTTGCTGTTTTCTACGTGTGCAAGTCTGTCCAAAGAAAATTTTATTTTCACTAGATTTCAATCACAGATATTTGGAAGGCTCTAAACAATGTGCTAATATTGTTTAGCTCTAAGCTCAAGTTTAGAAAGCAATGTGCGATTGAGATACTGTCTCAGCTGCAGAAATATTTATTCGAATGATCCAGAGATACACTGAACTTAAACCTGGATACAGACAAGAAGCACTGGCAAATTTATCTGTCTCTGGAACACTGCTTATGAGATAAAGAAAATGGTGTTCAATCACAAACTGAATCTCATAAGCAATGCCTAACTTAAAAGCTCAGCAGCGCTTCTACCCCATTACAGAAATCCAGGTGAATACAGTGCTTTCACAGCACTGCACACTCTGAGGTCACGGTGAACAAGCAGAGGGTCAGACCCATGGCATGTGGCCTGACACTTTCTCACCTCTCAGTGTTGTCCTGCAGTTCAGACAGAGTTAAATGGAAGAATTTGTTGTTTGGCAGAATGTGGGCGTATTCAGGGTACTTGGAAAAAAAAAAAGGGAAACCATGTCCTTATTCCTTCTAATAGATTCATGAAGCCAAAATTATACTTACAGGTTTTTAATGTGAGCTTTCCTTTCAGAAATGCATTACATTTCCAAACTCTTTTTCAATCATTTATTCTCATTGGTATTTTTATTACAGTTTAAAGAAGAAATACTAGGTACTTGTGTTCTTTATACTTTTTTTTTTTAAAATTTTTTTTTTTTTTTTTTTTTTTTTTTTTTGCCAGCAGTGCTGCTTCCATTCCACAGTTGTTTTCCATATATAGTAATCCTGATCTCTCAAAGAGAGATGCAAGGACTTTCTCCTTCACTTCCCAGCAGCCCAGCACCTCATCTTAACTTTAGAATAAAGATTAATAAAAAGGAAGCCTTGGTGCTTCTGAGGCTTAACCAGAGAGAGTTTGGTTTTCTGCCCATCAGCTGTAGGTCCAAAACTACTGAAATCCCACAGTAGCATCAAGATTCCTAGGAGGTTATTAATGCCATATAATAAAGTTAGTCCTCTGAGATGCTCTAAACACATTGTTTTAAAAATCTTGACTCAAAGTTCTTAGTTTTACAAAAATGTTTGCAGGAACCAAGCTCTACTCTTACTCAGAGGATTGGAACATATCTATTAACAAAGGATGAAAGTTACTGAAGTCAGGGAGGCTATGGGAGGGAGTTTTTATTCTTTTACTAAATAAGTGTGATCATAATATAGTCTCTCTGAAAGATAATCATAGTGCCCATTATTATCCATACTGAGTAGATAATAATTGGCAAAATAAATATCCTCAGTTTCAGATACCATTTCATTGTTATATAAAAAACATGTTTATTGTGATATATAAAACAATAAATGCATATAAGTGTGAAAGGCTCTAGTAAGGCTCTAGTATTCCATATGGAAAAGGTCGAGAGGAAAAGATAAAAAGGAAATCAAACAGATTAAGAAATAGTGATCAATTAGAAATCAGTTAGTGGAAACTATATTTCTGAAAGATGGAGTAGCTCTCCAGTCCTTAATAGCACTATTCTTACATGCCTTCTAGTCACAATTGAATAAGTTTTTTCTCCTAAATAAATGCATGTCTTGATACATACATTATACAGAAAGACAAAATTTGGGTCACTGTGGTACAAAGCAGCTGGAAGCAAGTAAAGCCTTTCAGGAAAGTTAAGACTTGCTTTAAAAAGTGTGATAATTAACCCCACCTTCAAAATTGTTCCACAAAATATATCTACTTAATAGTGGATAGATAGCATCCTGATATTCTTCTTCCATTCTGCTAACAAATTCAATCTGCTTTTAGAATTGTTTAATGCAAAATCATTCTTCTTCATCATCCACTTTCCTTAGGCCCTGTTGGTGCTTGCCCATTTACATGTTCTGTCTTCACTTTGGATATATAAATACCTATAGTCAAGAATTTTTGTATATTTTGTGTCTAGCAAAATGGATCCTGATTTAGCTAATGTTTCTGATAACTGTAGAAAAACAAGAGATACTAATTGTCTTGTTTGTGTGGATAACTATAGGAGAGCAAAGCCAAAGTCTTCGCAGAATCTGAACTACTCTCATATCTGTAAGATGGATGCCTAAATTATCTGAATGCTAATTCTTCTTGAAATGAGAGAAAAAATGTCAAAACAAGAAATAGATATGTGGCAAATCAGGAGGAGGGTTAAGAGAGAAGATGCAACCTCCAATTAATCATTTTAAATTCTGATTAGTTTTGATTTAGCATGACCTTGAAGTGTGTTAATAAAACAACAGCACCTCTGAAAGTGTTGATAATATTTTCATATCCCTTATGAAAATAAAAAATGGACTGAGGCTATGGGCTATGTCATCTGTTGGCAAATTAGATAAATCTTAAACTTTATCTTCTGACTGCCTACTAGGGTATTGCAGTTACCCCTAAGACATTAATCTATTGAAAAGAAGATATCATCTTTCAGGAGAAACATGTCGAAAGTATTTTGATAAAGTATTTATAATCCCTAAAAACAGATGGCTGTTCCATAAAGACTGTCAGCTGAGAAGATATGCTGACAGAAACATGTTAAACAATTTTAATTTTTTTAAGGGAAGAACTTGCACCACAAAATCAGGTGCAATCTTCTATTAATCAATCACAGCTGGTTGATTTTTTGACAGCAGGACCATGCTGGACGTAATTTGATTGTCTTGCACTTTTTCTGATTAATAATACCTGGGGAAGTTGAAGCTTGATGGAGAGAGTATAAAAAAAAGATCAATTGCTCAAAATATAGGTGGGATGAGGGGGGAAGAAAATATTTTTTTTTATGTAAAGATAAAGTAAAAATCCATGGGATTTTATTCATACATAATTTTATGCATACATAACATTGGTTTTGTTTTGGCTGAGACAATAGAAGTTAGCATTTAATCTTTCAGAGATATAGTATAAATCCCTCCAAAGAGCACACATTATGTGAGCAGTTAATAGTATTTGAAATTTCCCATATTCTTGAGACTTTTCTGTATGCATAAACTGCCTTTTTGATGGAAAGAAAAACACATGGCAAGGCAGGGCTCAGTAAATTGTTGTTTTACTACCCTGATTCCCAGTTGAAGAGGTTGACAGGATCATATAGTCTAGGGTGCAGAAAGACACAGAGGAACTGAGGAACATCATCAGAAGAGCAGCTGCTGACAGAGACTCTCCTCCTTAATATGTTATTTATTGATACTTGATAGTGAAAGCCTTGCTGTTCCAAGAATGCTGCTGTCTCTGACCTCAACAGTGCTCCCTCAGCTCAGCAATCTCTCAGGTGTCAGCTTGGCAGATCCCCAATTCCATATTTGTCATTCACCTTTCTAAGATGTTGGTGTCTCTCTTTCAGATGGATTAGAGACAATTATTAGATGAATGAAACAGCTGAACCAAAAATGAATGAATATTCAAAATACTTAGCCCACATTGGTACCTTCCAAAATACATTGTATAGTTGCTGCTGATGTTGCACAAATTAAGTTTTGATTGTCAAATTAATGGTGGGGGTTTTTTTTAATGACATCAATGAAAAGAAACAGATCTATTGTGCAAAAAAAGCATTAAGTTGCTCAGAGGCACTTCCACTGTTTTTTGCTCATGCTCTCCTGACACCACTAGGAAAAGAGGAAGGAATGTGGTGAACAAAATCCTCTTGTTCTATCTTGCTAGTGACCATGCCCGAAACTGTCAATTATCTCTGGATTACTTATGGATAGGAATCCTAGTAAATTCTACTGTGATCTGATTAGATTTTTTCTGGGCTTTGGTGAGAGTGCCTTGGGTATAACCGAAGGGCTCTATGCTTTTAGAAAACGAATATTACCAAGAATTGCCTGGCAATAAAAGAATTTTGATTTCCACATGACAAATAAATTCAAATAGCAAAGTCTAGCCAAGTGTTTGAAAGAAGCTTTTTTGTCAAGCAGTCACTGAATCCACATTGGATTTGGAGAACAAAAAAGGTATCCTACAAAACTAATTTTAGTAAAGACACTACAAAATTATTTTTATTCTTCTTAATTTTTAACTAAATAGAAAAGTATAACTAAGGTTTTAGACTTGTCAAATTACTTCATTGATCTGGAAAGAAAAATGTATTTTAGAGATACATAGTAAAACATAAAGAAAAATGAATGACAAAATCCATGGTGTGTTAAGACCCTGTAAAGACCTTACCCAGAGGTATGTATGAAAAAAGTGAAAAAAACAGGAGTATCATTCAATTAGAATGATGCAAATACTGAAGACATCATAGCTATGACTCACAAAACATTTGCATATCTTGCATTTACTTTTAAAACTCACAAGGTATGAATTCTATATTAAAAAACAATGACAAATAACATTCCACACTGATTTAAGGATGTTCAGTGGCAGAGAGTATTCAAGGCAGGTTAGCCTTTGTGTGCACAGCTTTATTTTTTCATGTTGCAGTCTGGAGCATGTCTGTAGTACAACCGTTCTTGTCCTCCTGACTCAGAGCCCATATTGGCTTGCACCAATTTATTCCAGGTCTACTCTGCAAATGTTCTGATGGGAACATCACTTTGCTAGTTTGTGACCATTTAAACTTGGCAGAACAGTTAAACAGCCCTAATTTGTGTGCTTATCCTCTGCCTACATACAAAAAATATAGTATGTACAGCACTCCAGATTATGATCACTGAAATAGGCATAGTACACTAATTTTGTTCACACTGTAAATACAGCATATTTAGATGTATGATAAGTAGCATTGCTAACCTAAGCAAGCCGTAAATCTACCCTATAATACAATACAATACAACTGTTTCAAAGTACATTGTGGTAATGAAACTCCAGTTGAAGTCAGCATTGACAAAGTGCAATGTAGAAATAGCCTCTGTTGATAGACCAGATTCTGCAGGAAAAGCTATAGAATTTCAGGGGCTGCAACACCCAAACATAGTTTAGGGAGATACTTTAACAGACTTGTAACAAGTTCTAGTATTTATTGTCTGTTTTTCAGTTTAAGAGCTGAGTGTGCTCTCAGCCACAGGATAAAGTCTACTACAGAAGACAATTGCAGAATTATGGAAATAATAATGGGGATGTTCGGAGTAGTTTGTGAGACCACAGGCAGAATTCCTACAGACACAATCCCTGTTCAAGAGAATCTTGTTGACTTGAGAAATGAAAACTACCACAAACTCTACAAAGGTTGGCAGCAGTAGGCATCGATACATTAAATACACTTTGCTTGCACCTATTATTGTAACTAATAATTAGATTTGTAATACCTTAGCCATGACTAAAAGTTACTTTGAGTGGGTTGATAATTAAAATACTATTTCTTTCTTGCTTGCTGGCTTCCTTTCTTATTTTCTTAAGATTATCTTTCTTCTCAATGTTTTGGATTTTTTTTCCAGCAGATATAGAGTACCACTGGCAAGTTGTAGGTGCACTTTGGGTGTCTGCGGGAAGAAGATAGAACATTGGTAGATAAATAAGTATTTTTGCATTCTCCTACCTTCTTGCTTCTTAAAGGGTATTTTTTATGTGCAGCAAAATAAATATTTGAAGTTCTTAATTATTATAAAGTGAAATTATTCTAATTAATTATTTTAATTAATGTTATCTCATTAAAAATAAACTTAACTAAAAAACAGTACATAACTCCTCAGTAATGTTATAGAGGCAGATAATATTCAGCTCTCATTCTTAATTTTTACTTACCCTGTATCTGATTTTCACACACCAGAAAATTAGTGTATTACCAAGTCAGATGTCAGATGTTACTGTTATTATGGTGTTTCTGCATTTAGAAACAAAGCTGGAAAGCATGAGATATTCTTACAGGTACAAATAGAACACAGTGGTACAAAACCCAAAGCATGTGATGTCAACATGTACTGTGATCCATTGCTGTAGCACTCTGAAGTGCAAACATACAAGGGAAAATTTATTAACCATGTATACATATAATTCTTTATTTTCCCTTAATTTAACAGAAACCTTAGGGGGGAATCAATTACTTGAACATGTTAACAAATTAATGCCATGGGCAAAGTTTACAGTACAACCCAGTGGAAGTGATCCTGATCCCACTCAGGCCAATAGGAAGTTTGGCATAAGATTTCATAGCACAAGCAGTCAATACAATATTTTACATTCCTGCAATAAATGCAAATTCAAAACCTGCAGTTGTATGTACATTAAGTCTTTTACAAATGTAGTAGATAAAACTTCAGCGCTGCTTTAGGTATTCAATTATTTACACATAGTGACTTTATTGTTTCTGATTGATACTGCTATAAGCATAGAAAACAATTATTTGAGGCACATGAAAGAACTCCAATTCCCAAAATAGAATGAAACTTACTATTTTCTGCATTATAATACAAATTTATGGAACTGACATGAATGGACTTCAGGTAGTTTGGGAATAATGTATCTGTAGCTGTCAAATATTCACATTTTAAGACCTTGATGGACTCATTGTCAAGAGGTGCTTTTGTGGTTTATTACATTTATGCCAAGGATTTATGGATTTTTTGTCCTATTAGTTCCACGTTTGCTAGTTTGTTTTTAGGTTACACAGGTTGAGGCTTTGGAAGGATGTTCTGTGGAAGGAAGGGAGAGGGATGGTGTCTGTGATATGAATTTTGGTTTTCACTCGCCTGTGATTTTTCCTATCATCACAGTATAACTTTCCCTTGTTTTTATTTTCTGTGACTTAGGCCATCTCTCCTGAGTTTGAGTCACAGCTCATACACAGTGCCTGTTTAGCACCATACATTATACATGTCTTAACTATTAAGACATAGTGATTGCAATATTTAAAAATTATAGTGAATTTAATGGGAAGGAAGCCAGAAAATAAGATGGCAAGGCACTGGCAGAGGTTGCCCAGACAATCTACAGATGCTCCATTTCTTCAAGGCCAGGCTGAATGAGGCTCTGAAAAACCTGGTCCAGTAGAACATGTCCCTCTCCATGGCAGAATAATTGAAACTAGCTCATCTTGAAAGTGCCTTCAAATCCAAACCATTCTATTAGTCTAAGTAGTGTTGTTCTCCTCCATTTTAGTGTCCTGTATCTTATTAAACCAAGGAAGTTTCACACTGTTTAGTGTGAAACTTCTCTTAAATTATTGTTTACTTTTAATTATCTGTTTCTTCTGTTTGTTTTGTGGTATTCGAGTACAGATTTTTTTTTTCTCTTTTTAGTCTGAAAATATACAATGACTCATTGAGTAATGCTTCTCCTATAATTTTAATGTGATATTGTCTATTTTCTGAATCACTTTATGTAAGGTAGAGGAAATTACTTACGTAAACACATTGCTATCTAGCAGCCTTAGGTAAGGATTATGGACCCAAATCTGATCCAGCTGTAATCACAGACAGTTTAAGCCCGCATTCAGGGCTACTCAGTTCTTTAAGGGAAAATATAAATATCTGTTAGTAATCTCTGTGTATTGAATCATAGGATATCTCAACTTGGAAAGAGCCCATAAGGACCACCAACTCCTCAGCCTTTTCTCTAAGCTGAGCACTCATTTGTGTTTAGCATTCTGCTCCCTAGAGGCTGTGTCTGCATGTTATGCAAAGTGCTTTTCAATAATAGTTTATGTGCTGTTCTTGGTCTGGTGATATGACTTACATAATATAGATTGCAACAATATTTCTTAGCTTCTTAAAAAGTATTTTGATATTGTATGAGTACTTGAGGAAATGGAGGTTAAGGAAGGAAAAATGTGAAAGGCCAGTTTCTCAGCTGAAACTTGCTGTCTGCTGTTTATTTTCTGACACTTTTTACAAAAACTGAATAAATAAATTGTCACACGACAGGAAACATTAGTTTCCATGTGAAGTGAGGTCATCCGTACCAAGGCAGCATAAAATGTTTTTGTCCTTAATATTCAGTCAGTGAGACAGCTGACTTTTCTCCAGTGGGAAACATTATCATTTTTGCAGACAGCTGCCTGTACAGAAGCGTGGGAAATGAAAGAGAAAAACTGTTATTGCATAGTCATACCAATAATGATGAACACTCAGCTGCAATCCCGAACAGTTCCTCTAGGATTTTCTGGAACAGAAGGCAAGATAAATTGGGATGTACAGTGGTAGTCCTTTGGTATGTAGTCAAGTTACACTTGATTGAATTGTGACACTAATACACAAGTGTGGTTCACTGCATTATGACTGAGAAAGGACTGAAAGATACATTTGTTTTCATGTAGAGTCACACAGTTTTGGAGAATTATGGAAGTTAAGAGATAGTTGTATCCTTAAATGTAAATTCATCTCACTGTCAGGGGAGGATTCCTGAATAACACATATTCTGATGCCCAGACAAAACCACTGCAAGCAACAGATCACCTTCTGCTTCTGGAAAGAAAAGTTCTATGCCAACAGGAAGCCTATCCTAAGAGAATTTCTCCAGATATTCAAATGTTTCCTATCTTAAAATAATTCCTTATTTCTATAAATAACCTATATAATTTAAAATTATTAGTAACCTTTTTTTTAATTATTTTTCTTCACATTTGATAAACTTCTAGTGTCTCCCTGTAGTTGTTAGTGTGCTAGATTATACTTGGCTATAACCTTTTTTCCCCCACAAGTTTTGAGATGTAATTTTTTAGAGTGAAACACCACCACAGGCAATGTTTAGAATATAGTACAGCCAGTGATTGCCTTCCAAGTAAATATTCCTTTGGTAGTGTATCTCAGGATAAATAAATAGATGTATATGAGGGGCTTGATACTATTTACTTACTGCACAGAGCTGTAAATAACAGCACAAGGTGAAATAAAAAGAAATTTTTATATGAATATAAAAAAATTTAGCAAGATAAGTGTTCATACGGAGTGTTCATTGCTGGTAACTCCATCCTCTGAATAAATTTATAATGCAGTGGAAGAATATTAAAGAAAACAGCAAACAGAATCAATGCCAGAAGAGTATAGTCTAGGTGACAAAAAGGAGTAGGCCATTCAGCTCTCTCAATTATGTAGATTGCTGCCTAATAGTGAATAATTCTGTAATGAAAAATGTCTTCTAACCCACTTATCATGTTTCTGCTTTAAATAACAATGATTTAGCAAAAATATTTAAGAAAAAGCAGTATCTGTTAACTGATTAAAATAATTTCAAAATTATCATGCAAACAAAACTTTGCTGTTGTAATGATGAAAAAAACCAACAACGACAAAAAACAAGATCTGAAATTGCAGACAAAAACTATGAAACAAGGATGTATTTACCTTGGATAAAAAGTGGGATATAATAGTACTGTAGCAATTTGTTTGGGAGATGGTGCATTGTTTCAGACAAAGACCAGAAAATGTTGATAGGTTCTAATGCCTGCATATGACATTTATCAGATTATATGACAAATTATATCATTACTCTTTGCAAAAGCCTGCTTCCAATGATTGGATAAAATGCTTCCTGCAGCCAGCTGGCATCTGCAACAAAGCCATATGAGTACAGAGTTTGATTATTTATTCCTTTAGAGGATAACAGATTATGACACTGTGCAGGCACTGATTCAGAACTTATTTAAACCTAGATTTTTTTTTTTTTTTTTTTTTTTTTTTTTTTTTTTTTTTTTTAACCAGGTTCCCTCTTTTAGGTGCCTCTTTAGAAAAAAAAAAAAATGGCCTGAATCAGACAACTTGCATGAGCCGTGTGCATGTGTGAGGATTATAGTAGGAAACTGCCTCCAATGGGGCAGTTTAACATGGCAAGGAAATATGTTGTATTAACAATGATATATTTTTTGCCATAACAAGAAATATGAAATCCATTTATAAGTAACCAGATAATGCCAGAAAATTGTTGGTTTGTTTCAGTTTATGTTTAGAATTTTTGACCTCAAATATAAGCTACACTATTAGCTTTAGTTGATTCACCCAATTTTGGAAACCAGTGTCCCATCCAGGTGAGTGAAGAATGGCCAAAGAATTGACTGCATTTGTAAAACATAATCATGATATTACTGATATTACTGCTAGCCACAGATGAAAAAGGTGCTGAAGAAAGATCACAGAAGCAGGCTAAAATGTCAACAGCCTGTCAAAGACTTATTCAGAATATAGGTAGCAAAGTCTACTTTTTTAAGATGATTTCATATGACAAGCTTCTGTCCATCATCACTGTGTATGCAGAAACTAATGTTTGCCTGAAGTCTTTTTGGAAGACAGCAGTTTGCAGTGCTTTTAAGAGCTATGATTTTGTATGATGTCTGTAAGAATTGAGCCAATACTGTTAAACTTTCCTAAATTAACTTGACACAAACAGGTGCATTGGGTTTCACAAGAATAACTTTTCTCAATAGACAAAATTTATTTATTTTAAACTATAAAAGTCTGAAGATCTTTTGTCATGCCTTGTTACTTAGCCCATGTAGTCTGTTTTCCTCAGACACACTGCCCAAGAAATGACCTATAATGAAAAAGATGCAGATGAATCCTAAAGATTCTTTATTCACTGTATTTGCTCATGGTGTTTTCCAGTCATGACAGTTCACAGGGCAATGGGTTCATGCATGCCCCAGCAGAGACCCCAGGCCATGTAAAGGGGAATGGCAGTTTATCCAAAGCATTGATTCATGCCTTTCCATGCCTCTCTGCAATGATCACGTTCATTCATAAATGCCATTGCTATTTAAACCACATATTACTTTTGAGAAGCCATAATTAGTTTGGATTTGGATTTTTTTCCTCCAGAAAAGTCAAAACATATTTTTTTATGCACACAACCATGAGGGGTTTTGTAAGTCTCTGTGCAGTACTGGCTTTCCAAGTAAGATCTTTTCATCTTGTTGATTTGATCCTAATTAAAGAAAATCATTTTACAGTAATTATATGTTATAACATGTGTTTCATCCTAATTATCTGCCTACTAGCTACCTTTTCTGTCTGTCTGTCTATCTATCTATCTATCTATCTATCTATCTATC
The DNA here is from genome assembly GCF_965231275.1 of Zosterops lateralis. NCBI lineage: Eukaryota > Metazoa > Chordata > Aves > Passeriformes > Zosteropidae > Zosterops > Zosterops lateralis. The sequence goes on from NC_139761.1 coordinate 43,029,614, forward strand.
TATCTATCTATCTATCTCCTTAGACCCCTCCACGTGACAAGTAGGAATAATTTGTGTGATACCAATGATGTATAAAGTTGAGTGACTGAAATGGAAGCCAAATTAAATACTTCTGTTCTCTTTCCTTGCTTCTCTTAACTCCCTCTTTGCTCTGTAAATTAATTATATGCATGTATAGTATCCCAGGAAAAATGGTTTCATTATTTCAATATTTGGTGTCTTTTAATTATGAAAATGTTCTCTCCTTCCAATTCTTGGAAAATAAGTACACGATATTAGTCTATTTGCAGTGCTTTACTATATAAATTTTAAGCTGGAATGAAAAATGGATTGCATCTCCTGCAGAAGTCAAAATGTCAGCAGCTAAAACTTTGGGGTTTTATGAAAGCAGATTAATTTCGGATGAGATTATTGTGAATGCAAAGCCTTATAGAAGAAAAAAAAGGAAGAAAAAAGGAGAAAAGAAATAAACCCGAACAGCAGATTAAATGTTGATGAGGTACTAAGTGACACATGATCTTTTCTACCTTCAAGCATTCATAGTACTTTGCTAACAGGATGCTTCCATTCATTAAGGGTAAATAAATCCATACAGTGTTAGCTGTCATTATACCATGTTTGTCCAAAATGAATAATAACAGAAGCTGGAACTGCCTTATGCTTGTATATTCCCTCCTCCCCGTGTGTTATACAAACTTTGATTTTGTAAAAAAATAAATAATACAAGGGCAACCATGTAGAGTCTAATTCAGAGTACTGGATTGTGTGTGAGTATGCTTGTTTTCCGAGTGAGATGTACTTCGTCCTTATGATCATTGTCTATGATTCCACACTTGGAATGATTTCTGCAAAAATGGTCTGCTAGTTTTCATATCAAGTATGCATTCTTTCATTTTAGGGAGGTCTCCTTTGTTATAGTCAACGCTGTAAGCCCAGTATTTATTAATAAGCTTCTGTCACTTTTAAGAAGCAACTGCTATCTTAATTAATGTCCAAGAAATTTATACCCATAGAATGAAAACATTACTTCAGGTGCCTAGGGTACGAAGGCTGAAACAGATTTCATTACCTATAGATGAGTTTCAGAGATCTTCCAAAAATTACATCAGTATTAGAATCACCATGGAAACAGAAATTATGGTAATTCAAACCTTTAGAAATAATGAACACTGCAGCATTTCCAGCTTCCACCTTGCCCCTTCCGTAATCTTATGCTGTCACGATTTTGAGACCCAGGTTGTTCAAGGGTGCAGTGAAATTTCTCACACAGGAATCTGGCTCAGAAGGAGCCTGGTTTTTTTGCCTCCTTTATAAGATACTGGGGTTGGCAGGGGGCATAAGTATCAAATAGTGATCCCGCACAGACTTCTCAATGGTTTTACCCTGTGAACAACTGCTCTGATTTGTGACTAATACTAGTATACACCTGAAGTGATTTTTTTTTTTTTTATTTACAGAAACTGAAACAAACTTTGCATGAACTAGCATACAACCAAGAAAGGTCCTATTTATCATCTTGAGGAAATACATAATAATAATAGTGTTTACATGAACTCACTTTCTTAATTCACCTGGCCAGCCATAGCTGTCCAGAACAATTAATATTTGGCTGTTCATAGATTTTTTTCATAGTTAATGAATCAGATTCACATTCAAAAATATATATTAATTAACTTTTATTACAGCCTAGTACTAGATCTTGTTTCTACATCCATCTAAAAGTAGGCTTTTGATCTTTGTTAAACAAGTGTACCCCAACTGCACTCAGTATGATAAAAAAGCTAAATTGGGAGGTTTTCTTGAGAAATACTCTGAAACACTGTACTGTGCATCCTTTACCAGCTAAAGTGATAATACTCTAATATTAGGAAGGCAAGGAAAATATGAGCTATGAGAAGTTTAAAAAAGTCTTCAACTGGAACTGTTCAAGCTTTCAGAGAAGGTAGATAAATAAATTCTTGTTATGTGCATTACATTTTTGTGCTTTAAAGGATAATACCAGATGCACTGAGCCCCAAAACAAATATGCTCTGTAAACAAACAGAAAGAAAGAAAGAAGCCAAACTTCTGCTAAGTACAAAGTTCAAAACATATTGATTTTGATTCTTAAAAACTAGAATTCAGTCATAGAAAATAAAATGTTGGTAGAAATGGTGAAAATTAAGTTCTCATTTTACTCTTTAACATTAAAACTAAAAATGAAGCACTACACAGGGAAATTTGATAATTCTTAATGACTAGGAATTAATATTTTTTTCCTTTTTTTTTTTTTTTTTTTTTTTTTTTTTTGGCCCCTAGATACTGAACATCTTCTTTAAATGAAGACGAATATCTGTGTGCTTTTCTACCATGTTTTCTGTTGCAGCTACTCTTCCAGATAGAATTTATTTCAGGTTTGTTACTAGCTAGTTCAACTTTTGTCTCAGTATTTAAAAACAGAAGAATTGTCAACCCAGGAACATTTTCAGCATCTGCTTTTCACAGCTGATGTCCTCTGGCTCCATAACTTTATTTCCCTGAAAGCCTCTGTTGGCCAGGTTTCACACTGACTTGTTTGAAAATTATGGAATATGCACACTCTGGGTGAGACTCCGGGGACTTGTATTTTTCACATTTCTGCTGCAAAGAAAAACCTGCATTGAGTCTAGTAATATATCACTGTATTACAACCATCAGGGCATTTAATTTACAACTTAAATCAGTTGGGACTTGCTGATGTTAGACAGTAATATACTGTCAGCTTAAAACCCCTGGATATTGCAGCTCAGTGTGCGACAGGCTGTCAGTCAGCAGAGTGACAAAGTGACAATTTATGGTTTGTAAAAGCCCAGCAGATAAATTGCAGGAAAAGTGCACTTTGACTTAAGCAGCACACTGTGTGGAATGTGGTTTTGTTGAAAGGACTGTGTAAAGTGAGAGGAAATTTCCTCTAATAAATAGAAACACTTTGCTCTTCTTATTTCAGGGTGTTTTAAAGGGCTTGTTTAGTGCTTGAGACTCTTAAAGAAATGCAGTAAACTGAAATGTGTATACTAGGTGTTTTTCTTTGGTGATGGAGGGGTAGTGATCTTGTGTAGATATTTATAACCTCACTGTAGCTCACCAGAGCTGTACAGGAGGTTGGTAAGTGCAGTTCAGTGTGTGCTGGGAGGAGGGAAAACATACTGAAAGCTGCTGCTACGGCACTGAAATGGCCATAAGTTTTTAAGAAACAGGATGCTTTTTAGTGATAGGGAGACATAAGAAGACTGGATATAAAGATTTGTATGTAGACAAAGGCCTGATACCTCAAATGTCATGAAGCCAAAAAGGAGAACTAACTTTCTGTGGTATCTTCATGGCCTGTGTAAGCAAAAAAAATGAATTGGGAACCTATTGGGATCCAAAAATATTCCTGTACATATGGCTTCTACTTCAACTGTACATAAGGTTTAAAAAGATTTTTTTTTTTAAATATATATTTTTTGGTGATGGAGGGAGATTGTGTTGGGTTTCGGGTTTTGTTTTGGTGTTTTGGTGTTTCTTTTCTGTGTGGCTTGGTTTCAGTTTTGTTAGTGGATATTTTGTTTGCCTTTTTTTAGCAGTTGCAGAAATGTAAAAAAAGATTTTAAAAAGTTGCAGGTTTTCTGCCCGCCAAAACTGGCCATTCCTGAGCAAATGCATCAGCCATCAAATTAGTGTGTGAGTTTATTTTCATGAGGCTTCCTACATTTTGCCTCCTCATGAACAATTTGAAGGAAAAGAATTGATTGGAATGCAAATTTTGAATTTTGTAAAGTAAGAATGAATCATTCTTTAACCTAATTTGCAGGCAAGTGTATGCTACAAAGAATCTATGAACAGGAAAAGGAGGAAAATTCATCAAATTTCACCTAATTTGTGTATTTTTAAACAATGAACCATATTATTGACTTGGAAAATCATCAGTTGCAAATTATACAGAGTAATTTTTCCTTACTTCTTGAATTACACTGTTTGTATTCTAAACACATACTGTCCTGTACTGTACACTTTTAGTGCTGTTCTAGTCTATTGATACTGTAATTAGCACTTATTTTCTTTTTTAGATTGAATTCTATTGCCTCCAAAAGCTTTTTGAATATGAAATCCCTTACTACAATCCAAACAAAAAAATGTTAAATGCATATAAAGTAACTATTGTCTTACGCCTCGTCACTGTAACTCAGTCTTGATCCCTCTGTGTGATTTAGTTGCTAAATCAGAGTAGGAGAGTTGTAATTTTGTCCTCATGTTCTCTTGATATTTGGCCAGTCTGCCAAAATTCTCCTGGCAGATGACAACAAATATGAAGGGATTTTTTTAAATTACTTATTTCTGATATGACTAATAGTCACAGAAACATAACAATAGAGAAGATATAAGGATAGGAATTAAATTAATTTGTTGAACCCAAGAGTAATTGAAAATTATTTACACTCTACAACATGCCAAACTATGGACTAGCTATTTATTCATAATATTTATGCAATTCTTTTTCCTCACATAGACTATAACCCTGAGGATTTTTAGATTGTTATTCTAACTGCATATATAGGTACACAAGGCTTAAGAGATGAAGTAAATTCTTAAGAATCTCAAAGTGACTCAAAGTATGGTAAAGAAATGTCGTCTAAATATTTCTAACTTTGACTGACATTTTTGAATAATGAAATGAATTGTAATTGTTGATAATCTTTAGTAACTGATAAAAAGATCTTTCTTCAAAGAATTACTTATATAAAATTAATGATTGAGATGCAATCCTGAAGCTCCTGAGGAACCATAATTCTATGTTAAATTTTATTACTCTTTTTTTACACATCTAGTATTCCCTGAATTTAAAATCAAATTCTATTACATATTCTATCCAGAGCACAGTCTTGCATTTCTAGCAAGGACCGTTCTTGTTGGAAGAATGCCTTTCTGATGTCAGATTTTATGTTTTTGAGTGTCTGCAATAATTTTAATTTTAAAATATATACTTAGTGTTATATTGCAGAGGAAAAATATCCAAACACATTCAAAAAAATTAAATTAATTAGAAATACCTGAGATCATGATTACATTGTTGGTTTGGCTCTTCTATTATCTTTTTTTTTTTCTTTTAATTTATTTTCTTTTTCTTATTCATCTAGGTGAAAATTTCTATCAGATGTAGAGGACTATAGTCATTAAAAGTTAAAAAAATCCAGCTTCACATCAATACCGATCCTTTCTATTGTGAAATTACTTTTTCCACCTCATTTAATGATAGAAACTTGGCAACCGTGATGTGCTTCTATTTTATTTTTACTTCACATCTGATAGATGCATGTGTGAGAGACTTGACAATTACAAAGATGTTTTTGTTACTTACTATGCAGTAGTCTCCTGCCCTTTAGTGTGCAGTAGGATTCTACCATAATAGAGTATGATGTTTCTGATAATTCAAAATGAGTTTTCAGAAGACAGGGTCACAGCTGCTTCTGTGCTGGAGATGCTTTTACACTGTATTACATCTGTGTCTGTAGTCAGCACTGTCCTTTTAAGAATCATGATTTCCAGTCAGAAGCCCAAACCCTTTCTAGAACTTAGAAGTATTTTTCTCAGCCCGTGCAGAGCTTTTTTGCACAGAGCTGGGCTTTTTCTACAATCAGCCATGTGGAGCAGGCAGCCCAGGCTGCCAGTGGTGACCTTATTGAGGGGCCTTATAAAGGGGTCATAAAGGGCAGCGTGGGGCAAGACCAAGGGAGTGTGAATCAAGTTGGTTTTGAGGTCAGTTATTTGGCTTTATAGGAAGGTGTTTCACATTTATTGCTGGGTGGCTTTGTGTTGTGGGAATGCAGATAGAAATACGTTCTTTGCCACAGAATCCATGCCATCTGAGAGCACTTAAATGATTGTCTTGTAGGGTTCTAGAGAAATTCATCCAATCTTTTCTATGGGACATGTAGAATCAGTTCCAAATATTTATTTTACCGAGAAACAGTAAATCTGAGCTTTTCCTTATTTTCATCACTAAAATAAGACAGAAGATAAAAAATTATTAGTGAATCAAGTCCCTGTATGTGTTACAATACGTTACATAGGGTGAGTTGTGGGAATGTGGAGTCAGAAAGAACAGAAACTTCAATAGCTGAAATTGAGCTTATCTGTCAAAGTAGTGGTGTATGATGGTGTTTGCTTACTACAAACACAGATTCTCAGTTGAGAGAATAATTTGTGCTGTATCAAACTGGTGGGACTGTTCGAGCATTGCAGCCTGATGAATTAATGCAAGATTTTAAAAATGCTAAAGAAAAATATAGTGTAACGGAATATAATAAAAGGTGGAAAAGTCATTCCTTTGATAAAGTCAGTTGGCTTTTCTCCCACTCATTTTGTCTACAGCAGGTATACTATAACTTCCTCACAGTTGCATAGCAACTGGACCCCAAATGTTTTAATGCTTAGCAGTAATTATAGTTCCGTTGAAATTGTTTCAACATAAAAAAAATATTCTTTATCTGCTTTTCCTTCTTCCCCTGGTTTAGCCTGTTTGCCAAGATGATGGCTTTGTCTTTGAGGAAGAACACCTGTGGGGAAATGAGCTGAATCCAGCAGTTGTGTATCCCCTTGCTGATGAAGTGGGTCTGTTGTGCTCTGTTTATAAGCAGTGAATGTGCTTCCCAAAAGGATGAGTATATGGCCTCCAGTCACTGGATTAGCTCTTTATGCAGACAAACATTAATTGTCTTGACCAATTAAAAATGACCTGGATGTCTCTGAAGGCTGCTGTTTCAAGTATCAAAGAATTTACATCTCTAACTTACAAAAAAGGAAGACATTAATAACTGATCATGTTAAAATATCAACTGTCCCTGGAAACAAAAGGTTTCTAGTCTCTGTATAATGATGAATTTTAAGACAAAAAAGAAAATTACTGCTTTTTTTACGCTATTCTCTAGTTAGATTCTTTAATATAAATTGTTACATTGTAAAGGTATAGTCTTTCTCTGAAGTGGATGCAACTTGCATTAGACTTGTACTTTAAAACAATTGGACTCTTAATAAAGATGTCAGGATATAGAAGAGAAAATCTCTGCCATGGGTTTTGATTAACTCAGACTTCTACTGCTTAAATCCAGCACACATTACACCTTTAAGCTTTTAACCTGGAAACTTTACTATCCCGCATTTTTCTCTGCATTTCCTGCATTGCCTTACAGAAGGTGACAGACATCTCAGTAAGTTAGGTAGAACAGTATCTGTACAGTTTCTATTTACATGTTTTTGTTTTTAGAAGGCTTTTTAAGGGGAAAAAAACCAGTATTTAACAGTGTTAGGATCATTTTGCAAAAGGGAAAAGTATTTATTTACTATAAGTCTGCATAATATAAGGAAAACCACAATAAAGTATTGTAGCACCACTTACCTGTCTGGCTGTCAGTGATGGATTATTTCTCTGAATTGGACACCAAATTAAGATACAAATTCCTATTTTGAGCATTTCACAAATCTCTTCTGGATGATATAGCAATACTTCCAAGTGCTAAGTTGCAAAATTATATTCTCCTCTACACTCAGAATAAAAAAACAGTGGGAAGTTTTTTGGACTACTTACAGTTAACAAATTGTGCTAAATATCTTTATTGTCTGAAAATTTATTTTCAATGAAATTAGCATCGTAACTTGAACTGAAAGAAAATACTGACAGTGATTACTGGAGAGCTTTGTCCTACCATCTTTGGCATGATTCTAACAAGAAAATAGACTTCCCTCCTTTGATTAGGAATGCTTTTGATTATTATTGAGGAATGCAATAAGTAATGCTTAAATTAGTTTGCTCAGCTCTTTCAGTGATCAGAATTTGAGCAGAAAAAGTTAAGGCGAAAAAGAATTGGCAACAGGACTGGAACCTTCATATTGTCTTACTCCTTTTAAATAAAAGGAAATATGTAACACTGAGAACAGAGATCAAGACTAATTAATCAGGGAGACTACTGAGTGGATTTTATGAGCTCAGAGCAACAATCTTAACTTGGTCAGTCCATTCAGGTTAACACTGATTGGATAATGGAAAATCACTATGCTGGATGTCTCTACAACCTAGTTTTGGGTAACTACTCTGCCTCATTTACAGTATTTTGCTGTAAATGTCCAACAAAATTGAATTACTTACTGGGGTATACCACTAGTATTGCAGAATCTGCGTACAGGGACACTTCTGATCAGTGTCATCCTGGACAGTGAATGTTATCTGACATGTATCTATGTAATCATGATGAATGTCTCTTCCTCGCCCCTGTTTTCTTTTACCAGTAATGATTGTTTTCTCTTCTGCATCTGTTAATTCAAATGAAGAATGCATATGAAGTTTAGAGACAACATTGCAGATTTCTTAGTACTCCCTATTTTCAGCCTTTTAAATACGTTCTAGTGTTTATAATGCCCTTTTCTTTGAAGCGTGAATTAATTTTGGTAATTGCAGTGGTTCGGCTTTTCCAATGGGTGCAGCTCCGGCCAGCCCTGCCGCCACTACAACCCGGGGGCCACTTTGCCAGAGGCGTGGGCAAACCCGACCACGGTGCGGATAGTGCGCAGAATAGAAAGGCGGGACTCTCAGGATGTGCAACCAAGGGGTGCGTGTTCCCCAAGGCAGCGCTCCGGAGAGAGACGCTGACCTCGGAATGCCACGGCTCTTTATTGAGTGGGTTACAGGGGTGGGATTGCGTGGGACCAATCACAACCTTTTGCCAACGTATAATGAGGGAATGCACAACTTTTGAACCAATAATAAGTAACTTGGGGAGGAGGAATACATGATGAGGGGGTGGGGAAGTTATATAACTTAAAGATTGACACTTAACAGAAAAGTGGTAAACAACTATTATGGGATAGGGTTACCAGGACAACCAAGGTTTTGGCGGGAAAGTCTGGGGGAAGGAGAGAAGGGGAGGGAAGGAGAGGCCATCTTAAACAATAGTAATAATTACAAAATTATAAAACACAAATTATAAAACCAAACTGGAGCAGTGAAAATCCAATTGGAATTTAATTTAAGCACCACCACAGGTAATAGGTATATCAGAAGGTTGTTCTTCAGATGGTGTCTAATGTTTTTATTGTTACTGAATGAAAACGCAATCCTATACTAATCAAGATCTAGGTATATGTTGCAAAATTAGCAATATTTCCCTGTAAATATTACTAGACTTGAATGCTTGCCCTACTAATAAATATATTCCTAAATATCCCAGATTAACCCCCTACTACTGTAATTATGGCTTGCATTTTTTATGATCAACATACATCAAAACCTAAATTTTCCAAAGACCTACTAAACCATTCTTAAAAATACTTGGATGAGACACTATGAAACTCTGGTCCATCACATTCATTCCTTTATCAGGCAACAGTAGCAAATTTGCCTAGAGATTTAGAAAAACAAGTCATACTTCTTGGCAAACAATCTTATGACTTGGGGATAAATGGATTTTCTTGAAAGTTGGAGCAGTCAATTTTCATTCTGAAGCATTAGTCTGAACATTAGCAATGACAAAGCTTAGGATTCAAAGTTATACAAAATAATTAATGTCAGTAAACATCAGTTGCACTGCCTCTGGTTTATTCTTTACTCCTAGTTTTCAGCCAGGAGTAAATAGTCTAGTATTCAGCTCAAAGTGTCCAGTGCTTTTTTTTTTTTTTCATTATGAGCATGGTTTGGGTTTTTTCGTGTTTTTCTGATCTGTCTCACAATGTTGACCTAACAAAGTCATAAATATGGAATTCTCTAGCTGACAAGCCAAATTGAGAGAATTTTCGTGTACTATCTAGTGTGGAAAGAGTAATCTGTTTCTCATAACACTAAAAATATGTAATCTTACTGGGGACCCTAAGAGATGATGAGGAGTCCTTTTCACCTTTGCTTTGGATATCAAGGCAAAGAACTCTAGGCGATGCACAGTTGGTTTATAACATTAAAAATACAAGGAGGCTGGCTCAGATTTCATTTGAATGGGATGTTATCTGGGTCACAGTTAACTTTTTATTAAATGCAGTGCTTGATGGAAGTTGGCAGGTGTGCAAGACATTGATGCTGACTGCTGTAAATAAATGTTTTGAAATCCAAAAATTTAGCTGCAGGTAAAGAATCAACCATATCTGATCAATGATAGCATATATGAAAAGCATCACATTCTCAGATGATAGGGATATGAAGTACATGATATTTATTACTATATATAATAGGGTATAGGATAATATATATAATAGGATAACATATATATTAGGATAGATATATAATAAATGCTAGTGGAACAGCTAGTACTGGTATTTTTAACCACAACCAAGAAATCTCTGATGCGCATCTTAGAACCAAATTAGACTGAAAGATGCACCATGGACTTGCCTAAACATCATAATGTTCAACATGCCGCATTTTAATAGGAGCTCTCCAGGTTAGTTACTATGCAAGTTGTAGCAATCTCTGATGAATGAACATCTGGTGAAGTCTAATGTGTAACAGTTGCAATGAATTTATTAGTTGTAACTTTTAATTGACAGCTGAAGTACCTTCCTCATCTCTGAGGTCCTGGAAGTTCCTAGATAGAAGAAAGAGGAGGATCATCTAGATTAATCTCCGTGCCAGAGATGTTGGAATTTGGGGACTCCTCCTTGAAGTAGTTCCTAAACTCTAATAATGTACTTCATTTAAATATCTCTGATTGACCCATTAATAAGTAGTTTCAGCTAACAATTTTTTTGTAATGTGTCATCTAAATCTCTTCAAAGTTTTTTTGGTTGGATTTTTGTTTGGTTGGGTTTTTTTTTTTTTTTTTTGGCCAGGTTGAGGGAGTGTGTGGTGGTTTTTTTTGTTTTACTGCTTTTTTTTTATAGAGAGAATAGTATAGATGATTACTGTCATAACAGCCACAATTCTCTGTATGGGGAAACTTCTTGTGCGTATGTTTTATTGCTTTTCCAACTCTGTTTTATTTAGATTAGTGTGATAGAAAAGTCTGGAGATTGTGTACCCGCTGAGACTTCTTTAGGAGTGAGTATGCAAAATAAATCCCTTAGGCATCTTAAACTTGATACATCCGTGAACTAAATTTACCTTTTAGATTGAATTAATTTAGACAACACCACTCATAACTTAAAATAGCTTTTCAGCTGTGCTGGATTTGGTTGGGGTAGAGTTAATTTCCTTCACAGAGACTGGTATGGGACTGTGTTTTGAAATTGTGCTGAACACAGGGTTGGTAATACAGAGATGTTTTTGTTATTGCTGAGCAGAGCTCACACAGAGCCAAAACATTTTCTGCTTTCCATGCTGCCACACTTGCCAGGAAATTGGGGTGCATGGGAGTTTGGGAGGAGACAGATGGGACAGATGACCCAAAGTCGCCAAAGTGATTACACTTCCAACCTTATTTTCTTTGGTGTAAATCCACTAATAGTATATAAGAACTTGACTAGGGACAAAATTGTAATGGATTCCAGTTGAAATTCTTTCCTGAGTTACCAACTGCAACTTCAATCTGGATTTCTAGAGAGTTGCAAATACCTTATTACACCTAGTCATGTTTCTTTGCTTCACTTAGAAAAATGTCTTATAAATGTCAAAAATCCGATGGGAGTTGTCCTTGAGAAATCTTTTTCACTTACTTTTTAGCTTAATTTCCTAAGGAAATTAGGCTTCTGCAATCACACTGTGTGTGTCTGTTCTTACTGATTAATAACCTCTTTTCAACCAAATTTGACATTGACCAGAGGGATAGAAGTCTCAAATATAATTAAATCCCTATGCACTGCAGGGAACTAGGCAGCTAGGTAAATGAAAATGCCTTTTATAAGATAAAGACTGAAAATTCAACACATCCAGAGACACTAGTGAATCCATCCAGGAAAGGTATTACTTATTTCCTGACCTTGGAGAAATTTCAATGGGTGCTCAAAATATTATGAGACACCAGAGAATTTGTAGGGTGCCATTCTGGATGAAACAGTGATGACTTTTGACACTGATCATGGTTAAGTGGAGTATCTGATGATTTTTTTAGTATTTTTTTTCCAAATCTGAAGGTTAGCTAGAAGATAGATTTAGAGTTTCAGATTTTTTTTCCAAATTTTACGTATGACCCTACTCACAGCTCTGTCTCTTGAAACGTACGAGTTTTTGGAAAAGGATAGTAATAGCTCAAAGACTGCTTCTGAAAATCTGTTGACAATAATAAACATGTATTTTAGAAAGCTATACCAATATGTGTATGTATAATTTTTCAGAATTTCTTTCCTAATCTTACATTTTATTCTCACTTAAAATTAATTTTCCAACTATGCGACTTATTAAAGATTACAATTATTCAGTTTGCTTCATATGGTTTGTTATATACTCCTAAACTAACATAGAAGGGGAAAAATACTCTTTTGCTTTTCTTTTTATTGCTTTTCTGTTTCTATGTTCTACAATCTTTACTCTTTTTATTTTTCCTTTCACAGGAAACTGTATCTCCGTTTGCTATAGAATTCCTGACTTTCAAACTAATAATGAACCTCTAGAGACATAACTGTTCATCATGATGCTGTGGTGTATTTGATACTGTCTCTTTCATCATCTGCAAGCTCTCCAGTGTTCCTTTTACATTTCATACTATGCTCCCCTACTGAAACATAGCTTGAGGCAGAGGGTGAATAAGCAAGTTTTGATATTGTATAGAATCGACCATAGGTATTCAAATATTTCCCAGAGACTTCATTTTTTTTTTTCTCCTTCTAATCTTAAAACTTCTGTAAGGCTTTGTGGATAGTCTGAATTTTGTTTTCTCTATTTTATAAGGGTTTATAATGGCAACTGTCTCTTGGATCAGTAGTGAGATTTAAATAATGTCTTTCTTATTCATTAATTATTCATTAATATTTTGATTCTTTTTAGAACACCTACATGTAACACAAGAATGAAAAAAAAAAAAGGTAAAACAAAACAAACCCCATTTGGCTCAATCAGAGTTTTGTTTTTGGTTTGGATTCTTTTCTATACAACCTGTACAGCTCCTCCAATACTATTTCTGTCATTATTTATAACATTAAAAAAAAAATACACATAAAAAATACATGATCGCTTCTTTTTATTGTTAATATTTTTCTTGTTAATATTGTTACTATTTTACAAAAAAAATAATAGCAGGAAAATGTAATTATTTTATTTTTGTGCTTTTCTCTTTAATTTGATTATCTGAAGAAAGTAATCTGAATAGCAAAAGGCAGATGGAGCTGGAAAATTAGACTTCAGAGCATGGCTAGTAGTGCAAGCTGCGGATCAGAATCACGTTGTCAAATTGTCCCCAGGTGTCTTTCTTGCTTTACTTCAGTCTGCTGAAAGTTGCAAGATTCAGAAATAAGGAATTCTATCCCAGTGAGTTTGCATGAACAGAAACAAAGCCTTTGATTTCATCTACCTACTTATATGTTTTGGATAAATATTTTTTCCATCTCACCAGAATACATTGAATTTTGCTTAAGAAAATTTTTTGTCAGACGGCCATGAATTACAGTGCAAGACCACCCATGGGAAAGCTGCTTAACTTTTCCAGTTTTTTTTATATAAAAGTTTACAGCATTAGAAAAAAATTGCATGCACAGTTAAAAAAATTGACTCCAACTGGCAAGCAAAATAAATTCCTCAGCTCTTAAAAGCAAGTCTCTTCCTCTAATAAAGAAATGCAGCAGGAAGCCAAGACTTCTTTTCACTGTTTATTTTAGAGGATAAATAACTTGCTTTCCTGTAATTTCAGTTTATATTTTAGTGTGTGTATGTTATAATTTGTAGGGTTATCTCTGATGTTCTTCTTTAGACTGTCACACAGGGAATGTGTGTGTACTGGACTTCAGAGGTCTTGGGCAAGGTTGGGTTTTTATCGTGGCATCTGTAACATGACCAAGATATGTCAGAAATGGTAGTAGAAACTTGAAGTGTTCAGCTTTAGTTCCATTTTGCCACAGGTAACCACATCACGCACTGCTTTTCAGAACCAATAAAGCTTTTCCCTGAAAACAGTTCAATTATTGCTGAGGAACGTTAAGAGCTTCAACTGATAGCACTCACTCACCAAAAGACTAGAAGGCAGGAATTTGTCAGCTTTCCAAAGTGAAACATTGTCATTCAGATTGACAAGTATGCTTAGTTAAGGCTTAGCCAAGCACTAAAAATGTTCTTTAGATTTTCTGACAACAAAATTGTTCATTGTCTGCAAAATCAGCAATTTTCCACTTTTTTCTTTCCCCTTTAGAAACCAAATTTCTCACACATACTGTTGACAGCAAATTTCCAGGCAGCAGTTGGAAATTTGTTATTTCTAAATTGTCCTTATTTAATAGCTAGCTAGAGAACTGAACATGGTAAAGTTAGATCTAACTATTGATTTAGAGTACATGAAAATCCTAGTAGGTATCTCATCTAACCTATTCTTAGGCTTTTCATCGTTAGTTATTCTTAAGTGTTAATCTTTTTCACTGTCTGCCTGAAGCAAGAGTCATTCAAGGACTGATTTTGTATTTGTTTAAAATTCATTCAACAGGAGGTGAATACATGGAACTCCATCCTCTACAAATCATAACTAGATAACTGAGTCAGGGTTTTTTTTGTCCTAAACTCTTTGAAATCTCTAACTTTAGCAAATTTTGTCACCAGCTTCTCTTTTTTACTTCCTGTTTTAACAAAGATCAATATTTGGACATGCTAGACTTGATTCCTCAGGCCAACCTGTTACTACCGTCATGGTTAGTGCTTTCAAACCAACCCTTTATGTTCTTATCAATTTAAGAAACAAAATGCTTCTATTGAGAAGAACACCTTTTAAAAGTTCCAATGTATTTTATCTGTAAAATTGACAGTAAGAAGAGACCATGGGTAATTTGTCACAGGTTATAGTTGTTTAAGGGTGACTTACAGTAACTATTTCTTATTTCCCATTGCCAATTACAAGACTTGCAGTTCAGTAATCATATTGTAAAATGATCTCAGAAGTGGGTGAGAAACTGGGGAATGTTGTAAGCCTCTACTTCTTCCTGCTGAAATTCCCTTATTGGCAGTCAAGAGCACCAGATGTTCTGAAATCTCCTGTTTGGTACTAGTTGATTGTTTTGCTCTGCACCCTGGCCAGCCTGTTTAGTCCGTCTGACTGCTCAGCTAGAAAAACAGTTGAATAGTGCTTAAGATGTCCAAGAAATCTAAGATTGTGCCCCCAAGTGATATTTCTAGCTTAAAAAGAACAATTTTCTATTTTGTCAATTTAGGAGGGATTGCTTGTGAAATGCAAGTATGTTAGGGATTAAGAAATACAGTTCAGAAATTAACAGTTAAATATCAACCAGGCTTATCTCTTAGGACAATGAAGTGTTTAGATTATTTTTTTACTATGTTATTAATAATACACAGTAAATACGCAGAATTATCTTGCAATAAAATAAAACTTCATATCATCTAGCCCCTTTTGCAGCATTTTTAGAGGTGCCCAAGGTACATCTGTACAAGGACATCTATCTAAAACCTCTCAGGCCACCACAGCTGAAATGTCCTAACCACTCTCCATGTGTGTACCTAAGCATACCTACCAAAGGCCAAGCAGTGCTGATTGACTGCAGTCTAATAATGAAGATAGAACACAAGCATAGAAATAGTAAGAACCAGCTTTAACTTTTCTGTTTCTGGAGATCCTGCTAGAAGATTCCTTCCAAAAGGAATATGCTGTGTATCTTCAGGTTGTCAGAAGGGCAGAAACCTGAGCTTCCTTTCAACAATCAGAAACAAAAGAATATAAAGATAGATAAACTACTTGTACTAATAATGAAAAATGTAGGATGTTGTAGCTGAGTTTCTCATGTTCTGTTGCAGTTCCTCAGCCTGGGTAGTGTCTGGACTTGTGAGAAAGCAGGAGAGGATGAGCCACTCCTGTGTAAGGTCTGCACATTGCAGTGCTGCCAGTATCCATCCTCTACAAATCCTTGCGTCACCAAATGAAATCTGCAGCATTACAGACAGGAAACATTACAATCCTCTGCAGACTACTTCTTGCTAGATATCTGGACAGAATAAGCTTCCAGTGTTTATTCCAGAGGGTGACATGTCTTTCACTGTTTTTCCTAGTGACAAGGGCTTCTCTGCAGCACTGGGACTAGACTGGAGAACTGAAGGAGAAGGAACTGCACTGACCATGCTACATCCCCGTGGTTTGATGCTTCCCTGATGTGCTCTTCAGATTCTTCTGGAGTGGCATCTATCCTAGTGCCTTTGCATGTTCCCCTTGGGAGTTTGTTACTTCTCAGCACAGCCATGTGCTCTGACAAGCATGTTGCTAAATGTGCTACTTTCACCTCAGGCTACTCAGTTCCCTTGCTTTTCCCTCTGCCAGAGCCTCTCCTTGTAGAGGGGAACATACATGTTAGAGGTTTACGGAAAAGGGTGAGGTTTATGGAAGGTGGTTCTGAAAATGATAGTGAAGACAGAGTGAAGGCACTAAAAAGCACTTTGAGCCACATTACTCACCTTTGGTATGCAGCCATATACTTTTTTAACATAGCTTGAAGGGATTTTCCTTTACCTTTCTGTCAGTGGATCCTTGCCACTTTATAATTTACTCTTCAGTTTATTCTGCTGCTGTAAAGCTGTTTCATATTATCCTTGAAGCCATTCTGTCCCCGAAGGGTTACTTGAGTTTAAATTTGCCTCCAAGAGGCTTGTGTTATTTTATGTAGTTTTAACTCTGTCATAGGCTGTCTTTATTTCCCTTGAAGCCATCCCTGAGCCTTGGAGAGAAGCCCTTGTCTTCTAATGGATGCTTTGACTTTGTCAGAACAACTGCTTGCACACATTTGCGAAACAGTTGATGAAATTGGATTTTAATGCATGTGTGGGGACAAGGTGGTAGAATACATTTATTACAGCAACTTAATGTCTTGAGAGTTTCAGAGAAACAGAATATCTTTTTTTCTCTGATTCAGGAATGCACCATAGGCTGCATAGAGGTAACTCAGCTGAGGAACTTCTTGGGGTTACAAATGATAACATAAACATAAGGGTACGGAGCAGGAGGGCAGTGCATGCCATCCTTCAGGAAAGATGCCTTAGAAAATCAAGACAAATGCCAGGATGTAGCACTTTCAATGGCACCCCCACCTTCTAATTTAAAACCTGGGTTGGAAGCATAATACCGTATCTTGAGTAACTTGATGGGAGAATATCTAAGTGTTTTTGTGTTTTTTCAAGTTAGAGGATTGCCTTTCTTAGGTTACATGGGGCAGCATTCACAGTGGTTCTGAAATATATGTATATCAAGAAACCAGAAGCTTGTAGTGAAAAGTTCAGTGGAAACTCACATGAATAAATTTTACAGCCTAAGGAAGTGAACCTGTGCTTGCATTTTGAAATAAATTCTTTGACATTTCTCATTCTCAATATGCTGTTGAATATATTAACAAGATGATTTTTTCCAACCTGCAGTTTTGACTCCTGAGCAACGTTGACACCATGCAAAATTATGACTATTTTTAGTAGCCCAACAGCAAACAATCTAAAGGTTTAACATATGTCTCACATGATGAATTTAATGCACCACAGCCTTCCCTACTGTCAGTGACACAAAAGTCTGTGCAGATTATTCTTAGAAGCTGGACACAATGTTATTCAGAATAGACATGTACTATTAAAATGTTGATTAAAAAACCCTCAGTTCATCTTTGAGAAGCATGTTTCCTAAGGAATATCTGTGACACCATTTCTAGCAAACTTGCTCTTTTGCACCTCTTATTACCTTGAAAATCAAAGCATGGATGCAATTTGAGACAAGCGAGGGAGAAAATCCTTGACTGTACATTTTCGTTTTGTCATGTTGGTTTAAAAAAAAAATAAAAGAAGATAAAAATTTAAAAGATGCCCCCAGGTTGGATTTGGATGCCCAGGGGGTGATTTGCTGTAGTGCATTAATCTCTTCAATGTCACTGTAGGCTATGGGCCTGAGACAAATTGAGTCAGTCAGGCTTTATCTCTTCATTTCTGTACTCACTTGTCAAGAAAACCTTGAAATAATAACAGAAAGAAGGTGGAATTGTTTGGAAAGGCAGCAGAGGTGAAAGTCCAGATGCAGCATCTCTTCTTAAGACTAGAACAAGACTATATTCTCTTCAGCTAGGGCACAAACGCTGTTCAAATGGGAATCAGCATATTTCAAGAGCTTAGTTTCTGAAAACATAAGAAGTTGTGTGTGCAGATTTTGCATTAAGATTCTGGTGGTGTACTAGAGAAGAATATTATGGAACAAAGGTTAAAAACTCAGTCCAAAGATGCGGTAGCATTTTTGTTGCTCCACCAGAAAATTCCCATAATATGCAGTCCTCTGTCAGAGAGATTCCCAGGACAGGGAATCCAGAAGACTGATTTATAAAAGCTGGATGCAAAGAAAGCAAGGGTCTATTTTTGTGAAACAAATTGAATCTGACGCACAAAACTTAGAAGACTACTCACAGTATTGCTGACATCCACCCGCTGCATACTTGCAGCTAGTGAATATTTGAGAATTGGATAGGATTAAATGCTTGTGGCCCAGAAGATGCAGAGTTTAAATTAAAAGGGGACTTTCAAGTGTAATTGAGGAAGTGCATGCTATCGCTCATATGTGAGGTAATCTTCCTTTAACAGGCCACTAACATCTTCCTTTGAGAACAAGGAAAAAAGAATTAAATACTTGGTTTCAAGAATGAAATTGTAGTTAAGGCAAGGAATTATATCAGGGAGAGCAATGTACATATGGCTTATTTCCAGAAATAGATACATCTCTCCAGCTGATAGAATCTGAGAGGTGCCTGACAACTCTCTCTCTGGAAGAGCAAAAACCAGACATTTACAAAGTCATTGATCCTCATTGTCATCTCTGCTCAATTTGTCTTTATCTCCACACTTGCTCCATTGGTGCCAAGCAATTTTTTATTTTTTTTTTTCAGTCCTTAGCTCAAATGAGTCTTCTTCTGAAGTAACTTTTTCAGTAAAGCTGCTTTTTCTTCCATGTACCACTCAAATTCTGAGTGCAGGAGCTGCATTTCCTTTTACAGTGTAGCTGAGTAGGTTCAGTCACTCTCCTTCTTGCCCTTGACAGTTTTCAGTGCAATTTGACTTTCACCTCATACAGTAGAGCTCTAGGGAATGCTATTGTGAAACACTACCTAATCATTCCTTTAACTGTCGAGATGCACTGATATATGTGCCTAGGACAGAAAAACATACAAGAAATTGTAGAAAACATCCCATGAGATCCTGAACACTAATGTATCCTGAATGCTCTCTGCCCCTCTTCACTTCATCTGTATCAAGTATCTCAGACTTTAAAGAAAGCCTCAAAGCACTTTTTCTGGATCTACTCTCTATTTCAGAGGAATTTCTTCACAGAAAAAGTGATTAAACATTGGAATGGACTGGCCAAGGAGGTGGTGTGGCCATCACAGGAAGCATTTTAGAAGACACCTGTGGCACTCAGTGCCATGGCCTAGTTGACAGATTGGTGCTCAGTCATAGATTGGACTCGATGATCTCAGAGGTCTTTTCCAACCTAACTGATTCTAAATGAAGTTGATATCTCATTTAAGACCAATTTATATACTTAGAATAATAGACACACTTTTCAGAAAACATACATTACTTAGGCCTGAAACAGAAGAAATAGATTTCTAAACACAATAAAATTGCTCAGTTTTGACTCTTATTTCAGAGTAAGTCCCTGGAAAAAAAGATGTTTGGTGTGTAGGGGCCAGAAAATGAGTGGGGAGAAAAGTAGGGACTTACTAATTAAATTATTCAAGGGAAAGTAGACAACAGTTTATATTATGCAAAATAGAAAGATTAGAAGAGGACAGGAAGACTAATTTACCGAACTCCCAATTTTTTGCAGGTATGAAAAAAACCTCAAAGAAATTAATTAGTCATTTTAGTTTGCAGAATCTTCTTTCTCAGTAGCTTAACAGGTTCTTCTTTTGGTTCAAGACTAAAAATATGGTGGACTGTGAATTTCATAGGTTGTGTTCCTTCATTAAAAGTGTGTAGTATCATGCATATTTTCTGTGTGAATTATTATTCTTGTATGCAAAAGGTGCTTAATTTCACCTCTACATTTGCCATAAGAATATTTTTCACTAGGAGAAGTATGCAGCTGTAAGATTTGTAGGGTGCTAATTGTTCTGTGGTTGAGAATATTTATTGTAGTACTGTAGTGGTTGGTACATTCTCTGTTTTTTACTCAAGGAAAACCTCTATTCATTTAGTGTGCTTGAAAGCACAAGGAGTTTCCTTTCAGAATCAATTTAGTGAGGGTACAGGGCTGCTTGAAGAGCAAGAAGTTTCTTGTACTACAAGTCATAGCTATTTAAACAAACTTTGTATAGCTTCTGGGTGAGGATGGGCTGTGACAATAGAAGATGTACATTTTGTGATAGGTAGAGGTGTCGTCTTCTACTTAAACATTTCTTCACATGGTGTTTCACATCTTTTTCAGAAATTCTTTCTACATGAGTAATTCTGATGTATAAAAATCTTCTTTATTGCTAAGGTGAGCACTGCTATATATAAAGGCTTCTGAGGAGCCTGTATATGTGCTGGCCTTTAGTTTTCCATTTATCACACTTGCAGGTTACACTGCTGATGTTGCTGTAGGGAAATGGTGCTGGTACACGAGTGTTGCAGTGACACTTTGATGGAGAATGGTTATTATTGAATTTGTGGTAAAAATCAATAAGAGAGTCCAGATTTCCAATTGAGATAATAAAGATGTCATCTATAAATCTTAGGCACAGTGTCGACACAGTGATACAATTATTTAACAGCTCTTTGTCATCGTAGCTCTTGAAAAGCTGTCATAATACAGGACTGGAGAGAAGCTATCAAAACAGAAGGATGTCTCAGTTAAGTTTTGCAGATGTCTGTGGATTGAGTTCTCTTCAGTAATTTCACTGATGGTCTGTATGAGGGAACAGAGAGAAAGGATGACCTCTATTTGGTACAGATGTGAATGGTATTAAACTATTAAGATCTCTAAGACTCTTTCACAGGATTAGAATCAAAAGTACACTAATGGAATTGGGAAAATGACTGGAAAAAGCAGAATGGAATTTAATAAGTGCAAGGTTAAGGAAGAAAAATGTTTTGCACAAAAACAAGATGAAGAATAAGCTGGTTAGGAAATGGAAAATGAAAAAGGCCTAGCAGCGCCCAGTATTGTGGTGTTGCAAAAGGGCTCAGGATAAATTTCTTCCATTTAACAAGAGGCATTACAGACACCTATAAATACGTCTTAAAATCTGATTGCATAATTTCAATAGCCAATGAAACACTATTATATTAAATGTGTGATATATTTTGCAATTTATCCATCCTATTTAGGAATTTGGCATCAAGCTGTCATGTTGCCTCATTGTGTAAATATATTCAATGTTGACTATAAATGAAATTCTATTGTTGGGTAGTTCTTAACACATATAATTTAAAGATCTATACTTTTAAACTTCATCAGTTCTTTGAATGGTGATTTACATGTTATAACTCTTGACCTTCTATCCTTGTGGAGTAAAATTATAAGTGCAGTCAAACTACAATAATTGTGTAATGAAAACTCAGAGCTTAATATTATCCCCCATTCTCTCAGCAGAACTTGGATTGCACTAACTGTTCATGTAAAATTACTGATTAATCTTTAAAGCTCATTCAACTGATGAATAATTGTGAGAAACAAGTAGATGATATATGAGCAATTTTTGGCAGTAAATAGATTTTTCAGGTGCATTATGCAATTTTTGGCATATTCAATAATTTTACAAAACATTCATGACCATTAAAAAAGGTATTGTATTTACACATGTACATACTTTGTAGTTTATTACATCATAATTGCTTCAGAATTGCTCAGTGACTGTAATATTTATTTTCTTTTATGTTAGATAAATCCTTGCAGATAAAAAGTTTTAGCATAAACTGCATTATAATTCAGTGCAGAGAACAGCATGTGTTTTTGTAATGAAACAGCTATTTTTAATGGAATTTTGGATATCAAATGTTTGAAAAGGGGAAAAATATGGAAATAGATCTTTATGTTCTTCTTTAATTTGTTTGCACAGTGTGGCAGTGCTTCCGTATATAGTGCTGCACTATAAACTCTTACCACCTCACTGTCCATAACATCTTTAGATCAACATTGATCTTTGACTCTCTGAAGCCCTTTGCCACAAAAAAATTCATATATGTTGAAGAGCTCAAGTTGTGGAAAGAGATTTCTGGCTGGTAGATAGTGATGATCCCTCTCTACTGTGTGCTGGAGCAGCCTTACCTTGAGTCCTGGGTGCAATACAATAAAAGAAGGATATAAAGGTTTTAACATCCGAAGGAGGGCCATGAGGACGGTGCAGGGCCTTGAGGGAAAGCCATGTGAGGGGTGGCTGAGCCCACTTGGTCTGTTCAGCCTGGAGGAGACTGAGGGGAGACCTCACTGCAGTTACAACTTCCTCATGAGGGGAAGAGGGACAGGGACTGATCTCTTTTCTCTGGTAACAGTGACAAGACCTGAGGGAATGTCCTGAAGTTGTGTCAGGGGAGAGTTAAGTTGGATGTTAGAAAAAGGTTCTTCACCCAGAGGTGTTTGGGCACTGGGACAGGCTCCCCACAGAAGTGGCCACAGCACCAGCCTGACAGAGTTCAAGAAGTATTTGGAAAATGTTTTCAGGCACAGGATGTGACTCCTGTAGCATCCTGTGCAGAGCTGAGAGTTGGACTTCATGGTTCTTGTGAGTCCTTTCCAACTTGGGATATTCTATGATTCTAGGTGTGAACTTTCCCTAAGGCTAGACAGGGTTTTGCAAAGAGAGATGTCAGAATCTCTCTGCAGTAAGGCTCAGAATGATCAGGGGATCTACTTCTATGTTTTCTATGGAATGGTGCTTTATTCAGCAAGATAATTGTAGCCCCGTGCCATTTCAGTCCTTCCATTCACACACAGCATGCAGGATTTAGGATGGATATAAGATTCCATCACAAAGTTCAACACTATAAGTGAAAGTAGAAACAGAATAAAAAATGTCTAGGAATAATCAAAAGCTTGAAAGTAAAAGAAAATTACCAGCCATCTATCAGTTGCCTCTAGTGGTGGTGAACTGACTTGAGAGTTTTGGATTCTTTCTCCTTTTTCTCTATACCTGTGTATCTAATTGCACTTGGTTCTTCCATAGTCAGAGAAAACAAGATAAGAGCTTTTCAAATTCCTACTTTTTAATTTAATTTTTCTAACAGCAGCAAAAATGCAGATTCCCACGACTTCTAATTAAGTCTTTGAGTTAACAGTGACAATATCATTTTAGTCTTCCAGGTAGGTAGTGTTTTGTGTTTCAGTCATTACAATGCAAAATATAAAACTAATGCATTATTCTGTCGTTATTGTGTTATTGTCTCATTCTGTCACAACTCAGCTGTGAGGGGTTTTTTATGTTTTGCTTTTCCTGATTATACCATATATTTATCTACTGCCTCTTCACCAGATGCTTTATAGCCAGATTGCTTCATTAACTTTTTTCTAAGTAATTTCAGCATTGTCTTTTGATCATGCAAATCTGTATATAACATCAGGTACTTATTTAAAGACCCATTAAAAGGCTTTCATATACATCTAAAGGGAAAGAAAGAGGAATAAGAGAGAAAAAAGAAAGGGAAGAGAGTAATGTCTGATAATTCATATCAAGTAGTGTCTTTTTTAAGAAATGTCCTTGATGAAAACAATCAACAAACAACAAAACAACCCCCCCATGAAAACCAAAACAAATAAAAATCCTCAAGCAAGAAAAAAACAACTATATGACGCAAAAAAACAAGACATCGCAAATGGATATTTTTGCCAGATACCAGTAGATTTGCACTGCTTTACAGCTCACAAAATAGCTACTGCAGGGAGAAGCCTATTCTATGCTTGAAAAAACTGAATTCATTTCTTCCTGTCCTTGATCTCTGAGGACAGATAACGGGGGAGACTGCATGAAATTCCCCTGTTTATTTTGAGGCTGGATAAGTGGATCAGAAAATTATATACAGACACTGCTAATAAATATACTATTGAGTATAGGATGATAACAATTACTTGTAATTTTCTTTGCAGTGGAAGCAGATGAAGGGAGAGATAAATCACCGTGTTATGTGGCTGAGTACTCTGTGTTAAAACATGTAATGCTTAACCAGTAGTAATTTATTGCATTAGGTAGGACCCACTTTTGCCTTTCACTGTGCAATTTCCCTGTATAGAGACATACTAACTCTTAAATTAAGTGTAGGGTTGAGAATCTGAGGAGATGTGGATACTCTACTTCTTGAAATTAAAAGGCAGTAAGATCCAGCGGGTGAAGATGAAGACTTTTCACTCAGACAAGCATTACCACTTGTTCTGCTACTCACTTTCAACCTTACTTTCGAGATTCTTATTTCAGTTACCATCCATCTTAATGAGCTACAGTTAATAATTTTGATATCCTTGTAAGTACTTCTGAAATTTTGTAAACTATCCTTGACAACTTAGATTATCACAGGATAGTTTAATTGAACTTCAAATCCCAGTGATTCAGTAATCTTCTTTTTCATTTATTTAGACTTTTTCTAATTTTGTATGCAATTTTTTTCTGGTTTGTATGCAAGAAAATTATACCTCTAACTTCTTCCAAAATGGCAAAGATATTTCCTAAAAATTTTTAAATAAAATTTATTTGTTATGGGTAAAGTAATTACACGTTACTTTATTTTAAATATGTCAGATAGGAAATATTTTCTTCTCCTCTTACTTCAGTTTGATGTTCAGTTCAGTTGTTTGAGCTCAAATTGGTCTCTTTTTGTTACTAGTTTATGCCATCTGTGATTATGTGGATTTTTGTGGCCTAAAATACTGGTGACTCTTGAGGATAACACCTAATTCCATTCTCATGTTGGATATATTTTATCCAGAATTATTTTATTAACCTTGGAATTTGTGTTACAGATTGGAACAAAGTCTTAACATTTTAGGTTACCTGCTCACAATATTTCAAGTTATTGATACAAAGCCTGTAGTTGGACACACTTCCAGAAAGTGCATTAGTGTATACAGTATAGTTACATAGAGGGTGAAAAAGTTCACCTAAAAAAGCCATTTGGTTTTATTTGAATAATAGAATAGCTCCTCCATAGCTGTTAATGGTATAAATCTAACTTAGAAATGAGATCAGTTTTCAAGCTGTATATTAAAGTGTTATCAACTTTAGAACTTCTCTCTATATTGATAAGATACATGATAACCCCTTTCTCTCAGCAAGGATGTGTGACAATCTAAACACAAAAAAGGAGAAACAGGAACTTATTTCATTTAAAACAACAAAGATACTTGGCTTGATTTTAAATTTATCTGAAAATCTTCATGCATTCAGAAGCTCCTACACGTGGGAACTAGAGTAACTGGCAGATTAAGTCATATTATATGCTATTAAAGCATAAATCAAGCATAGGTGTTTCTCATTATCTTGCAGTACAACCAAATGGTGCATATGTGCTTAGCACAAATGCACGACTGTGCTTGTATCAGAAAGGTTGATTATGATTTTAAATTAATGATTTTAAACAAGATTCTGAATATTCACTTTTGATGCCAGATCTGTAAAATGAACTCTTTCATAGACAAGGTAAGTTTGCCATTGAGATCATTGAAGTCATGCATACTGCACACACATTTATGTAATTCTTTAATCATTTGCAAACTTCATTCAGCATTGTAAAAACTACCATTTTGAGAAGACAGAATTTTGAAAATGCCCTTCTCTGATGGAAGCTGGCTGTTTTTATCCCTTTTGCTTTGTCTGTTGCTTTAAATCCACCCAAGTTTATGCATACCTATGAAATTAAATTGAGATGCCTGTAACAACATATGCAATATCTTGGTCATGAATTATCCCATACATTACAGAATATTGGTTTGTCTTATGTATTCTGTTGTCCTTTCTGTGTGAGTAGAAGGGAGTTCTACCAGCCAGTCCACATAACTGTGCTGGAACACATTGGAAGGTTGTCTCAGTCTTTTCCTTCTGTTTTCCAGCTGCCCTCTCCCTTACTCCTTGGAGGATTGATTCACATAACAGCATAAGGCTATGCAAGCTCATTTTAAGTTATCGTCTCCTAAGTTAGGAAGCAGCATATATTTTTCCAGTGTTCTTTCACATTTTGTCACTACTTCTGTGATAACGTCAGTAATTCCGAGACTGTTTTGCAGATGCTTCATTAGGCTTCTTGTTATCGTTGACTTCCAGTTGTCAAGTTTGCCACAGTACAATAATGCTGAAATTATAATTGCATCAGATAGTTTTATCTCGTGCTGAAGGATATATGCTTCATTCTCCAGATGTCCAAAACATGTAGGCACTTTTTATATTCATGCATTTTGTTCCTCATCTTCTATTCCACTGCAGTTTGTAATTGCATTAAAATATATAGGGCGTCCAATGGGCTTCACTGCTAATCACTGAACAGCACTTGGCCTTTTCAGGTTCCAAAAATGCTTGTTGTGCAAGTTCTTGTTTCAGGCTTTGTTCTGGGCTATCAGCAGCAAAAACCCATCCTCAAAACTCCAACCTGAAAGCAATTTTACTTCCTTTGAGTGTATATGAGGACAGCAAACATGGAAGTAGTTTTCTTTATATTGCTGACAGGGTGCCCATCACAGTTATGATGCCCTAAAATTCTCCTGCCTTTTCTCATGTTTTACAAACGGTTGTGGATTTCACTGTGCAGAGAGTCAGAAGGGATCGCACCAGCATCTTATCTCATCCCTGCTTAACGTTGCCTGTTGCAGTTCATGCAACAACCATTTTGTATAAAAAAGGATAAATTCCCATAGACTCTTAGTTCAAAAATATAAAATATGAGTATAGTTGCAGTTTGTTACATGCATTTTTTTATTTTTTTTTTCCCTAGTAACATAGTATCTGAAGTATCTGAAGCCTAATTTTCAAATACCATGGATGAAACATGGATTTTGCTTCCAGGTATCTATCTTGAAAGTATTAGGAATATAGATCTTTATCTCAAGCTGAAGTTTCTTCAGAAAGGGCTTATTTCAACTGCCTCAGAAATCAGCTAGTGTCTCCTAATATCTTTAATGAGTATAGCTTCATTTCATTCAGATAGGAAGTTTCAGAAAATTCTGTAATATAGGAGACATGGTTTTCTCATTTAAATTTTCTTCTGTGGTGTAACAGCATTAAACACTATCACTCATAAAGAAAAAGACCTCTGACTTCAGCAAATTCATCATCCTTGCCTTGAGAGGTTATTCCTACATTGGCAACTTCGACATTTATTAGCAAGTGGGAGAATACTGAACCCAACACAAATTAAAGCAGAAAACACACTCACAGTGGGAGGTTTTTGCCATAGATGTCTTTGTCATGGGGATACACAGACATAGATGGTATCTGGGGAGTGTGCTAGAATGGTGCTTTTGAAAGCTAGGATTAACTATTTGATAGCACTGTTCATTTATGATGATTATGAACAGAACTCACAAATAAAACTTCAACACAGATGTAGCCAACACAGATGTAACAATTTACACTAAACCAATACACACGTAGCAAACCTGTTTTCTCTAGTGCAAATTCATAATTATGCATCCAGGAAGGTGTTAACACACCTTCTTTGCAGGACATCACAGAAAAGTTATATTGTGAAGGAAGCATTTTAAAAGATAGATGAAATAGCAAGCATAAACAACAATAAGGCAGTTGCCTTCACATTCCCTTGACATTTATATTTGAAAAGTGCATTTCTGCTCAGTGTTATGTTCCAATTTCAATTGTGAAATAATGTTTTTCTTCCCCAGTGTAATTTAATATTTTTTGGTGTACTCTATTCTATTCCTAAGTTGGCTGCATTTACATAGGGAATTAGAAGACTGTCTTAAATCAGCAGATTCTGCTTTTTTTCACCAGTATGATTATCTGAAATAGTCTCTGGGTGAAAACAAAAACCATGCAGGAGAGTAAAACTGACCTCTTATCTAAAAAACTTTCCCCATTTCTCCCTCTTTTCCTGCTTTGTAAAAAAAGTCCCCAGAACTTCTCTCACATTGTCATAGCACTTTTTATCACCAGTGGACACCCCAGCCTTATTCAGGTTGCTTATGTTGTATTTTTCATGTCAGGATTGTGCATTATTGCAGATAGGAAAATGTCAGTGATAATTATGTAAGAGTTAATGATCAGTTAGATTTAAAATTGGGTAGAATAGGCAGAATAATCTGCTTGAAAAGCTGTATCTGTGCTGCATGGAGATAGTAGCATAACCTATATTCAAAATATAGGTCCCTAAAAGAACTTCAGGAGGTCCAAACAAGACTGAGTGGCTAAGGTCTAAAATTGTAGATGAAATTCACAGGTTAAATACTAAATGTTTAACAGAGATGGAATAGTAAAAAAAAAAAAAAAAAAAAAAAAAAAAAAAAAAAAAAAAAGAAGTTGATAATGTTCAATACAGAATGAAATTTAGAAGCTGTAGCATATTCTAGGAAAATGTTTGGTGATCAGTAGTGGTCAGTTAAGCAAATCACATGTGGAAAATATTAGGAAAAATGATAAATGCAGACAATATCATTAGAAGACCATAAATCCTTAGCGTGCCCACTGTTTGGATATGATGCCCCATATTGGTCACCAAATCTCATAGAGAAACAGAAGAGATTGACAAACATCAGTAAGGATGAGGTCAACCACTTTGTAAAAAGCAATTGCTTAGACTAAAACTCTTCAGCTTGGGAATGAGACAGCTGAAGTAAAATATGCTGCTGGGAGTTTATAATATCCAGGATGGAAAGGAGTAAAAAGGTGTTAATGGTGTCTTTATATTTAAAGGTCCAAACAAACACAAGGAAGAAGTAAATAATATAAAATCGCCACTGCATTTTGTTATTTTATTTATCAAACAATATAAATGCTAACACTCCCCTTTTTTATATACTCTAACCATATCTATTACTTCTAAAACTGTTTCATTTTTTCTTCTTTTAAGCTTTAAATCATCATGATGCTCTTTTTTTCTTCCTAAATTCCATTCTTTTCATAAAGAATATTTTATTCTTACATGAAGAACAGACTTGCTTATTATCTCGATGACTTTTATACTTTAAATAAAGGCAAGAACAAACAGGATTTTTTTATGCAGACATTTCTGCGTCTCAAAAGGTCATTGTCTCATTTACATACAAACCTGCAGATATTTCAGAATTTGCAGAAAGCAAGTTCACAAGTGTTACAAAAAATATATATATTTGCAGTAGACAACATGGAAGAGAGAAGAGTACCAAACAGCTTAGTTTCTTTTCTCCCTAAACAAACTGACTATATTTTCTTACCCTTTTACTGCTATCTGACAAATGTTTACTGTTGAAAAAAGGAAAAAATGTTAATGTGTCATGTTATTCAGTGCCTAGTGCTGTTCTCTGAATACATTCTTAGATTTCTAGCACAGAAAACTTCCAATACCTTTGTATTAGTAAGGTCAGACATTTGCAAAAGCCTGTGTTAAAAATAAAAAGAAGAAAGGAAAGAAAAAAGTTCTTGACTATGTATAGTTCATATACACTGTAGGTTTTAAAACAGAAAACTGGCTTCTATTCACAAATACTGATCTGTAGCTGCAGTTACAGATATTTTTTCACTAACATTTGACAGAAGCTACTTCAGATGGCTCTTTCAATTCTGTTTTTTCATCTCTGTCTCTGTATACCTTCTGTTTGAAGATAAGGCACCTGAGTGGCTTAGGGATCAGGATAAGCTCATCCAAAAGGTCATGGTACAATAAATGCATCTTGACCTGCTCCTACACAGACCTAAATCTATTGGTGCAGAAATGCAGCTGCTGGGACAAGGAGTCACTGCCCTGTAAGGCTCCACCAAGAGTGGCTCCATGACGGTTCTCTGTCATAGCAGGAGCATCCCTGGGAGTCAAAAGATTTACTCTCTGTCATTATGGCACTTATCACTCGTGGCCTTGAGCCATCTGGTACAAAATAATATAGATTAGTTGTTTAGAAACGTTTTTTTAGGACTGGAAAGTTCTAAAAGTTGAAACATATGGAACAGGTTTTCCTGTTTGTTTTGAAAGGCTTGTGGTTCCCATATTAGGTAGTGAAGAGCAACAATGTTTCTTGAAGACTAAAGATGACCATTAATTTCAGTACCAAATAATTCTTTGTAGCAATTTCCCCAAGCAATATTGTGCATGTACAATAAAAATCTGACTGGCTTAATCAAGACCCTTTCAAAAATTCTTCTTTTGAGAACACAAATATCTATTTAGTTTAGAAAATCATCAACTGCTGAAGTGATGAACTCTTAAAACAAATAGCAGTTCTTGCAGCTAAAAAAAATTAGTTGCAAGTCTCCTTTTATTATTTTTTATTGTAAAACTTGTAGTAATTTATAGCAATCATCAGTTATATGGAAGTGTTTGAAAGCTTGGCTATGTAAATATTAACCTGATCGCTATCCAGCAGTCCTACATGAGTGAGCTCTTGCATTCTGATGCTCCACGTCCAAGTATTCACTCAAAAGTTAATGTAGCTTTTTGCTTTGTAGAGGCTAAAGATACAGCACAGAACTCAATAGGGAAATAAAGATTTTTCTTTCTAAGACACCCAGACTCTTCACACTTAAAGACCTTCCCATCTTCTTTGGAATGAACTGATTCCAAAGTGCCAAGTGAAAAGATCTTATTGTATCATTTATGACCTATAGTTTCCCCCAACAGTGACTACTTTAATTTATGGTTAGGAAGAACAATGAACTTGCTGCTTCTATACTCTAACATAGTAAATACTGATAAAGATAAACTGGAAAACACCATTCTTTGTATTCCTTGCTGCATAGTCAAAAGTTGAATGTTTCTAGAAAAAAAGATCTTTTTTATCTGCTGTGTTAGGTATAACAAATGCAGAAATATCTCTCCTGAAAGAGTTTAAGAAAATAAGGAAATATTGAAAGTCAAGATTATCTAGTGCATAATGAAAAAGTAAATGAGACCCTTTCACAAGTGAAGAGTTGTGGAAAATATGATTCACTTAATTTTCTGTTGTGTTCTGTTTCTTACTCTGATAGAAATTGAGACCTTCTGGTAAAAATAAATTAAAATACATGCAATTGATGAAAAATGTAAGAATCCATGGCACTTCAAGCCTTGCTTTTCTGTGACAAGTCATAATTCATAATTCTTGACAGTGCTATTATTCATTGACTGCATAACAAACATTAGTGATAACAAAGTGCTTTGGCAAAAATCAAGGGGTTACTGCAATATGTGGTTATAAAGAAGGGAGTTATCCAGGAAGGGCATTTAGGGCATGAAAATTGGGGGAAATTTTTATTCATATAAAAGATTCAGAATCTGAGATCACCCTACCGAGAGATTACAGAGCAGAACACCCATGGCCTAAAAATACAAAGTCTTTTACAAAAATACAAACATGCTATCCAATTTCTGCAGTGAAACAGGATGCTGACTGCGTGATAGGAAGGAAACCAGACTAGATTTCCGTGGCTGGCACTACATTAAAAACAAGCAACTGGCACACCAGTGGTTCAGTTGATAATAAAATCACAGAAAATTTTGTTGGAAGGCAATCTAATCTGATCCACCCCCCTTCACAGTGAAATTATTACTTAAACTAGATCAGCTCAGCTGAATCCTGAATATCTACATCCTGATACCTCTCAACAGTGCTGTGCATTTTTTTGACGTGATTTTACAGAAAAAGAGTATGAGCTGCCTCTCATCTGAGTATGACAGAATGCAGAACAGCCAAAAGTTTCAGGCTGAATATTTGTTTAAAGCCCATTGCTTCTGAGAAATTCTGTTTTATTCAACCCTTGAGGAATTATTCTTGGCCTTGGCTGAGATTGACTAAATTATTTGAAAAATTGAAATCCCAACTATCAGACACAAGGAATAGTAATATTTCTGGTGTTCATAAGGAATATTTATAATCACACTACTGAATTAGAGCAATTGCAGTATGGTTTGAATATTCTGTCATAATAGACTTATATGGAGAGGTTAATTACTAAATTTCTAGCTCAGAAACTGCCATATGTCTGGTGTAAAATATTAAGTCAGCAAAATAAGACTAAGGTGAACATCAATAAGATTGGCTAATTTTGACCTACAGAATTTTTGGCACCAAAGTCGGGGACATATTCAAAAATACAAAACTAGTTATTTACTACAGTGGAGGGTTATTAATAAAGTCGTATTAAATATTTCCAAAAATCAGCAAGCATGTAAAAAATGAAGGGAAGGGCAAGTGGGATGGCAACATTATCCTTTCATTTCCTGAAATAACTTCGATGAATATTGCATGCTTTTTAAAAACAAGTTTTATTTGTTAAACAATAATTCATTTTAAAAATTTGATTGATTGGAATTAAGATTTAAAATGTTATCTTTTATCTCAGAAATAGCAAAAATTGCAAGCAATTTAAAACTGAAGTATTCAAAACTGTCACTAAGCAGCATTCTTGCTAAGTCAAAAATCTGTGTCTCTGTGTTTGTCACAAATTTTTGCCTTTGTAACAGATGTATAGTGGAAAATACAATGAGATTACTGGAACCAATTCAATAGTTATTTTCTTCCCAAAATAAATAACTTGGATACTTAACTTTACTGTCTATTATTAGGAATATAAAACATCACCAAAGCTACATAAGAGAAGCGGCAGTGGCATATTCTGGAGACAGCACAGCCAGGCACATTGCAACACGCAAAGCTTTCACTCATTTCAGTGATTCCCACTGCTGTACACGTGTCCAGCTTAGATTGGGAGTGGCCTGTCTCTTTGCCAGGGCAATGTCAGAAGTCTTCAGTAATAACATGGAAAAAAATCTCATTGATATCTATAGAATATGGCTGTAATTTCAGGATCTGTTACTTGAAAGTAGAATGATGGACAGTTACTTTACACAGTGTATTCTCACTGCATCTCACAGCATTGGCATCTTGTCTAAAATATTACAACTCTGAACCTTCAGGAACCTCAAGGTTTTAAATACAATTATACATGAAAGAGGAGAGTTAAAGCAATGTTCTAATGGTGCAATGTTATAACAAAGAGATGCCCAATGCTTGACAGAATTGGTAAGCTTTCCTACATGCTCCTTTGGCCTTTATTTCATATTGGTAGTATTCCAGTTTCTTCCAGGCAAACCCCGTATACTGGCATTGTCTCAAGAAAATAAGGGGAATTTAAGTAAGGTCTGTTGGGGGCGGAGGGGCGGTCTGGAGATTTATATGTTTTAAGTCCTTTTATCCATCCTTTTCATTATGTCTCTGGGATGCAGCTCAGTTCCTGGGCTTTGGTGTTTGTAGAGCAGCTTTTTGCCTTAGCCTCTCCCATTTCTATAGAAATCATCTAAAGCATTTTTGGCAGTTTCCATCTGTTCTTAAAGCTTCCACTCTGTTTTCATGCTGTAAACACAATACTACTTTCTTTCAAAATTCAGACTTTCTGCTGCCAAAGCTTTTGCTTCTTTTCTCTCTGTATATTGTTAGCCAATGTCCTCTGTACTCTTAGTTTTCCTATATCAGTATGAATGATCTTGTCCTAAATCTAGCTTGTTCATGGAATCCTAAGATTAAATAGCATTTGTTTTACTATAAGAATCTACATTTCTTGTGTATAATATAAAAAAGGAAAGATATAGCAAAATTACTATTGTAGCTTGGGTTAAAATTTTGATGCTAATCACTCTATGTGAAATAAGAAAGTGTGATGTATAACTACATACAAAATAAACAGTCATTTTATGTGGAATAATGGATAAGGTAATAAGTAGCAAATTTTACACCTAACAATACAGATTCTGATTTGCACACACAAAGTAAGTCTTGATGACATGCTTTGGTGCTGACAGCATCTGGGAGGGGATGAGCACTGTGCATTCATCAGCAAAGTAGTAAGAGACTTTGGGTTCCTAGGGCAAGGAATGTAAGCCTGTGTCACCACATGGAATCCAAAACTAGTATGTCAAATAGAATACAAACTATTTAGCCATACTCCTCAAATGAAACAAAAGCAAAAGTTTTTTCATTATTTTAGCAGAAGATAATTAGTACTACTTAACTTATTATTCCCATGAGTCTTCCCCTTTATTCATCCAGATAAACATGTTATTTTGTTTTCACCTCATTTATAAGCTTTCAGTAAGGAGTAGGGAAATGGCCAGATAAAGGAGGTAACTTTTCTATACAGCATACTAGTGAGTCCTTAAATTGAAACACTTTTTCGTGATTCTGCAATTTAGAAGTTTCTGGACTGTTTGTAAAGATTATAAAAATTACATTAGAAATAATGTAAGTAATCATGGAACTAGGCAATATGGCCTCCATGGAAAGACTGAAGGAGGAAATATTTTCCAAAGATATAAAACATAGCTGATGGAGAAAAGGGCAGGAAGTGGCTTAAATTATAGAGACCTGTTTTAAAGAGAAAACTTAAATAATTCCCACAGATGAAGCTACTAAGAGATTGAAGAGAATTTTTCTGGTGAGACTGTGAAGCCACCATTTATGGAGTCTCAATGGTTGAAGACTTTTCTTAAGAAGAGTTCAGACAATTATTAACCAGAAATTACACAGGCATAATTAATCTTGCCTTCAGGCAAGAGAATGCATATTTTTTAGTTTGTTCTTTAAAGCTGTTTTCATGATAGATGTCTACAAAGCCATTGATTTCTCTTTCAAATTTCTCTTTTAAATTTCTCTTTTACAGTGTATCTGTTTTAAGCAGAAAGTACTTTTGAATGCCAAATTGCTTTCCATTGACTGTAAATCTCCTTGTTTTCAAGTCAAGGATTAATCATTAATTACAGGTACTATATTTCATAAAACATTTCATAGAGTATCTATCTATAGTGGGTCATATCAGTCTGTAAAAGTACACAATTCAGTCTTTCAGTGCCCAGATGTGCAGATTTGTTGTGACTTAACCTCATGCAACAGTTAAGTACCACACATTCGCTCCCTTACTCTCCACCCCATCCTCAGTCTTGACTGAGAAAGGTAAAATGGATTGAGATAAGAACAGTTTAATAGTTGAAATAAAGGTGATACAGATACTAACACAGATAGTAAAGATTATGCTAATAATGATTATCAACATGATGATAATAATAATAAGAAGAAGAATGATGGAAAGGAGAGAGAAAGAAACAGACATTAAACCCAGGGAAAACAGCTACCTCCAGTTTATACACTGAGCATGACATTCTGTGCTGTGGAATATCCCACTTTGGGACAGCTCTCCTGGCCATGTTCCTGCCTGGTTTCTTGTGCACCTCCTCACTGGCAGAACATGGGCAACTGAAATATCCTTGATTTAGGGTAAGCACAACTTAGCAACACTAAAAACATCAGTGTGTTATCAACATCATTGTCATAGTAAATCCGAAACATGGCACTTTACCAGCTAGTAGGAAGAAAATTAACTATTCCAGGACAGGGAATAACAAAAAGCAGGACAGGATTAAGCTTCTTTAACCCAGTGTAAGAAACCCAGGCAGAACAACTTTTTACTCCACTCCCAATAAACAATAAATTCCTAAGTATTTTCTGATACTGAAAATTCATTCATGTCCCCAGTGAAGCTGTATTAGTATAGACAATACAAATGGTGCCAAGTGGCTGCCTGTGTCTCCTTTGCACGCAGGTGTTTCCTGTGTCTTTTCTCCAGTAAGGTTACAGCTATTTCAGTCATCCTTTTTGTCATACTGTGTGTCTCTCATCTTTCATCACTAAAGTATCTTGTAGCTCACCCTCACTCCTCATCTAACTGAAGAATTTGTACCACCTCTGGATTGTGACTAGTCTATCAAAAAACTTGATGCAGTTGAAATTCTGTCATCTGTCTAGATTGTTCAGAAAGTATTAGACATCATTTAAGGTTGAGCATTTTTTCCTAATATTCATCTGATATTTTTGCCCAGAGAACAGTGCAGTGACACACAAGAGGAGGGGAAATATTAAGTGTACAGCTCAAAGCATCCTGGAAAGAATGCAGAAACTTCCTAGATATTCATAGCGCCTCAAACCCAGACAGTACAATGTGACCATATTGCTTCTGGACACTTCAATCTCATAAATTTTAAGATGAATACTGATTTTCAAAAGTCTTTTCACGTAGCAAAGAGTCCATAGGCATGAGAGAGAACTGCAAAGGTTTGCAGTAGGAGCAAAGGCTTTGCAGTGGTATCTGGAGTCCTCTTGCAATGACTAGGACACAATATACGTTAATCTCTGTTTTTATTAAACTACAAGTACAGCATCGTGTGTGTTCCTCAGATTCTACAAAACATGGTATTCATGTTGCTGTGAGAAAAACATAGAATGACCCTGAATGCTTGTTAGCAGTGGAAACCCCATTCATTCATATGCCCTGGGAGAGCATTTTTCAGTTCACTTTTTTTTCCTGAATGAAATTTTGTTCAAGCACTCCAAGATTTCTACACGATGTGAATTGGGGCATGGTAAATGTTGCCCAGAGAGATTGTGGATGGAAGTGTTCAAGGCCAGGCTCGATGGGGCCCTGAGCAATCTGATCTAATGAGTGGCATCCCTGCCCAGGACAGATGGTTAGAAACAGATGATTTTTAAGGTCCCTTCTAACCCAACCCATTCTATGATCCTATGAAGTGGAGTTGATTGGAGATTCACTTCAAAAGCACATTTCATCTCCAAACCAAAATACTAACGTGCACTCACATTTCAAATTTCATATCCTATTCTGAATCTTTATTAAACCTGCATTTCCAATACATAGCTCTGCAATGTTTTAGATGGGAAAAAAAGGGTTTAAAATTTAATATGTTTTGAATAATCTTATTTCACGTATTTGTTGCAAAGGATCTGTGGAGTGTGAACAACTTACGAAAGATTTTTTTCACTGAAAGGCATTCTGCTAAATAACTCACTTAACTCATCTTTTAATGAATGGATTAAGAAATTGTATCTTTTACTTTAAATTGATTATTAACTGATTGACTTTCAGAAAGTATAGATACAAAATCTCCAAATTTTACATCAGCCCATTCCATACTATCTGAAAAAGATGTCTTCCATTTCTGAAGTGCAACTCTTCCTTTGCATGTAAATTGACAGTCTTCGAACAGTACTATTTAAGGAGAGGAAAATCTGAAGATAAAAGTGAATGTTATTGCAATTTTCAAGGAAACTTAGGTATGTGGTTTATAAATAAACACCTGACACTCAGCCAAGACACCAGGGCTAATATTCTGAAATTTACAGAAGATACTATGGAAATAAAATGATCATTGATTTGTCAAGGGACCCAGCCTTGTTTAAAAGTAGGAACAGAAAAAATTTCTTTTTACTCTTCTCTTTCAAGCCCATCACTGCTGTACAAAATTCAATATTTCAGTGTTTGTCTGGTTTGGACATTTAGGTTTGCCATTTCAGTGGGAGATTAACTTGTGGCATGGTATTAGCTGCTTGGGCTTTTGGGAAAGCCCAAATATACAAAAATTTGGAAATTTTTGTACAAATCACAAATGTACAGAAACTGATAAAAATATTAGGTGTGTCTTATTTTTTTATTATTACTTATATTTTTCAGTCTAATATTAGCTTATTTCATTTCACCCACTTAACAACTTAAATATTGAAACAATGTAAGCAATACAGAAATAATATATTTATCACCATAAAATCAAAGGTCAGACCAAGCATTGCATAAAACATAGTAATTAACAGATAAGCTCTGTTAAGGTCTGAGTTCCTTCACATATAGAAAAGTCAGAAATATTAGTTAGAACCTCTGTAAATTATAAACAATATTAGCTGCCCAAAAAGGAGAGTTGTCTAGGTTTGTAGGTCAATGAAGAAAAATAAGAATCTTTAGATGGGAATTTTTGATTCCTGAAATCTATACTGTAACATATTAGAAGCCATTACTCAGTGTGCTGTGCCATCTATTGGGAAAAAAAAACAAACAAACAAACAAACAAAAAAAAACCCATACTCTAAAATTATTCTTTACATTTATCTGGATTATAAGAAAATGTGTACAATAAAGCTTTCATTATGACAGATTCAGTAAAGTCTTGTCCCTGAAGAAGGAATCAAGGAAACCATAAGTCCCGTCAATTAAATTCTGATCTAAAATGGTGATTTTTCTGGGCTTTCAAGGGCTTATCTACTGGTAGAGCGTCTCAATCTAAGTGAAATGGTTTGAAAAGACAAGATAGACATATAATCTTTTATATGGAGGGTTTTTTTTAAATACACCCTAAATGAGTGCTCTGGATGGTTCACTGCATCTCTAACAAGTTCATGAAAGCTTTAATGTGCTGAGCACAGACAAGGCTAAACTTGTTGAGAGGGACATCAGGTCATCTTATTTCCCTAAGAACATTTTCATTGAAAAAGGCATCTCTGCATGATATTTTTTTCAAATATTTTCAGGACAACCTAATGATCTCAGTATATTCAAAGTAAAGGCTCTTTAAAGACTTCTGGTTTTGATATTTGTTTCCTTTGAGGTTTTGTTTTTCCTGTAGTGCTGGCAACCTTTCCTTTCTAGCTGGATAAGTATTTCCTCTAGGTTTCTGCCACTCACACTGGGAAAACTTAGATCTCTACAGCTAAACTTTTTTGTTAAAGATCTTCAGTGGTTTTAAAAGCAATTAGTTAATGAGAACTTAAAATTAATGATGCTTCAGGTCGAATGATATCTATTTTTTAATTTCAGCATGTTCTTTCCTCACCAGTTTTAGCTGCTCCAAAAAAAAAATTTAAAACTGCTTTCTCTAGTCCAGAATTTTTGGCTTCAGAATGGGTAATGACCCTTCTCCTCTTTTAACCTTGGATATGAAGATTTCAATGATTATTTTTATTACATTTGTAAGAGTTTTTAAAAATCCCTAATCAGATTCACACTCCTGTTGCTCTAAATCTACCACATAGAGAGAAAAAGCATCCTTTTAAGAATCAATGTCTTAAAAGAAAGATTTATGACCACACCTAGATAATGAATAAATAAAATGTGAAATGCTTGTCCCTTACCCCATGATTTGAAAGGTGGAACATATTAATAAATGTGTGAAAAGTAGCATGGTATGACACCAACAGATTGTGGGCTGTGTATGTAGTGTACTGTGGATTTTTGTTTTCAACAAGCTGTGCAGAACCCATCCTTTAATCAGTAAGAAAAGCTTCTCTTCCATGAACCAATGAAGGGCAAGAAGGAACTTGACTAAGGGAGGGAAAATTCAGTTTTTGACTAAGGTTTCTTAGAAGTGTGCTTACTATGTTTGTCATTCATATTAATCTAATCTCCAGTGTGTCTTTTAATGCTAATCAACTCCCTGGTGTTACTAATTGTGCTTCCACTCTAAGATCCCTATGAACTGTTGAGGTTATATAGATGAGAATGAAGATGTCTAGAAAACAGAGATGCAAGATACTGGTCAGTAGAGTATTAATGCTATTAAATGTATTTTTTTTTAAGTTACCTTTACATCAGGTTTTTAAATGTAGTTTCAGTATTCACCCCATTGCAGTGCCTCCAAAACTCTGAGGTACAAAACTGCAAGATAATTGCTAACAAATTAGTCCAGAAATGGTATAAAAAGAGAAGTTATTTTTGTTATTTCAATAAAAGTGTAAGCATAAGGATAATTTAGGATTAGATGGAATAATAGAAGAAAACAAATCTACATTTTCAAGGGTTTTTAAAAAATATTTAAGTGTGTCTGTGTGTAAAAAGCAGCTTCTGTTCAGCTTTCATTCACTATGTTCTCACAAAGGGTGTTAGTGAACAAGCCTTTTCTGCTTCTAGAATAAGGACACCTGCAAATGTAAAAGGTCTTCTAGGGATGAAAAGTTATTGGCTATTTCCCTGTCTGATCAAGGGCTGTTTGTATGATAATTCATATGAAGTATTTATTGAACATAAAACCCAAAAAACTTACATTGAGTGTAAAAATTTTCCCTCACCAGATGAGACTTTTTTTTTGCAGATTTCTCTCTAGTGTTCTGTGTATGTCTTTGTGTCTGCACCTAGTTCATTAATCATATATTATAGCCTTGAAAGTCCATAATAAATGAGATAGACCTCAAAATTTGCCAATGTAACGATACTCCTAGTGACTCCCTGCAAAGCCTGTGTATTGTGGCCAGTAGATTACTTTCCCATTCTCATCTGCTCTTCCATTCGCTGTAGATTGTCCAGATTTGCTGGGCTTCCTGAGACACTTCTTTATACTGAGGTGTTACTAAACAGCTAAGAAGGAATTGCTCCACTCTTACTGTCTTGTTCTCTTCATTTTGGCATTTACAGGTTATAGCTAGAGTTTTAGGGTTTAATCATTTCTTAGGTGTGTGACAATAAAATATTTAGAATGGGAGAAACTTCTTTAGAGAAACATCTGAAAATTAGTAGAGGAATACACCCTTACCCTGAAAAGAAATTTAGCACTTTAGAATACTTATATTTTTAGGAGTTTTTCTGAACTTCTTGTACTTAATGGAGATTACCAAACTGGTTTTATGGTTGTCTAGCAAGTATCAGCTATAATGCCGTCTCTGGTTACTACATCTACAGCTGTGTTTCTCAGGCTGTGGTCCATGAGATACTGATAGCTGATCTGCAAAAAAAGGAATATTTTCATGTGTGCAAGACAGAAAAAAGTAAATTAGGAGAAAATGAAGAATAGTGGTAATAAAAGGAAGCCAAAGTTCAGCTAGACTCTTCTGTTTTAAATGAAAGCCAATGTAGGAGCACTGCATAGTTGAAAAGGTAAAGTAAATACTTCATTTAAAATGCTGAGAATCCCTGGAGCAGACCATTCATTACAATGTCTCTTCACTGTGATTACTTTTCTAATCAGTATGCATCTCAGATGCAGATTTAGTATTGATCAGATGAAATGGGCAGTAAAAGATTAAAAAAAGTAAATAATGTAAACCCAAGAACATTAAAAAATAGAAAAATGAAACAACTAGCTCACAAACAGCTGCTGCATTCTGCCTCAGATCAGTTTCTCAGCTGCTATACAGAAAATCCAATTCAAAGTTGTTTAAATATGTATTTTGTACCTGATTTGTTCTAGCTATATATGTATGTTTTTCTGCTTAGAGAATTTGAACTCTATACGTCACATTGTAAAAGTTTTGGAAGGAGTTCTTTAACACCCCTCTCCTTTTTTCATTCCACTAGAACTGGAAAAAGCAGAAATTCAGCATCTTTGATTTACATATTGGAGCAACATAGGATTTGATGCTTTCTTACAGACGAGAAATATTACAGAGGAACAGTTCTTTTACATATTAAATAGCTTTACATAGTAACTGTGTCAAATCAGGAAAGATTTGTGTGAAAGATCTGTTTCTAAAACATCTTTGAAGTCATCAGAATAGATCTCTCTTCGTTCTATCTTTCATACCCTGAACCGTTAAATAGAGCAGGGACTAAGACAGGTTTAGAAAGAGTACCTTAACAAAGACTGAGTTGAAATAAAAATAGAATCTAAGAAAAGAGAATCTTTAGAAGAGTAAACTTCTGAATACCCTTCTTGCTCTTCTCTTTCCAACACCACTTTCTCAGTCTTTAAAATGCGAGGAGGCTTTAAAAATGCAGAATAAAAACATATCTAAAAATCAGATTGCCACCTAGCTGTTCCCTAGTATGAATTTTCCTTCAGTTGTTCCCTATCCATACTTAAAAGTACCTAGGAAGTAAGTAATTTTAAAGAAAATAAAGTCCCAGGCTGCTTCTCACATAACTTTAATTTTAAGATCAAAAGAAAAGTAGTTCCCAGGTTCTTCTCTGCCAGATCCTTATATCCCCTTCAGTAATACTTGCTTGATCTAATATTAAATAACAACAAATCATTCTGAAAATTATTTTTATGTCCTGAAAACCCATTTTTAGTTTGATAATTCTAATTTTCCATTTGTTGTAAGTATAAATATAACCAAGTAAATCTGTTATAGAGATTTAACTAAACAGGAAATACATCAGGTTTTCACCCAGTTTTTAATGGATATTAGTGCTTTCCAAGAGTTTTACTTTTCTTTCTTTTTTTTTTTTTTTTTCTAAGTGCTATTTCACATGAATTTCAGGTAGAATGTATGCATGAAATCTTTTCATCCTCAAAGTGACATATGCAGGCATTATTTAAATATAGTTGTTACATGTCACTAATAAAGATACTTTTCATTTCTTGTTAAACACACAAACCATTAGAAATAAGAAATCTCTCTTGAACATGTCAGGAGGAAATAGTTATTGCAAAATCACAATTTTACTTCTGAGGTAAGCTAAGGACAAATAGTGCCTCTGTAGTTGAAAGAGTCCTTCCTCAGTAGTATATAAATCTCAGTAGGAATAGTGGAAAAGAGTCCAAGATAGAAACAGTTTTTTCCCAAAATACTCTTCAAACATAATGTTATTTCACCAAGTGAGATCCCATAAAGATGTTTTTTAGAAATCTAGATGTTCTGCAACAGCTCTGAGAACAATAGACAAAAGCCCCAAATATCACCTTTAACAAGCAGCATTTTTTAGTAAAAAGGTACTTTTCTCCAAGGAAGTTACTGTGCCTAATATTAGTGAGTAGATCAAACTAAAACTCTTTTGAGGTAAAGGAATTTTTTAGAAATTGGTATATGCTACATCAGAAATACATCAGCTTCAATAAAATATAGAGGATGTTGGGAGTTAAGAGATGGAGAGGGAGCGCACAGTGAGAGGCCCGATGCAAAAATAGCCTTATTAACACCATAAAGTAACAGAGAACTTAAAAAGTTCTGTGTCTTGCAAAGGAATAAAACTGATTGCATCCCAAGCAAATACTAATCCTGGATTGCTAAAATAGCATATCACCAACCGCACACACAGCATGGCTGAAGCAGTAGAGCAACCTAAGGGAGGGTTTCTTCAGATGCCAATACACAGGACAGCACAACCTATCTAGTCCCATCTTACTTCACTGTGACCAGTATACAGAGGGCACAGCATTGAAAACTGATAGTCCTATTATTCTCCCTAAACTACATTATATTTGTTAAAAATATATTACATAGGTTATCCAATCCACCTTTCTCTATACTAGGTACACAATTTTTATCAGAGTATCCAGCTATCTCTGTTCTTCTTATCATATTTTCTATCATGATCTGCTGGGCTTTTATAATTTTTTAGCATTTTTCCTATATAATTTTTTTGAGTTAATTTAGTCATATATTGAAAGTTCTGGATAATTCATTTTATACCTGTTCAGTATATTACTCCTGCTAATTAACATATCTCAGAAAACATTTCAAAAAGCACTCATATAGAATTGATGGAAGAAGAACTTATTTTATGTCCCTAAAACACGGAGTCATGGTTACATTGGTTTGGAGAGTATCTTAAGCATTACCTAATTCCAACCTCCCTGCCATGGGCAGGATGACACGACTGGATCAGCTTGCTCAAAGTTCAATACCAGAACCTGGCCTTGAGCACTTCCAGACATGGAGCATCCACAGCTCCTCTGGGCAATCTCTGCCAGTGCCTCACCACCCTCACAGTAAGGAATTTCTTTCTGATACCTGATAAAAACTTGCCCTCTTTCAGTTTAAAGCCATTCCCCCTTTTCGTATCACTACATGCCCTTGTAAAAAAATCTCTCTCCAGCTTTCTTGTAGGCCCTTCAAATAATGCTGAATTCCTCTTTCCTTCACCAAGACATAAGGCAAAAATCTTTGCAATAATGCAAGCGGTACAACTGATTACAGTGATAGCAATTGAATGCAGTAATATTAAAAGAAACTTCAGGGTTTCAATATCAAATAACATTAGGTAAATAGTTGTCTCTATTCTTTCTCAATATAAAAGTAGAATGTAGAATATTGGTGTGTAATCTACCTTATTAGGTAATTTAAAGAAAATTTGAGAAGAAAGTAAAACGTTAGTTATTTTCATCACTGAAAGTGACAGAAAATATTTTTCATTGCAGAT
The DNA here is from genome assembly GCF_965231275.1 of Zosterops lateralis. Taxonomy (NCBI): domain Eukaryota; kingdom Metazoa; phylum Chordata; class Aves; order Passeriformes; family Zosteropidae; genus Zosterops; species Zosterops lateralis. The sequence continues at coordinate 43,073,666 of NC_139761.1, forward strand.
GTATATTTCTCCCTGTGTGCTTTCTTCTAACAAAACCTGTGTTAAAAAGGCTCACCATAATTTAAAGACAGAACTTTCTTACACACACATATATATATGCATAATTGTATATACAGCTTCCTGTAGTTTACTGAAATGGTAGCCAAATTGGAAAAGAAGAGATTTGTACAATCATAGAAGTCTTTACTTAATTATTAGGTGTATATGGATAAAAATTTGGCTTTGCAGCCTAAGCAGGGATAAGGGAGTAGGTAAAAAAATGTACTATTTGTTTGATTTATTTTTAGTCAAACCTGAAGGTTATCATCTTCGTTGGGTTAGTCAAACCTGCAGCTTACCGTGATCAGTTCTCAATGTTTTCCTGTAGGTAATAAGCTGGAAAAGAGCTTCCTTAAAATAATTGCTGGGAAAAATATATTGCTTGAAATGCAGGGCTTCCTGGGCACTGTGCATGTTACTATCTTATTTAACAGGTAGTAAGAGCAGTTCTGCTCTTTCTGTTAGGTGGGCTGCAAGATGTTTTGAATCAGTCCCTTTAAATATTATAAGAAAAAGACTCTTCATTTGGAGAGAAACCCCTGATCAAACAAGATTAGTGTCCATCCTGTAACATATTAGCTTCTAGGGGAGATTTTCCCATGCAAAAATTGCATATGAAAGCAGGGTTGTGCTTTCTATTAAATATTGATATTTAATAGAAAAACTCTGCTGTAACATTTGTAACAAACCGCATTTAACAGAAAAGAAAATATAACTACAGACACAACTTCCCTTTTTAGTTCTGGTTCTTTCTTTTGGTCATATGTTTTTAGCATCAAACGCCAAATGACCGTTTAGTAGTTCTACCATCGCCTTGTTTTAGTAAAGACTGGGAGAAACCTCTTCTAGACTGAGGGCACTGCCTAATCACTGCCACAATAGGAAAATGCACCAGTGAAGACCTGTGCAGTCAGTATTAAAGGAAAACAAAAATCAAATATCAGCTCTTCTGCCTTGAAAATAATCCTGCTACAAATAAGACCCCATTAACAGTGGGTTTTAATTTTTAATTGAGACATTGTTTTAAATAAAATATTTTTTAAATGTACTGTTCCTTCTCAGTTTAATACTGAGTATAAAGTTTGAAGCTGTCACTTTAGTTTGCAAAATGTGTTAGAACTCATAGGAAAAGCAAAATCCAAAGATAGTAGAAAATCTTTCTTAGGTCTAAGAGACAGTCAGGAAACATCAACAAAAACAAAATGTATACCCAAAATGCATTTCATTAGGGATTTTATTCCATGAATTTTGATTTGTAAAAGTGATAAAGACAACAGGTATTCTGTGGTTTGAAGGAATACATTCATCAGTGTAAAGCTTTATCTTTTTTTCTCTAACATGATAGTCAAGTATATGATTTGTTGAATTGGATGCTGTGATAGATAATTTGCTACTACACACTTACCTTGTTGCCATCTGACTCCAACATTGCCCTTCCTGGAGTGGCAGCATGTCTCATAAAATTCATATGTAACTCCAAAAAGTTTCTTTCAGCCATCAAGCCTAGTCATGTTTTACTGATTTGTTTAAAGAAAGTGATGGCTGGAACTCTGAATTCTCATCTCATAATGAGATTTCAATGCCTAAATATCTGTTTGACCGTAGTCAAAGCACACAAAGGAGAATGCGAAGAACATTTTAATATTTGTATTATCTGAGCTCATTCTTATGCATTATGCGATTCCAGACCCAGCATGCACCCTGCCCATGCCTTATTTTATCATATGTAAATGCAACTCATCTCTTTTCACTATGGCTTTGGAAATAGCCTTCTAAAATGGAACAAGTACATTGAGGGTCATTTTGTAATCAATTCAGTAGATTATGTGATGTGGCTCAGTGTACCCATTAAAAGTGAGATTCAAACAAATTTGGCGTAAAAATAGGTGTCTGCTTTTTTATGTAACATTTTTGTACAGCTTATTTGGTAATTTTTTCTTTTGTTTTGTTTTCTGAAAAATGTTTTAAAAACTAGGCTGAAAAGTAGACTAATTATATGCATTGGGATCCTTTTAAAGGGATACCATAGATTCAAACTATGACAAAGTTATTGCTCAAATACAGCATTTATAATGATTAAAGTGAGCATTTCATGTTTGATGAAAGTGCTTTTTATTAGTTTAAAATTCTCCATGAAATTTTGATGGCATACAAGTATGTTGCATTTTTTTGTTTATCCTATTGAACAACTTTATAGATTCCCCCCTGCCCTAATAGTTCTATGACTTTTAACTACTTGTTTAACAAGTACTATCATTCCACTGCTATTTAACTACTTATGTCCTCAGTAATTCCACTGTTCATTTTAGCAAAGCCCAAATCCAATAGGGAAGAGAAAATACTTTTAACCATTTTTTTTTCTGATCCTATAAAATTGTGGGCCCCAAAAACTAACCAGGGGGATGCAGCATTTTTCCTATTAAGACAGGCCAAGGGAGCTGGAGGTATTCATCATGGAGAGGAGAAGACTCTGGGGAACCTCACTGCTGCATTTCAGTCCTTAAAGGGCACTTATAAAAGAATGACTTTTAACACAGGCAGATAGTGGTAGGACAAGGGGAAGGCGATTTAGACTAAAAGAGGAGAAATTTGGACTAGCTATTAGGAAGAAACTCTTTACTCAGGAGGTGATGAGGCACTAGAGCAGTTGCCCAGAGATGTGAATGCCCTGTCCCTGATAGTGTTCAAAGCCAGGTTGGATGGGGCCCTGGGACCCGAGCTAGTGGGTGAAATCCTTGCCTGTGGAACTAACTTTAAGCCTTTAAAGTCCTTTCCAGCCTACTCTGTTCTATGATTCTTTGTATATATACGCATCACAGTTAGTACCTGATTTGCAAGAAGAAGCTTCAAGGAACTCAGTGATAAAAAGCAATGGGTAAAATTCTTTACTTTTTTAGAATGTACTTTTGACAATTCTTTTTTAGACTAATATTTTCTTCTTTATATCTATATCATTTTAACCATGATCAACAATCCATGATAAAGATCTACAGAATAGATATGCAGAGCATATTTTCCTCTATTTTAATGTCCTCTGCTATTTAAAAAGTATTACTGACAAATGGTTGTTTCTTATATTAAAGGAATAATGAATCAGTGTTTGGTTTTATTCCTTAAGTATAAATATTAGTAAATTACCCTGCTCAACAGTTTTATTTTCCAAAGTGTCTTGTAACTTCTGCAGCAGTTTTTGTTTTGATCTTCTGTCCCTGAGGAATACATACTTAGCTCATAACCTTTCAGCTTTCAAACAAAAATTTGAGACTCTTTTATCAAAGTTCAGTTTAAAATTAACATTTTTCTCTTGCTTAAATAGCTTATTTGCTGAAAGTAAGGATATTAATATCAACAATTTTGACTCTTAAGACCTTCTGCTTGCTTCACCTTGTTTTTTAAAGACCACTTCCCAGGTTCTTTTCTTCCATTGTTGGGTATGGACTAATAAACAAACAAGCCTTTTTTATTTTTAGTTTCTGTGATGGTCATCATTCAGATTATGTTTAAACAGACTTGAAATCTTATTTTTAACAGGTATTGAAGCTGAAGTACACACCAGAAATGATCATGATTTGCTTGGAGTCATGCTCCACAGAAGAGCTGGGAGTAAGTACATAGGCTTTCTCATTTCTAGGTTTTAGCTTTAGCCATCACTGTCTGACTGCAATAGAGGGTACAAAATATAACCTGTTACTGCCTTAGTGCACTTTTCTGAGAATTTCATTTAAACACCTATAATGTCAAGCACAATGACCTATTCCATTTCTTTAAATGTTTCTTATTGCCACCTACTTGCTGGCTAAGTCTGATGATGAGACATTGCTACAAGTACAGAAAATAGCAACATGTGAATCTATTTTTGAAATGCAGCTGTAACAAGACTGGCAAGTAGAATAAACAAAAACTCTGTAACATGTAATCTCTCAACCAGTAATTTTGTGCTCCATCCTCTGATGACCCTATCACCCTGCTATCTTACCTCTGCATTTGAACTGGCAAATAAATGACATCTCATTTCACGTCACACACCCAAAAGTCCTAAAGGAAAATTTTCAATCAGTATACCATTTCTGTTGTCGTTTTATAAACAGTGGTAAGAATAAATGTTTTAGAGGGATTTAGTTCTTTCTAGGAAGCATTCCTTAAGGGCCCTAACCTTCAGTTTTAACTCTGACTCAAAACACATTCACATAGAATTTATGGCATTGTCTCAGCATTTCAGTAAATTGAGAGGTGAGTACCAGAAATGTCTGTTTAATAGATTTTTGACACTTTTGTGATTTCCGAAAGTTTCCTCATTTACAAATTGAGACTGTTGGTAACAAAACTATTTTTAAATAAAAAAGTAAAATAGACATTTACTTCATGTGAACTAATGTTACTAATTTCTGAAAAGATGCTGTTCACTATAATGTTAAGTAACAGTGCTTTGTGTTACTTGCAGTAAAGCACAGTCACAGTAAAGCAAGTTTGAAGGTTTATTTTCTATTTAATGACATATACTATCAGAGAACAGCTTTGTGAAATTACACATAAATAATCATTGACCTTTAAAACCAGATGAATGTGTATTGAAATTCACATTGTTTCTGGTTTTGTGTATCATTCCATCAGAACTGTGCAAGGATCTGCTTTAAAACAGAAGGACAAACAGTACTCTGACCACATTGTTAGTTCCAGGGTGGTGGTAAAGACACACTTTTGAAGTGCTGAAGATGGACAAGAAGTTTCATCAGGCTGAAAAGGACACTCAGCCCAAAAGTTCCATTTCCTGAGCATGTTTTACAGTTGGTTAAGGAGGTACCACTATGACCTCCATGTAAATCTGGAATGCTTCCTGCTAATTAGTTCTGACAACATATATTGGCTATGTTCAAACCATACATCTTTCACATAGATCCTTTGGGCTTAGGTCTTGGGCAGGTCCTGTTTTGTTGGGTGAGATTTAAATTCATCTGAATTAGGCTGAATTAGGTGCAAAGTTATCCAGCTCTATTAACTGAATGGACTTCGGAAAACACAGAGGAGAAGTTTACATTTCCCTGTACATTGCTGCAAAAATGAAATTACCGTAATCTCTCCAGACAATAAAAAGACAGAAATGTAATTTATTCATATCTAATATTTATGCCTATCAATTTCACTGAAGGTGTTCTTAAACTGTTAAATTGTTTCAAATTCTTCTCTATTTTACCCTTTCTCTCTACCACAATGAACACTAAGTATCACAAAATGATAATGGTTTTTTAAGTCTGCAAAACCATTGCAGAAATTAAGCCAATGTCAGAGCACTTTCTAGTAGACAGAAATGTGCGTCATGACTCTAACTGAAATTTTGAAAGTCTCTGTAGAAAACCAAACAAGTTCTCGCAAAGAACAATTTTGCCTACTTAGCCTTTTAGTGGCAAATTGACACACAAAAAGTCTTTCTAGATATCTTTGATATGAAGCATAAAAAAAGTGTTTAGTTCTCTACCTATTTGTATTGGATATGTTAAAATCTCCAGCCTAAATGATGCCACATTCAAATTTCAGTCACCCTTACTGTATATTAAAAATAAACTCTCAAAAAAAAAAAGAATATTTCTTGGTAGCTACACACTGAAAGGATATCACATATGAGTGGCTTTTTAGACCCAAGAGATAGGAGCATCTCCATGAGCAGCTGGTACTTTCTGAGCACTTGAGATTAAAATAATAGATGCTTATGTAAATAAAATATTATAAACAACAAATTTTTCATGTATATATGTGCACAATATATACAAAGTGGAATGCATAAATAGATTTATACATACATATTTAAAGTGCAAAGCCTGAAGAAAAATCAATTGTTAAGGTATGTAGTAAGCCTTCCTTGTTTTTCCTCTGCAGCCTTTCAGTAGCTGCATTCCTGCCTCATTATTGCTAACATAAAAGAGAGAGAACTAATATGCATTTACATAGTTACTAGGGGAAAAATATGGCCTCAGTATGTAATCTTGAACAGTCACAGCAACAAAATGATGTAATTTATAGCAGCCCAGCATGTTTCTTCAGATGTGTTGCATGTTCCTAAATTAAATTAATTTGCAAGAGTAAATAACATATGTACAATTCTTTCTCTCTATGTGTGTTAAGCTGCTTTTAATCTTCCACAGAAAGACTAATACCCATTAGCAACTCTGCCTTTTTGAAGCCATAAGTTATTTATTTATAAATGATCCCCAAATATCGTGTCTTCTCAGTAAAAAATAGTAGCCTGGAAAGACATAGATATGGTATAGACTCAACTGTTTCTTTCTTGCTTCCATTTAGTGTTAAAATGTCTGAGAACTGCTTTTTGAAAATGTTTTGAACCAATAGCAGAAGAATTTCAAATCTTGTACCACTTCTCTCTACCTTTCTAGAATATTTAGACAGACCAATCTAGAATGTAGTCTTCAAAATTCTTCAATGGACAGGGGCTATAGATGCAGGGTATTTCACATATCACTGCTAGTTATGATCCTTCTGGAGAAAAAAGCACTACTTGAGATAAAAAAACTCAAAATGCTTGTGGCAAAAAAAAAAAAAAAAAAAAAAAAAAAAAAAAAAAAAAACCCACCCAACCCAATTCTGAGTAATTCTTAGCAGTTTCAGGGTTTTTTGTCACTATTTCTGCTACCTAAGAGATTTCTTAAGATTTTCATTAAAACCTCACTTTCTGGCCAAAAATATTACTTAGTTCTGACTGGCTGTACTGCTTCATTTTTGAGAATCTCTTTCTGCTGTAAGACAGCCTTTCTACATGAGCAATAGAAAGGATCTATCTTCAGTGGCTACTGTCAGAACATCTTCATTTGTGTGAAGACTTAGGTAAATGAAGTAACTGTCTTCAGACAGAAGTAATAATGATTCAGTGCTGGTAAGAATTCAAATATGCTTCCTATACTGCTTGCATCTGTGACAACACTTTAGAAAAGAAGTTAAAAGCAGTAAAATCCTAATGTTAAAAGCAGCAAAATCCTAATGTGATAAAACCAGACACATCTGATTTTCTCTGTTTACTATTCTCTGTGGCTACTTTCTAAGCATAATATATTCTGCAATGCTTTCATGCACACTGAAATGAACTCCATCTCTTCTAGGCGGCATAGCATGAAGACTGTGCATTAAAAACAACAACAACAAGGAAATTATACTTTAACACTCTGACTTATTTATAATTTTCTCATCCAGAAGTACTGTTTGTGGTCCATCAAGATTATGCCAGGGACAAATATATCATATGACATTGTGTCAGCACTACAGTAAGTTAGCTATGCAGCCAGGTACCAGCATGATTATGCAAATAGAGGCACTATTGCCTTATCAGTCAAAACCACTGGCAGAATGCCTGGGAGACAGATTTCAATAAAGGAGATACATTCTATCTCAGCGAGGCTGGCATTAATAATTTATGATTAATCAGTTTATGGAAACATATTAACAACAGAAGGCTGTGGACAGCAAGATGGATTTCTTGCCTCCACTTTCTCCATTTTTTTCCCCTCCTACCTGACTTAATTTTCTCTATGATTAAAAGCCATGTAGAGGACTCAGTTCTTCACAAGAAAATGGATTAGCTTCAGAAAGAACCATAAGGAAGTGCTGAGCTGAGGATGAAGTGATGAGAAATCATCTGACTACGATCAGAGCTGAGCTGGTGTCAAATCTGTCTTTTACATCTCAACAACCAGGCCTATGTCAGGACATCTTAATAATAAAAGATGAATTAGTACCATGATTAGCATTCACACCTGGTCTTTAGTTGGGAAGTATAAAATACCAGAAGTCTAAATAGCGTGTTCCAACATAAACATCATCCATCCAAACGAAAAGAAATTAATGCAATGTTTCCTCATGAAGAATTGCCGCAAATGTGACTTTCTCTTGGAGCCCATGCATAAATTATTTAAGAAAATATTCATTTAAAACTTTGAATACAATTTCTAATTTAGACAAGGGAAACTTGATAGACTTTGATAAAGTTCTAAATATCCACTTCTGAGCTGAGCCTCTGAAATGCTTCTGCAACTTCTTAGAACCCAGGTGTGAAACCATTGAGCAGAGTCACCTGGAGCTTGAGAGCATTAATCTCTAAGGCTAGAACAACACACACAGACATTGGCTCAAAAAAGTTACTCTTCCACTGTGGCTTGCTTTGAAAATCTTATAGAATGGTCTCTGCAGAAAGGACAGATAGAGCAATGCCAGGTTTGAGCATCTAATGGGACCTTACTGGTTTCTTCTGAAATTAAATGAGCTAATTCAGTTTTGGATGTTGCAGAGCTCATGTTTTAGAGAAGAAGGAAAAAAAGAATAAACAAAAACCAAACCAAAAGAACAAAAAGCTCCCCCAAAAAATTGAAATTAAAAGTAATGTTCTCATAGTCAAGCTGCCTGAAATTTACTAAGCACAATTTTTCTTTAATTGGAGAAATGTGTAATGTTAATACATTTTATATGCCACAAAGGGGTTTTCCTTTTAGTATTTATTCTAATTTGGCATCATAATACTGCATTATTTTTTCCAATTTTTTATTTTTAGTTATGCACTTTCCTTAGATGTTTTGTACCTAGCAATATACATCACTATAGTGTAACTATTGAGGAGAGTGAAAGACATCAAAGTGCAAAGCGAGAGTAGAAACACAACTATATTAGTATCAGAATATGTACTTTATTACTCTCCTCTGCTTTGCAATTTTAAGGCTTGGAAGCTTTAATTTATACCTTTTAATTTTAACCTGCATATATATTTATTGCTATTAACCACCAGAGACACTGCATGCCTTAAAACATGTAATAACAGAATCTGATGTAACTAAATTGAACCACATTGCAATTTCAGAATGTTTCTGGAACCATCAGTGACAAAAGTAATTGATAAATCAACCATTAATTGACTTGAGATAATGAAGGTACTTTTAAAGGGCCCTGAGATTGTGTCCTAATTAGCTTTGTAGAGATAGAAGAAAGATTATCTTTACTCAAAGATTTTTGGGTAAATGATGGGTTTAAACAAATCAGAAAAATATGCAATTTTAAAAAGTGGTAAATTATATGGATTGTGATTCTGTCTTTGTACAGAAACAACTTTAGCCCAACATTCAAATCCCCAGATTTTATTTTTTTTCCTGAGTCAGGCACGTGTATCAACAGATGTGATTATATAGGATGCTGTGATTTTTAGTAGAACTTCTATACCCCTCTGTAGAGCAATTTAACAAAATGTGGCTATTTCAGAATTTCCTAAATAGCTACTTATCTTTTTAATTGTAATATAATATTTTCCTGGAACCCCTTCTGCAGAATATACATTCCATGCATTTCAAGGTAATTTAATTTGTATGTCACTGTCTACTCATTGTGGACAGACCTTGCTTATTGCTAATTTTAGGAAGGTTAAAACTAATTATGACACAAGTTTTATCGATTTTAAAAGAATGAGGTTTCAGTTGATCCTTTGGAGACTGTTTGGAACTGAAGGAATATGTGCAGATGCAACTTTTATGTGATTCCCACTTTGATGACTGAAACTGTCAAGTATGGTTGCTATTATTTCTCAGCACAAGTCATTCAGTTTTCTTAAAGGATCAGCTGAAAATATCTCAATATAAATTAAAACAGACTATGTAGGACAATAAGATAAGATTAATATTCTTGCTTAGTCCACAAAATGGATTTATTTTAGAGCAGGCTTGACTTCCAGAAAGCCACTGCCTCAAGCCCATGAGAATGAAAAAGGCATCAGGCTCTGATACTCTGGAGGAGACCAAGTCTTCCTCTGGTCTCCATTTTCCAGTGTCAGAGCACCTGCTCCAAATAATTCACAACTCTGAGGGCTTTTTTCATTTCCTGATTATTCATTTCTAAGTATCCTATTCACTTTATCCTTCAATGGGAGCTGGTCTATGCTTCAAATCTTGTAATATGCATTCTCAAATGCATGTTAAAAGCTTTGTAACAAAGAGAACAGAAATCAATTGTTTTCAAACTGAGATTTAACAAGTGGGAGTTGATTTAATTTGTAAAAAAGTTCAATTTAGATGGAGTTTGAGAGAAAGCATTTCTCATACATGCTGTTATGCTAGTGTTATATCATATCAAAATACTGCAACCCACTCTTTGCAAAGATTTTAAAAGACAGGTTTGACAAATATCTTTCAGGCATGGTTTAGTTGCATTAAGCATATTTCAAAGCCTATAAAAGTAACAGGATGACCTAGGAATTTATTCAGGAGATCCTTTCAGTCCTGTAGCAATGAATACATATATGATGCATTATGTGCCATAACCCAGCAGAAATTACTTTCTCACCAATCTAAATCTCTCTGCTCAGTCCATAAAATAAGTCCACACAAGTGAAAGTTTCCTTTACATAAGTGCCAAAATCCTCAGGTAAGTATTGGACCTCTACTATAAAGCTAAGAATTACCTTCAGAACACAGAAATCAAATTAAGTAAAATTTAAATGGAAAAAGCTACTCTTTCTGTAGCTATGTAACCCAAAGCCTCAGATGACTTCAGTACCTTCGATTAATTCCGCTATGTAGGTACAAATTTCTCTTTTATTTTATACTTTTTTTCCCTCTAATATTTGTGCATTTGTCGTGAGATAACTGAGGATACTTGGCTCGTTCTACAGATTGTAGTTCTCTGGATGTCATAATCAACTTCAAATACCTTGAATTAATTAATTTAATAAGCTTCCAACTAGAATTTATTGAACCTATTTTCAATTGAAAGTCCAAGAATTTTATGTTTCTTGAAATCAGAATTTCACTCAGAGTATCTTTACCTTACTTTAAGTGTTCACTGCTTCTGGTTGATCTATTTCTGTACGAAATGTGCCTTTCTTTTCTCTCCTTCTCTTTTTTTCTGTTTTAGCACCTTCCCACTACTTTATGTCTCAGGTTCCCATCCCAGCTCTTCCTAATCTTTACATTTAAAAGGAAGAGAGCATTAATTACACAAAATTCAGTTTGATTGGGTTATATTTGGAAGGTAGGAAAGGTATGTCACTGGACTTTTTCTGTTCCTTTTTCAAAAATGGCACAGCTTCTGAAAACTTCTATTACTTTTATATTCTCCAGCACTGCGAAGATAAAAATAGTGCTGGTATTTTGTAGGTTTTTTCTTTAGAAATTCTTGTTTTCTGTGTTTAAGAAGTGACATGTTGGGACAGCATGAGTCATACACCATTTTATTTCTCCTTACAAAAGTTGTTGTAAATTTTGCATTTGTGTATAGTAATCTTACTATTTCATATCTGTTGTACTGTATTGCAATGATGCTTTGTTTAACTAAGACCTGCATTCTGAATAGTGCTGTCCTAAAACTTTTAAAACAATTGTAAGAATTAGTACAGATTTCAGAAATAATGATTCAGACTTTAAAAAAAATACTAAAATAATTTCATCATATTGGGATTAAGTGACTTGTTTTGTCTCTGTGACTGTTCCTTAGTGCCTCTAATTTTATAAGGCTGCCGTGTCACAGCTGAAATTAGAGTAAAAGGCAGCTGTCATAGATGGATTGAGCAATATTTTCAGTTTATCTGAGAATTGATATAATTACATTAATTTCTCGAAGGAATATCAATTTACCCTTGAAGGGATATAAAAATTCTACTTAGAGGACAGCATTTAAATATGCCAATCAATTCCACATTTTAATGACTTAATTTTTCATCGTTATTTTTTTTCACTATCTGCATCATCAGAATAATCCAGTGCTTCATTTCCTGACCCAGTGATCGGATTAAGAGCAATATCTGAAACCCAAAAAAAGAAGCAACAAATAGATTATGTCAGTGGGCTAGGAGCAGTACTTTAAGGAATCAATTTTGATGTAATCTCCTTTTACTGGAAAAACACATCATTCTGCTCCTGCCATCCTCCTGCTTAGGAACATTACTGCCTTCCACACTGCTGTGAAGGCTTGGACACATTGTCAGCTGTGAGTAGTCATTATGAGTTGCCGTTGTTCTTTCTGAACATTAGCCATGTATGCATTTGTCACTACTTCTCCTGAGTGGGGGAAAACCTGACTGCAAAAGGTTCAACCTTTCTGAAGGTCTTTGGTAGCTACAGAGCATTGGGAGGCACTTCCCTGCTAAACAGGATGCTGTGGACAGACATGTAAGTTAATTGTTCCCATTTGTGTCTGCACATTGATCTGTGGCATCCTCAACCTGCAAGTGGCCAGCTCAAGGGAGAGTTACTGAAAATCAATACCTGTTTGTGTCTCCTATAGATAACAGCATCAGAATAATCTATTCTGTATCCAAGTTAAAAGGAATATGGGTATCCTCTGTCCCTGCAAACTTCTGCCACAGGTTCAAACACCAAAGCCATTGTATATGTGATATCAAGGCTTAAGGTCTTTAACTTAACTTATTGCACACAAGTTTGACTTTTTTATGGCCGCTTCCATCACTTAAATGAAGCCAGTCACTGGTTCAGAGTGATGCTTGCCTCAGGTGGTGGTCTTTTCACTTTTAATCTATGCAACAATACACTTAATCTTAGGGACAATTAATTAGCATTGTTAGCAGTCTCTTGTCACATTACTTCTACTAATATAATTTTAAGCAGCCAATTGAGCTATTCATCATAATTTACTAAAGACTGAATGGTGAAAAATACAGATTATCAATGCTAATTACAAACTTCCTTTTGTCTCGGACATCTAGGAGAGATTCTGTTAAAATCTTGAAGAACACATTATCCATTGTAGGTACCCTATAACTTATTTCTCTTGTATCTCAGCACATATATAGTGCTGCTAATTTTTAAAGAACTCATATTTCAACTTTATATTTCATTTCTGTATGGAGCCTACAATTAAACAAGAATATAGAACGTGCAGGTGTAAATACCTTTTGTAAGCACAAATGTGAACAAGTACTAAAAGAGTTGTTCTCTGACAGTTAAAAAAATCAAGTAGTTTCAAATCTGATACAGCAAAAAGGAAGGGATGCCCTCCAGAGGGACCTGGACAAACTTAAGGTTTTGGCCCACAAGAACCTCATGAAGTTCAACATGAAGGGGGTTTAATAAAAAGGAGAGCAACTTTTTGTATGGCCAGATACTGATAGGACAAGGGAGAAGAGTTTTTAAAAGAGGAGAGATTTAGATAAGATGGCAGGAAAGAAATTCTTTACTTCAGAGAGTGGTGAAACACTGGTGCGGGTTGTTCAGAAAAGCTGGATGGGACCCTGAGCAACCTGATACAACAAGTGGCATCTCTGCCCTTGGAACTTGATAACCTCAAGGTTCCTTCCAACCCCAATCTTTCTGGGATACTATGACAAGTCAGAACTTTAGTCTGTGCATGAAGAATGCATGTACAAAACCTCAACTCTATCAATACAAGAAATCTCATGTTAGGAGGAAACTTCTCTGCCAGACGGCATTCTGGAATGCAGATAGTTGAACAACACCTGATTCTTCTCACACAAGTATTTTCTCCACTATAATTTCAGCACATCTAGTAAGTAGACTCAATACTAGCAGAGGGAAATGTCTGTTACATACACTAAATGTTAACAAGTTCTTGTTTCTTACATTTGTATTCAAAGTGTTCAATAGTACAATAATACAACTTCATCCTTTTCCATGTAATGTAGTACTTACTTTATCCCTTGTTCATGTCACACTTTCCAGCTGACTGATTTGTCTAGTGAGTATAAGGAATGAATGTCAGATTGAGCAGCATTTATTTCCTGGTGCATGTGGTGAACTGTGTACAACAAATCCTTTGCTTGATCAGTGTTGACTTTCAGAGATCCGTGCAGTGAACTGCTCAATCAGTACTCTAAATTGTTCTTTTATCATCTTCACTTCTTCTCTGGAATCCTGATGACCAAAGAACTCTGTCTATGAGAGGTTATCCAAGTCCTTGTTAAAAGCCCAAATTCATTTGGTCAAAATGTAAAATTCATGCAAGGTACACAGATCCTTCTCTGAATCTGGAAACTGCAACAAGGCCTCAGGGTGAGCATTTCAGGGCACACAGGTTTGTTTCTAAGTTTAAAATGGAACTCTGACCATTTAAAAATGGGTCTTATCCAAAACCAAGGGAGAAGCATCTCCATTGTGAATCACACCCTTGTAGGACCAATTACAGGTAAGACTTGACTCAAACTGTCCAATGCAAGCATTCTTTGTGAAGCGTTGGTCTTAAAGTTATTTGTCACCCATTTGGGGCTGGGATTATTTTTCTCATTTTCCTAATGGAAAATCAATACTAGATTAATTATTAAATTATTATAAATTATTAAAAGCCCTAAGGTTGTGGCCTCTTCTCCAGCACTTCTGTGGCATCTTCTCAGCACCAGCTGACCAAATTTCCCTGTTGCCTTGCATCTGTAACTGTGAATTACAGTTTAAAGATAAAGTGCAAAGCCTTAAATGATGCAGTAAAAGTCTGTATTTATGACATTTTCAAGCATATTTTTCAAAAGCTGTTGAGGTAAGAAAATTAACCTCATCCAAATTCTGAATCTGAACTTTGAATTTTCTGGTTTTTTTTTCCTGTTCTGTAGATTTAGTTGCCTCTGACAGATTGAGCCAGGAAAAAAAAAAATCTAAATCATGGATAAATTTAAAGTCAGTTATAATTGCCTGTTTACTATAAGATACTGACAAGGTGATGACTGAGGTCTTTTCTTAACTGCTAAAAAATGTGAGTGAAAGACATACATTGTTTCTTCTCTATGGATTTATTAAATTCAGACTTCAAATTTATTGCTAAAAATTAACCACTGAAAGACGGGGTCGATAGATATGAATGAATTTAAAATGCTCTTTACCCAGAAGAATGATTTCCTTGTCTATAATGTCAGTTATTGTAGACTCTTTTGTCTGAGGACATCTTCTCACATTTATTCACTAATCTTTATCTGCTAATTACCTGAATGGCAGCCAAATTAGTTTGCACATGTGAATTCTACTCTCAAAAAATCAGCTAGAGTAGGAGCTGATACAGGATATTTCTGAACTGATTGTTGCAATTAGCTTCCTGAAATATACCCCTTATGAAAATAGGTAAAGTTTTTCAGCATCAGAAATAAAACTTAAAATTGTGAGCCTCTGAGATGTCCATAGATACGACAGTTCCACAGAGGGCAGATAGAAGGAAATGCATCACCTGAAGTGTTCTGACAGTTTTATTGATCAAACTGATCCTTTGTGTGTCTCTCTAACAGTTCATGTCAATGTATATTTTATGCTAACCAGACCACTTACCCTTTTGGGATGAAAAAAAATACAATTTTTAACATACCACGGTAGCCCCCTGAGGAAATAATCTGAAATGCTGAATACCGGGAAGTGGTGTAGTAGAGGATTTTTCCCAAGTGTGAGCCAGAAACATCTACATTAATCAATACCAGCTCTGTACGTAGGAAAGGAAAATTGAGATCCCCTTTGAGGAAAACCTAAATTGAAATCTGAAGAATAAAACAACATTTTCTGAATCCATGCACCTCCTTTACATGTTGATGTGTAATACACCCCAACATGGAAAGGAAGGGAGGGAGCCATTCTTCTGGTCACAACAGAAGGTCCCGTGTTTGGGGTTTTCCATATCAAGTGGCACCTGATGATGGGAAAATCGACTAAAATATTTTGAGTTATGGTCAAGCAATATGTTACTTGTCATTTGGAATAAAAGAAAAAAACAAACCAAAACAAACCCAAACAAGACCAAAAAGCATAGAAAGCCAAAGTAAAGAAATAAAAAGCATGACAAATATGTAACAGTTTTTTATGCTTGCATTTCCTATACAGAAATTCCTCTGTGATGTTGTCAGACTCCTCACTATAGATATTACATTAGACATTTCAATAACAACAAGAACAATAATAATAAGTTATTTTTTTATTATATTTGGCTCTGAAAAACCTGTAAGTAATTTACATCTCTACAAGTTCATTGAGTTGAAAGGAATTTGGTTTGTACATTTGAATCCTATCAGAGAGGAAGTGAGATAGAAGTCTAACTAGAGAGCATTTCTTTGGGCTAATGACAAAAAAGTATAATTTTTTTATACTTAAAGTGTTTAAAATTATCTCCTTGGCTGGTTCCATGAATCTTTATGGCCACCTCATACTTTTAAATATCATTTACTTTAGGAAAATTGAGCTTTAAAACTCACAGATTACCATAATTTATTCTAAATTCTGCAGCATCAAATTTCAGAAAATATTTTTTAAATTACAGCCTTGCTCTGAGTCTTTTGTAAACAATTCTGAAGTCTTGTATAACACTTACAATTTCAGAAATTCATAGCACTTTAATTAAGCTTAGCAACATTCTATGAGTCAAATAATTTTTGACATATCAGTAGAATATTTTTGCATGAGGCTATGATATGATCAGATTCCTCCAGCAGGTCAGTAGTGAGACCTGTGGTGTAGTTCAGATTCTTAATGTCTTTGCATAATTCTCTCTCATGTTAATTGTGAAGCATTTTTACATCACAGGAAAACAAACAAATCTTTATTCCATTCTGGGAATGCAAAAAAGTTACTGTGAATTTGTACTGATCTGCAGCTGCAGAAGCTCTTGCCAGGAATGCTTGGTAATACGTGAATTGTCTCCAGCTTGAGGAATATAAAGAGACATTAATATTCTAGTCACTAATTTTAGATTAATAAAATGGTGCAAAAGAAAATTTAATTTAAAAAAAATAAGTAATTTGGGGTAGAAAGCATTCTGTGCTTAATCAGAAGGACTGCGTAGGTGTCCTAGGGTACAAAAGAACAACAAAAGATTAGCAGAAGGAATATCAAAGGAAGTATGTTGACAAACTCTTCAGAAATTAGGAATTCAAAAATGAAAATCGGGAAACAATTTAAATTAAAATTTTAATAGTAAATATTTAAATTACAGGGAATGAAAGCTGCAGTGTTGTGCTAAATGTGCACGAGTGTCTACATATCTTTTGTAATATCTGAAATTTTTCAGTTAAATGTAAATGAACCCTTCCTTCTACAGAACAGGCTGACTGAAAACTGTGATTTTACACAAGTTTTCCAGCATAGGAAAAATATCCACTCATTAACAGTTTAAATTTGTGATGTGATGTGCAGCAATCATTTAAAATTTCATCATTAAAAATGTCAGTGGCATTTACTGACTTCATTAAAGGATTGATGAATCTAGATTGAAATTAATGATGAAACTTTTTTTTCAGTCTTATAGCAGTAGCTAATGCCTAACAGAACATCCCTTAAGAATAATAAAACTCCTTATACAAACCGAACTAATATTTTGGAAGTTTATAAAATGAAGGATCACTGTAAATAGAACAGTTATGATATTTCCTGATGATTTGCTTGAATTTATTCTCCGTGTGTGTGTGTGTGTGTCTCCAGCAAAGGAACAGGCTTTTTAATCATATTGTTGTCATATAAGTAGTCCTTTTTCATCACATCTGTCAACTCCAGTAATACACCTCCAAAAAGATACACCCTTGTCTCTTGGAATCCAGCTAAAGGTTATTCAAACACCAATAGCTAGTAGCAGTTCTTTTCTTTTTTATCTACCTGATAGTAGTTATTAATAGTAACTAATTTGAAGTATTATGGATATTGCAAAACATATTTAATTGGGGTTTTGCTTTGGCTACAGCTTTAGCTAAAACAAACTACCAAGTAGATAGTACCATCTATAAAGGCTTTGCTTGTAGCACTAGAAAGAATTCTATTGCAAAAATATGAGGGTGACTGACCTCCTTTGCTTCAGAAAAAAAACCAAAAAACCCCAATATTCTTGACTGATTCTGAACACATACTGAAAAATTTGCTATGGTTCAGAAATGTTTTTCTGCCTGGAACATCTCACTGTTTGTCTGCCCTAATTGAAGCAGACATTTTTTCAGAAAATTCACCTGTTCTACCTGTATCTCACTTTAACAGAGGCTTTATTTTAAATACATTCTCTTCTCTGATATACATACACTGGTCATACTCTTGGTTCTCATGTCAAAAATTTGAGGGAATACAGTATGTGGGAAAACTCACTAGGAAGTCATTTTCTAATTTCAACAATTTTGTCATTCCTCAGTAATACCTACACTTCCAGTTTATTCTGCCATTTGCTTTTGTTGGAGTGAGTCTGGAATAGCTACAGAGGAGAATAAACAGGCAAACATGTCAAAGCCCAAAAAATACAGACTAATCAAAATGATATATGACTGTGTAATAGAAACAAAACCCAGCAAATACTGAGTCTGAAGTCATGGGCTTCATGCTTTTTCATTTTACAAAAAGCCAAGAATGTTAAGATTCAGTAATTTAGAACCTGGAAGATACTAAAACATATCTCTGTGTATCTCTAATTCTTTATTGGAGTCTCAAAATGTAGTGAAGAACTCTGACAGTTTTACTGCACATACACATATATACACTAAAAATGGAGCAGAGCTAGAAAGACCTCAGACACATGAGCAAGAGAAATTACTGAAAAATTTAATTTAGAGAATAAATTTAAGGTAAGAATTTTTTGCAAAACCATGGGCTGAAAAAGGACATCCTGATTGCATTTCCCATGATATCTTTCACATATAAGCAAGTCACACAGAGTAGATAGCACATATTAAGTTCCTATCTTATTTTGCCTCATAAAAATTTATTTCTTCTCTGAAAGTGAATCAGCAACGAAGCCAGGAAATAGGTTTTCTCTCATTCAGTCTTTTACACTCTCCACTGGACCATGTTGACTTCTTAAAGGTTAGTCAAGCAGCTAAGCACCTTTCTGAGATGATGAGGATCTGTTTGCAGCAAGCTCCTTCCAATAAATATGTGAGGTCTGTTCTACCTGCAGAAAAGCCTTCAAAACAATTTTGTATGATTAATAACACTAGGGGGAGTGACATGGGATGACTAAATACTTCTAGGTCATCTGAAAAAAATCAAACCCAGTTTCTTTTCCGAAGGTTTCGTGAGTACTAATTGTTTTCCTGACACCACACACAGACAAGCACAAATCTGGAGAGTTTATGGACTCACTTAGGAAAAAGCATTTCTATCAGACAATGACAGCTTGAAGCTGACATAGCCTCCCTAATTCTTCACACGTAGCCGAGTTTGACACCACCTTTTGGAAGCAATATATGACAGTTTAAAATGAAAGTAATCTTTCAACAGCTTGAAAGGCTTCTTTTCTTTTCTCCTTGAAACAGACTGTGCAAAGAGGTAATGACAAAAAGAATTAATTTAAATCCTTTAAAATTTCATCAGTATAGCTATCCAAAATGTGCCCCTTCAGAGAGCCTGAAGGGTAGTTATCTTCCTCCAAAATAAATTTAAATTGCTTACTAGAAGCTGCTCAAGTGTGGATATTTCTCTTGTTTATCAGTGCTTTGGGTGCATACAAGCAATTTTTTTTATTTACTGAGGAAAGACATTATTCAGGCTCACAGCAGCAAGTATA
The DNA here is from genome assembly GCF_965231275.1 of Zosterops lateralis. NCBI lineage: Eukaryota > Metazoa > Chordata > Aves > Passeriformes > Zosteropidae > Zosterops > Zosterops lateralis. Next base: position 43,093,151 of record NC_139761.1, read on the forward strand.
TCCATTATGTAGTTCATATCTTTCAGAACCTGGATTTGTTTCAGGATGTTTTAGTATTTTAATGAAAAAAGTTGATTTTTTTTTTTTTTTTTTTAGAAAAAGATAAAGAGTAAGCTTTCAGTTGGTAGTCTCCTCCCTTTATTAATTCAAAAATGCAGATGAAATGTGCTCTTTAGTTAGTTATTATAGCTAGGGACTTCTACTGAGAGTTTTATCTGCAAGCACTGCTATTAAAAAAAGGATGAGACTGCTCTGACTAGAGGAGTTAATAAGCAGGCACAGACAAAGAGGTGTGTCTGACTGCAGCATTAAAAAGAGGAAAGTCTAACTAGGCAAGTTCAAAACATGAACTTTCCAGATACGTACAGATTCTGTGGGTGTAGCCCTTCCTGTAATGAACAAAACAGTAGCATTTCTCTTTATGCTTTTGCTCAGCTCTTTCAAATGAAATATAGTATGCAAGCTCATTCTGTGAGTTTAAACAGAGTTTCTATCTATTTTTGATCTGAATTTCAACAAATTCCTTTTATATATGAGGTTTGTGGAAATTGATCATGAAGAGCTGAAACTTTCTCAGCTGCTAAGGAATCCCTCAGCTCCCAGATGTTGATCAGATGCTGGTAATAGCAATGTCAGCTTTGCTGAGGGAACCTAAATACATTGCCATATAGAGAAACATAAAATTAATTCAGGCAACATGCCCTGAATGTCAGTCTGGTGGAAATCCACAGCTCTCTTTCTCGAGCAATTCTCCCAAATATCACCATCCTTGTGCAACTGGTCTTCAGTGGTGTCATCAGTGGCAATTTCCTTCTCTGAACTGAGCCATTTTCCTCTTTGCTTTCCTTGCACTGCTGATGACTCCTCCATGACTCTTACTGACACCTTCATGAGACCATCAGTCAGGAAAGAACTTTTTCTAGGCCCTTGCCCAAGCATGTTGTAAGTACACCCAGAAACAGGATCACAAAGCCATTGGCCCTGTAAATCTCTCTCTCTCTAGAACCTAACTCTGCTATCAAATCAAAGTCCATTTCCATATTCTCAGGGTGACCCATCATGACTGTTAATAAAACTTTTTAGGAGCTTAAGGTTTTAAACGGGCTTTTATACTTAAGCATCTTTTAATCCTCAAGGCAATTTATGCACAAACATCTTTAAGGAGACAAAAATGGCATTGTTTCTTAAATGACACACATTTAAGCCTTCTCACCCTTCAATCTTTTGAAGTGGTTAATGTATTAAAATCACTAATACCAATATTGCTACTTGGTCGGTCTCTGGCCTTGGACACACCACTTTTTCTGCATGTGTTTCTCTGCCTCTGATATGGGAATAAGAACACTGTAATTACTGTTTTTCATAACCAGTTATAGCCTGAACAGGAATTTTTATATGGAAGAAAAAAAGCGTAAAAAATACTTAATGTTGTTATTAAACACCAGACTATTAGTGGTCATTAGGTCAGTAGGGAAATGAAGTGGCCAAGATTAAATCTATGTCTATTTTTGGAAAGATAATCACTTTTGCATGCACTTGAAAGATCTTTTTCTAGCTTTAACCCTGCTGTGGAAGAAACAACTTGATTTTTTATTACTATTATTATTTTTAATATTACTATTATGTATGCCACTATTGTACACCACAATGACACAAAGACTCCGACTTCAGAAGGCTGAAAAAGTGACTCCTTTATTCTCGGGAAGCATCTTCCCTTTTATACATTTCTACACAGACCAATTTGACTGGTGACAGGAAGACAAACCTCTTCAATCACATTGGTCAGACCAGAGGGACATCAAGAAGTCCCTCCTAGAGAAAGAATGTAAATATTCTTGCCATTACCAAAACATAGCTCTTGTTTACAGAAAATTCCCTGGGAAAGGAATTTCAGAAACCAAAACATGTCAGGCATGAACCAGGGCTACAACTGTACTTGATTTTGTTTTATTTTTTCATTGTCTGCCTTTCCTTTGAGATAGTAACATGACAGTAAAATACTTTTCTTAACATAAGAACACATCACTGATGTATGTAAAGGTCAATATCATTATTCTGAAAAGAGACTAAGATACTTGTCTGAGTGCTTTTATAAGTGTTTTTTTTCCTAGAGAAATTTTAGCAGAATTTGGGATGTAGAATAAGGGGACAAAGTTCAGATTTTTTTAAGGTTATACTGGAGAAAGATTGACACTTCATTCAATAAGCTTTTGAGAAAGAGAGAGAAGTTATAGATGATGTAATGCTGAGAGACAGATGAAGTGACTTTGGGTAATCAAAGTAAAAATTGCTGCCTGACAGAATCTGAGCAGCAAGGCCCTTTTTTTCTGAGGTACCTAATGGGTTTTTACAGTGTTATAACATTTGAGTTTTATGTTTTATGATATTCACCAAGTGACAGTCTGACCCTCTTCTCCCCTAAGATGTTATCACTTCTCTGTGTCAAAGTAATTCTGTTGCTGTCTTAGCAGAGATGAACACATGAATCAGTGGTGTGGACAGGGGTGGCAGCCCAGATAGCACTCTGCGAAATCTATAAATCCTTTAAGAGCGACTATTTTTCTGCTGTCAGTGGTTATTATAGTGTCACAATCAGGCAATTTCATGCTGAAATGTTGGGTGGTCTGGATTTGAGTGCTAAAAGAAGAAAAGCTACTAGGAGATTATGGTATCGACATGTTATATGATATGAAATGTAGGCAGCGAAGTCCATCAATCTTTGTGATCTCTCTGCTTGGTAATGAGCACTAGAGTATATTTTCTCTGAATTGTAATCTTTTATAACATCTGTTGGCAGTTACCATAAAGTTTTAAGAACTAAATCTGTATTTTTTTTTTGTCCACATGCCTTGCCTTAACCATGGGTTCACATACGACTTGGTAACTTTCAGTAAATAAGCCATACCTTTTTTCCATGACAGATCACTTCACACATAAAACGTTCCAACATTTGCATGCTTAAGATTCAGGGCGGCCAGTAGTCTTCATGGACTCCCTTGTGCAAAAAATGAGTAATCAAAGTCATGCAGTGAATTGTCCATAGTCACATTCTCTGACTCTGGATATGCATGCAGAGTGAATAGGTAAAGGTTTTTAGGTTTTTTAGGACAGGTACATTCCAGCATGATGATGGATACAGCCATTTGATACAGCCACTAATGCCATAAAGACTGGAATGATGATGAACAAGTAAGTATGAATTAAATACTTTGTTTTGAACCAAAAGTCTTTTTGAATTCATAGATTTCAGTGTCTTTGGATGCACAGAAAAGATTGCTGAATTCTAAGCTAAATAGTTACAGTCCCTGCCCCCTCTTCTGGATGGGTTACATCACTATTTCTATAATTTTGAATGTCTATTCTCACCTACCACTGCTCATCATTTTCAAGACCTTCTCTCAGAAAGGCTTCTTGAACTTTTGCCAACTTTGGACTGTTCCATATTAAAATTGAATGGATCATGAAGAGAGGCAAGAAAAACATGTCAGTTTGTTTTCATGACAAAATCAAGCAAATCTGAAAAACACCCTGAGTGGCATAATATAATCTGATTTTGCCATTTGTGTTTTAATTAGAAAGGTTGGCTATAATCAGCAGAACACTAAAAAAACTATTTTCAGTCAAATTTCCCTCTTTTTACTCTTAGTTATCATTCAGAGAGTCACTAGTAGTGCAAAGAAGCTGGAAGGAATAATGACTTGTGTGAGGATTCAGATCAGCCCCTATATTTACTCCTCATGGCTCCTTAGGTAAAAAAGATGTAATACAATTTTTTTGTGTGTTTAAATTAGCAGATATGAGCATTTATAAACTATCTGTGTGAGAGATTTTGTGATGTTTGGTAGATTCAATGATAAAATAGGATTTTTAGTAATTGGGACGGTCTAGTGAACTACTCAGTGACTTTAACACTCAGATGTTAAATATTTTGTTTACAGAAATTTTGTAACAGGAATTTAGAGTGTATTTATTTCAGAGAAGAAAGCAATTAATCTCTTTGAATGATTAATATGTTTGTCCTTTGGCTATTTGGCATCAGATGCAAAAAAATAAAAAAGAAGGGAAAGATGAGAGGTTGTACCTATGGAGAGTAAAGAGTGGTGCAAATAACCCGCTGATAAATTAGCTCCAAGAGAGCAATCCTATTCCCTGGCTCTTTTAGTGGTACTTTCTGGGATGCAAAATTTTGGGGTGAGGTTTGGAACTTTTTATTTATTTGTTTGTATACTCTGAAAATGTTCAGGTATCCACAATGTGAGGTCAATGAAACACGATGGAAAATTTGTTAACCAGTTTTAATGGTGGTTAAACATTGCTAAATTTTGTCAGTCAATTTTACTTTGCCTATAATATTTTTTTTAAATGCATTCTGCTAGAGAATCTAGCTTCTAATGCCTTTATTGAATTCAGGCTTGAGAAATGGAGAGTGAGAGATGAAATTTTTCCTGTTAAAACTACTTCACTTGACAAGATAAATTTGTAAATAAAATATTGCACATCAAGATCACTTTCAGTTACATAAACATTTTTAATAATTTAAAAAGTCATAGAATTTCACTTCTCAGCATTTAACTTAATCTTTACTCGTAAATTATTACAATATATGATTACACTGCAAATTGCTGTAGAAATAAGGATATGATGCATCACTTCTGGTCACCACTGGTGTTTTATTTGGTGCTAGCTCTCGTTCGAAATCTAAACAATGTAAAATAAGGAAAAGCAGGAATTTACTGGTGCGTGACTACAGTGGAAGGTTCTGGTCATCTTCTGTAGAAACCACCAGTAGCTGTGATGTAGAGCCTGATACTCCAGCAGTGAAGCTGACAGGCTCTGAAATTGTCAGATTTTATTCAGTCCTGAAAGCATGCCAGTGTGCATGCAAGAATTTTATTTCTAGCACAGATCAAGACAGAGTAAAATGCAAGCTTAGCTTCTGGTCTAAAGAGAGATAACAGTAGGGCAGACACTGCAATCAAGTACAGTTCCATTAAAATTACTATCTTATTCAATTTGGTAGATATTAAAGATATGGAAAATTGCTAGGATACCATGAATAACTAATGTTTATGAAGAAAATGATTCCTAGCAGTCTAGAGGAGACTGCTGGACATCACAGGCGGTACCTTCTGGGAACCAAGGTAGTCTAATCAGCCAAACAAATTCTGATCTAGAAAATTGAAATTAAATTATTTAGTGCTGAGTTTGGACTGAATATATTTGAAACTGAAATTTCATTTGAGTGACAGAATTTCTCAGAAAAATAAGATGAGACTTTTTCTTTATGCACAGACTGTAATACTGTAATTAAATACCATTATTTCCTAAGGGATCAAATGTAGTGATACTTGCACATGTACAAGTCTGGGTGCTGGTGTGCTTACACAAATGTTATGTGCACACACACATTAGTATCAGGCTGGTTTGTCCCATTATAACTGATTCAGCTTCTGTGCTGACAATAATTTGAGTCTTTTGAAAAAGAACTTAACTTAGTTAAAGACTGCTAAACCTATAATAATCATCAGTGTGTAAATGGAAAGAAATTTCTCCTTGATGACACTATAGAATCCAAGCCTTGTAAGAGAGGAAATTGTGTCATCTCTCTCTCTTTTCCCCACACTTCAATTTTCTTATGAAGTGATATCTTTGACCCCTGAATCCAATTAGGGGTGATACAACTGACAGCTAATAAAGTACTGCAGGGGTGGTTCTGTGACTGAGTGAGATGAAGGATGGCATTTCTCTTTCTCTCCATACATGAATCTTGCAACACTGAGAATTATTCATTGCTAATGGAAAATAATAAATATCAAAAGGCCAGAAGAGTTCTCTGCAATGGGTTAGTAATTTCTGCACAGTAATTACAAACCAGGATTTTTCCATGTGAGAGGAAATAAAAGAGAATGAGAATTCACTACTTTTCTTAAAAGTTGGGGAGAAGTAAAAGGAAAAACTTGTATCTTCTGCTGTGTAAATTCAAAACACTTTAGGAGCTACCTAGTAAAAATAGAGAAAATGGCAGATATTAAGAGCACAACAGCCTTTGTCTGAAATGAACCATTTGTTGGAAAGTCTTTTAGAAAGGGGAGCTTTGAAAGGCTGTTGCACAGCTCATAATACAGTAGGTTTGTTTATGATTCGCCCTAGAAGGGCTTCTCACTCAGCACCCTTCAATAAATACAGGTTATATTCATTCAAGGGTGAGGGTGGCATGTATTTTGCAAATATCATAATTTATGAGCCTGCTTTTTTAAAGGTTGGGTCAGGCTATAGTGTGAGAGTGAGGATACCGAATTCCTATGCACTGTCCTCTCTGCCACATGCTCATGAAAGGAGAAAGAGTGGACTTGGTCTCAAAAAAAAGAAAAAAAGTGAATGAGTTGAGGCCTGGTAGGAAACACAGTTTCCAACTACAATTGAAAGCAGTCAGAAGATTGAAATTTTACTGTTTCTTTTGCCAGCAGTACCCTTCAGAAAGCCAGACTTACAGTAACTTTCTGTCTGGCTTTCTGAAAGGAGTATCTCCCTGGGGTGAATAATGCAGAGATGCCCTTGGAGTTGCCTGTGACCCTAAGGCTTTGTTCTGTTTTCATTCTAACACACCATCAAACCCCATGAAATATTTATAAACGCAAAAACTTTCAAATTATGTTCTATTTATAACAGTAATGAAATGACATCTCTCTAAGTACATTTCCTCTAAATTTTTAAGCTGTGTCATACACCCTGGCTATGATAAATTTAAAAGAACTCCACAACTCATGGGAAACAATGAATGATGTTCAGCTGAATAACAGTTCAGATTCCTTATAATTTCTTAAAATATTTTTTCCCTTTTATTATTTTGGTGCACTTCTCTGTGAGTGGAATTACAGTTTGATTTTTGCTGTTTCTCTCCGCTGGTTAAACCTTCTATTTGTTTTATAGTCTGTGAACTTTTTTTGTGTACATATATTGACTCTATAAACATGATTCAATTATTTCCTGCAAGGGTGTAATGAATAATTCATGCCTCTGGGTTTTGGAATACTTTATAGCTTCCAAATATGAGGTGAGTTAAACTGGAAGTATACCAGTTTTAGCAGTAGTCAGCTACCTGTGGAAAACAAACCGAGCTTCTAGATGAAGTCATCAGCAGGGTGGGGCAAGATGCTTTTAAATTCTGCTTTTGAGATTAACTTCTGCCTCTCATACCCCTAGGTGCTTGTGGTCATAGTGACTGTTGACTTTTTCTGAAGTTATCTGGAGACCAATTTACATTGCTGAAGCACAGCTGAACCATCTATTAATAGCAAATTTCTCCTTCCTGGATTGCCAAAATACATGTCAGTTTGGAATCTGCGGTATGAATTTGATTGTGGTGTTAGAACTAGTGAACCAGAAAAATTAACTTGTTTCCAGTTACAAGTCCCAGAGTTTTCCCAGGTAAGAGTAGTCATGATTTACCAAAAATATCAGAGGAGAGAGAGAGAGACAATATGGAGTGGCAAGCACAATATGCTTTTTATTTTAGATGAGATAAAATCATAAATCTTTTAGCATAAATCTTATTATCTGAGAGGAACAGCACAGTGACAAGTTTTCAACAGAGTCTGGATCATTAAACTTTACAATATGTTTACAAATACCACTAAAGAGATGATTCTCAAGAACATCAAGACCGACAATGGAAATATCTCTGATATGCCTCTTGTGGTTAATGCTTTGAGATAACTGCAGCTTGATTCCTTGTCCTCATCCAAAGGAGGAATATCCCACAGTGACAGGAGTAACATCTAAAATTGACTCAGAATTTTGCCTAATATACACTCCAGAGTATCGCATTTCAAAGTGTTGATGTTCAAGCAGCCATTTTGCCAAGTGGGTAAAATGAGAAGCAACCCTAATTCCCCATGAAGTTGTATAGAATAAGGAAAAGCTGCAGGGTTTTGCCAAGCCCTCCATGCTTGCTCCCAATACATGCAGAAACTCCACAAGCTTACAGAATGCTTCAGCGCGGAATGAGAGACTCAAACCAAGGATTATATGTTGATTTTAGTCAAAAAACAGGACATGCTGATGGAAATGACCATTCAGATTCATCAAGACCCACCAGAAAGCTGCAAAAGCTTTTTAGCTCCCAGGTTTTTTAATAGAATAGCAATAGGATTTTTTAGAGAGCATTTATAGCAAGGCCAGTATTGTGAAAGGAAAAAGAAAACTCTGAACTGCAATACACCCTTCTGAACACAGCTGAGTTATCCCAATATTCTCTCAATTTCTTCTCACATGGTACAATAAACTGTATAGTCACAATCACGTCTTTTATGGTAATTTTATTCACAAGCAGAAGTAGTCAAACTGGCAAACAGTGTTTTTAGTTTGCTTCTGCTCTGCCAGCTCTCCATGCCAGAACAAACCCTTTTGAACTCGGTGACAGGAAAGTAAATATATGGAAATCAGTTTCCAACAAAGCCACTGTTATCCCCCCTAATGGACCACTGTCCAATATTGTACAAACAAGAGCTGTCCTTCAGCTTTTCAGGATTTGGCTTTATACAGGGTTGCACACACAAGACCATGGATGTCCATGAGTTTCATGCCAGCCTTCTTTCTATTTGGCTTAGAAATCACTGGACCTCACAGTAATTTTAGTTCAGAGTTAGACATGAGCCCAAACTAAAATATTTTATGTGATTTTTCATTGTTGCTGGGCTTATACAATCTGCCTCAAAATCTGACTTTGGCAATTAACTCTATAATGACAGAGTCTGGGATAAACACAGTCATACTGTTTCAGAAATGCTAAATGCAGAACTGCTGTTTGCAGAGATCACTAAATGGCTATAAATCTGCTAACTGTGCTCTTTGTGGTCTGGAAATTCAGTAACACGGAACAAATAAAATTATCATTTGAAGAGGACCATTCTTTCCGTTGCATAGGGATAATCTCTGAAAGATGTTATATAGTGATAGTTCTTTGAAGATAGCTTTGGAGAAATTGTACTATTTTACTCATTGCTCGTTACTCAAAAGGCCACTGAGATTGTTTCTTTGACCTGATAGAATATATTGACCGAGAGGGATTGTGGGTTTCTAGCATCAGTGAATTTTTTCTTCATCTGTGACTTTCTCTGTGAGAAAAGGAGATAAGGAAAACTTTCTGTGATCTCTTAGTTAAGGCATTTCTTTTTTGAAATATTATTCAAGCCTGAAGGAGATGAAGGAATTATTTTTAAAAAATTAAATCCAAGTATTCAAGTCACCTGTTGTGAGTCTTCATATTTCAAGAGGTTTCTTGCAGTGAGAACTAATTTCTGGTCAATACCAAGAATAACTGCAGAAAAACTTTAAAAGTATTTTCAGGGAAATTACTGTCCTCTGATATTTGCCCAGTGCTACTTGAAAAAGCCCATTTACAGGTCAGTTTTAACACTAAGAGCTTACCAGATCTAGATTAATTTTTTTCACTGCTGGGGTTGACATCTACTACTGAAAACCAGTAAGAACAGTATATATTTGACACTTCCCAAGTAAGTGTTTTGCTCAAAAAAAGAAAAAATACTGCACCTCCACACTTCCTGTTGATGGTTTCCTATGCAATACACAGAGAATAGGCTTTCAGCAGCAGCTTTTTCTGGTGAATTTTCAAATTCATTTTATTAACAGAAAAATCTGCTAAAGAAACTCACCCCCTCTGACCTGCTAAAAAGTGTGATGTGTTAGTCCTAATCGGGGTAACAGAGACTCTTAAGCTTTGTCCTGTATGTATTAATGCTAATGAAATTCAACAAATGGCTGATTTCAGGGAAGGCAATGAAAGCAAAGAAGAGGGCAGTGGCAGTAATGAGCCTGTAATTATTTGTAGAAATAAAGTAGAGTGAGTTCTTGCACAGGAAAGAAATCTCATGTAAAGACATACTAATATAAATGGCAAAACTACATGCAATGTTTTTCAAAGTTGTGTATGAAAGAAAGGGGATTAAAAGAGGATTTAGCAAAAGCTGAAACAGCTGTTATTTATGAGTTAAGAGCATTAACAGAGTCAGTACATCCTCTGTGCTACCACCAATCTTTAATGTAATGAAATATAAACTTTGCCTCATTAAATATCAAGCAAGAGCCTCTCTAATATACTATATCTACTGCAGTAAGAAAAAAAATTCCTTCACACTTTTTAAAAAAAGCTAATGCCATATCTCAAGTACCTCCTTCTTTTTTGTCTGGACAGAAATGTTGGTAATGTTCTGTTAAAATAATTCCTAGCCAAGGCATGATGTTGCTTAATATTGTATTGCATTGGAGTAAGCTATGGTTTTTAATTACTAACATATCTAAGGTGGCGTCTCTAAACTACAGTGGCAAGGTCTCAAGATACATCAATTTCAACAGAACTGCTGGCAAACAACTTCCAGTATTGCAGTTAATATTCCATCTATATATATTCTGACCTGAGCCCTCACAAAGGTCTCATATTTTTCTTTTTCTTCCTTTCTTTTTTCTTTTCTTTTTTTTTTTTTTTTCCTTTAATGTAATCTCTGCATTGTTGTACCATTCATATGTGTCATGTCACTTTGACTCTTTGCTGGCAGAGAGAGCTAAAATGAGCTTCTATTAAAGTTAGGTTAATGCCACTCCTGATCAGCCATTGCTGTGAAACGATGCAAGGCAAACACCTCCTCTTCCAAGCTGAGGTCACCGCCAAGAGCAATGAGATTTTTTTGCACCAAAAGCATAACTGACATTTTTTCCCACTTTTCAACATTTCCAGCTGAGAGTGAAAAGGGGTTTTCACAAATGAAATAAACCATCTGCTTTCTCCGTTTGTACACAAATAACCCTTTCATTCAACAGGGACACCAGATATATTCTGCTTGCTTTGAAGAAATCTGTGTAGAAATTTGGGAAACAGAGGTAAGTAAGACTGGCAACCATAATCTCTAAGATTTTTTTCCTATAAGAGCCTGTCTTGTCCATCTTCAGAATTAACAGGTATTGTTGATTTAGTTACATCCATCTCTGTAAAACTACCAACAAGAAAGTGCACTTTAAAGTAGGCAATTACATTTCTAGTTTTAAATATTTTCATACATAGTAATTCCTTCCATATCACCTTCTACCCAAGGATTTTGGGGAACATTTTAAAACTGGGCTGAGATTCTAAACTGACTGGCTGGATATCCCAGCTTTACATACAAGTCAAAAGAAGCAAAAAAGATAATTTGGACCTACTGTAAAAGTATCTGTGGCTTTGATATCTTTAAGCATAAGTCTCTGTCCCTTCCTTTGACTGCTGATGCAGATGTAAACTGATGGTGTGATTTTCACTTTTAACCCCTCTTTTGAATGCAAATAGATGCTAGCAGGTGTGTTGAGAAGGTGATGCATAATGCTAACATAAAGCTTTTTGTATTTTATGACCTCTTTGGTGATGGTTTGAGAAGAGACACACCTTATTTGGCATACAATATTGTGTTCTGCCTGTCCTGAACTGAACTTTGCTCAAAACTGAGTAGAGGCCACCTCCCCAAACGACCAGCATTTACTCAGGTCTGTAAGGCTCCTCTAAAATGCTGCTCATTATCTCAGTTTCCTAGTAGAATTAAAATCTATAGGTGTGTGAGAAATGGTGCTGGTATAAGAGGTCAGAGAATTGCCTATCACAAAGGAAAACACTAAAACATAAAATCCCTGGAAGCAAAAGAGCTCACTTTTCTTTCCTTATGGTATTGCATATTTTCATTTTATTTCTTTATTGAAGTGTTGAACTTCTATTAGCGTTTTAAAGGTTTTGGAATCAGCTGTAGGAGAATATCTTAGGGAAGCTGTTGAGGTTTGACCCCAGCTGGTAACTAAGTACCACACAGATATTCCTTTGTCTCCCCCACAACACACACACTCCCCACTCTGTAGAGGCAAATCAGAAAGAAAAGGTAAATCTCTTGGGTTTAGATAAGAGTAATTTCATAATTAATACAAAATACAATACTACTTAATAATAATACAATATACTACTAATAAAACAACAACAATAATAATAATGATAAGGAGAGGAAGAGAGTAGCAGAACACAAGAGAAACAAAAGATGCACAATACAATTGCTCACTGCCTGCTGACTGATACCCAAACTGTTCCCAGGACTTGATCAGCCCCTTTTTTGTGTAACTCCCCCTGTTTATATACTGAGCATGCCATTCCATATTATAGTATACCCCTTTGGTCAGTTCAGGTCAGCTGTCCTTCCTATGCTCTTTCCCAGTGTTTTGTGAGCTCTTCACTGTCAGAGCATGAGACATTTAAAAGCCCTTGACTTAAATAGCAGAGCCAAAACATCAGTGTGTTAATAACATTATTCTCATACTAAATCCAAACCACATCACTGTACCTCTTACTAAGAAGTAAATGTACTCTGTCCAGCCAAAACCAGGACATTTCTACTCCTTACTCCATCCCATTTGTGTCTTTCCTGACCTTTGGCAGACATACACACAGTTACAGTCTTTGGACCATCCCTCTAAATGTCTGTTGAGTTCATTGGCAGGCAGGGGTCCATCCACCTCCAGAACAGCAGGGCTCCATCATGTATTATGGTGAACTGGGAAGGCAAATGCCATCACTCTGAATACTACCTCTTCCTCCAGCTGTATTTACTTATGTCATAGGGTGTGGAATATCCCCATGGTCAGTTGGGTTATGTGCATGTGGTCCTGTAACCCCAGACACCTCACCAGTGTGGCAGGAGAAAGCAGAAAAGGCCTTGGCTCTGTGCAAGTGTCATGGTTTGAAAGCAAAACGAGCGAGAGGCTCCAAGTCAGAAATACAATTTAATAAGAAAAAAGGTTAAAAGATAAAATAAAATTAAAAAAAAAAAAAAATGCAATAATACAAAAGACCACTGACAGCATCAGAATAAAACCTGAGCAAGGTGGTGGAAGCAGTCCAGATGAGATGCTCTTCCTGAAGCAGTGATCCTGTAGAAAAGTCTGGTAGCTCTGGTCCTCTGGGAATCCAGTAGGTAAGGGCTGCTTGTAATGTCCCAAATCCCAGATTATATCCAGGTGGGATTGCTTGGCTCCTCCCCCTGGGCGGAGCATCTCACAATGGGATGATGAGTTGTAAAGTGGGTCCTTGATGGCCCATTAAACAGAGATAACTCCTGGAGGGAGTTACCTGTGGGTCATGGGCCAGGCATTGATGGGCCATTAACAGAGGAGAGCCCAAAGGCAGGGGGCCAAGTGTTAAGCCCCACTTGGCTTAACAGTTCATGAAGATGGTGATAGAATAAATACTTTGTGTACATCCTACACTACAACCCAGGACAGCAAGCCATGCTCAGCAATAACAAAAACTTCTCTACATTATCAGCCCTCTTTCCACTGTAAATCCAAAGCATGGCCTCATATTAGCTACTATGAAGACAATTAATTCTACTGCAACCAAAACCAGAACAGAGGTTAACAAGGATGAGACTGGCTTTTCCTCTACCTTAATTATTCACTGACCTGGTTTCTAAAAATAATACTCTTCACCTTAGAGCATTTGTCACAAAAATTGGTGTAGTGCTGGACACTGCAGTTTTAGTCTATACAGGCTAGAAGATATATTTTAACATTAAAGTCCTGTAATTTTTATTGATCTAGACTTCATAAAAAAGCAAACCAAGCCAAATGAAAACAAACAAACAAACAAAAAACACCACCATCTTGGCACTTATGTGAGAAAGTAGGAAGAAAGGCCATGTGATTGCAGTAGGTTCTCCTTCTTTAAGAGGGAAGATGTTATTCCTCTTGCAGCTGTGCACACTGGAACAGAAGCAGAAAGCTCTGTGAAGTCAGTCTAAAGATAGCAGCCTGGTTGAGCTTGTGGCAGTCTGGAGGCTGTGTGAACAGACTAAGAAGCAATCAAAAGCCCCAGTGCACATACTTAATTCATATACTTGGGCATGATTCCATGTTACTCAGTGTGTGTTTAAATTATACCTGAACTGTAGTAGGTGGTCTATAAATTGTGAACAAGAAATTCAGTGCATGGAGAAGTCAAAATCCATTAAATATTAGATCTTTTTGGGAAAAAGAGGATGTTGCTGAAAGAATTTTTCTGATTTGTCAGCCAAAGTGTTGTGGACAAATTCTCAGAAGAAGTTGGATGGTATTTATGGGGTGAAGCGAAAATAACAAAAAGAGAAGATTTAATTAATGGCATGCTCATCACATCAGTAAATGCCAATTTTTATGTAAGAGAAAGAGCCTGCTAAAATGAGCCAGAGTAATTGCAGCACTGTAAAGTTCTTATTATACTCTATATGTCTTTATCAAGGGAGATTTAGAAGAAAGTTTTCATTCATTTATTTGTGTTTGATTTAAGAAGCTGTTTGATGACTGCTTGGTGGTGGTACAAGGGTGTCTGGGGGTAGTAATTTTCAGACATTATATATTGGCAGAGTAGGATGCCAGTTGTTCTACTGACATTATGTTTGGGTTTTATGGTTGTAACTACTTTCTAAGAAATACATCCATTTTCCTTTAAAGGATCTGAGCTTAAGATCACCATTATTGCAATCTCAATAATAATGGAATACTCTGGATGAAAGCTTCCTGTGATTAGCCTGAATGAGACATTGAATTGGCATTTCTGTATTTCCACAAAAGAAACACAAACTTTTGTTCTGTAGTGACCAGAGACTGCTGACAGTGACCAGAAACAGCTATCATGTCAAAACTGCCTGTAATAACTGCCAGAAAAGCCTTTCAAAATTCAGAAGGATGGTTCAAACTCTAGTCCTGGAATCAACATTTTTCTGACAGTTTTGTTTCTAATCTTGAGCTAGAAAAGCTGAAAGCATCAATTTAATTTACCTCAGACTAATGTTTTCGTACCTAACTTTTCAGTACAAAGGTGCCCACATGACAGCCCTCCCTTGGTGATAATTCTTCTGATAATTCCTGAACTACAAGAAGGTGTGAGTATGCAGAGTCCAGGTTAGTCTTTTCTCCTGAGTGAAATTCTGGCACAACACTGCGAAGCAACATCCAAGGTGAATACTGAGGGACCCGTGAGGTACCATCAACTGTGTTGTATCCCAGCCTGCATATACAAAATACCTTTGGTTTTTGGTGGTTTTTTTCTCAGTTACTACCTACCATCAAAAGATTCCTTTAGATTAACAAAGGAATTCATATATCAAGTGAAAGATGTATCATTACACTGACAAAAACATATAAAAAGCCCTTGAAAGGTATACAGTACAAATTGTATCATTTCATCTATTTATAAAACTTAACTTTTCATTGTTCTTAGGTCAAATGCAACTGAGGGTCACTTTTCACTGAGGAGCAGAGAATAATAAAATATCTAAATAAGCACTTCATACCTTCCAGGTGCAAGTATATTCCTTAATATCTTTAGCAAGTGCCTCTTAAAGGAAGGAAGTTATTGAAGGAAAATGTGCTATCCAGGAAGCAAGGCAGCCGTTAAACGGATAACTGGTTTATGTTATTTTGGATCAATTCTAAAAGCTGTGGAGACCATTCTCAGACAGGGACAAGTTTTCTAAGTAGGCTAAAATGGCACCTAATTGAAGAATAGAGTTACTGAAAAAAAAATCTAGAGTGCTCCTTCCAGGTCTAATGTCTATAAATAATTTCAGTAGTGAATGTTTACCTAGCACTTTGAACATGTAAAGTGCTTTTCAAGCAGCATCGTTAGTTATTTAGCATATACAGGTGAACAGTAGAGTTTTCAAAGGGGATATTTCAAATAAATTGAGCAACTTCAAAAATGTTTAATGGAAAAAGAGGATACCATGCTAAGTTTCTCAAAAGGAAAAAATGACAATCATAATTTTCTTGAAAAAAAGATCAGCAATTAAATCTGGGGGAACTCTAAATAATGTTTTTATTATTTATTTAGAAATGAGATGCAGTATTGAAAATATAGGGAATATATGGGCCTCTTCTCCATAAAAGATTTACAAATACTATATTGCTTTTCCTCAGTGAGACCTTAAATATTCTGTGATGTGTAGAAACCATTACTCGTCACCTGCTGCAGGAGAATTTCAATACATAGATTGTTACTACGGGAGTGATGGTGTGGGTAAATATTTACATTTCATTAATCACAATAGAATTCATCATGATCTGGGGTACATTTCTAATAATTAGCCTTTCCAAACATTTAAACATTTTTCTTTTAAGCAGTTAAATATACTATAGATGAAAATGTTAATGCAAGCACTGTTTCAAACTCCTACTTTTCTCAAAATAACCCCAAAACACCACCAAAAAAAAAAAAAAAGTGATGTTGCTTAAAGTTCCTTAAAGTTCAAAGCCTTTTGATAACAGAGCATTTTGTTTGTTTGCTGATCCAATATGATACCATTCTCCTTTGTCTCAATACATCTGACCATCTTATAATCAATCTTCAATTTGAAAAGTGAAACTGTCTTTTGAAGTAGTGAAAATAAAGGAGGGAAAAAAATTGGCACTCTTCAAAAGAATAGAAGTGTGATCAACTACCCAGCCTCTTGAGCAAATTCTGATGATATTTTATGCTTAATACCAGTCCTCCTTGATGCTTCACCTGGGTGTAATAATCCTTACTTTCTCTCCAAACGTAGTCACTGATACAAGTCATAGATGGTATTAAACACCTACCATCTTCCATTCAATTCCAAATATACTTCAATGTCTCAGGGGTGGAAATAGAGCTGAATTATAGCTGGATTTTTTTTCACAAGTGCAGTAGAAATGACAGGTCCCAAGAAAGTTTCCAGTGAGAGATCTTCTCTTCTGGGTCAGTTTTTTCAGACTTTAGCTGTGTGTAGAGAACCTCTGAAAGCAGAATATACAGAACTTACAAGTATTAAGCAAATACTTATTGATTAATGTACAAAAGATGTCTAGGACTTAGCAATCTGTCAGGCTAACCCTTCATGTACTCACCTCCTCTGACACAACACCTGAAGACTCGTTGCTTCCCAGAGAACCCCAGCCAAATGGGAAACTGATGACTTCTTGTAAGTTAGCTCTTCCCTGTTGCTGAGATGTAATTTTCAACCAGCTCACCAGCACAGGTTAATAATTTGATGTGATGACCCAAAAACTCAACCCCAGCCAGATTCACAAGATTTCTTTTCCCCATAGGTAGTCCACATTCCCATAGAGGAATCTCTTTCCTGGCTCCCTGATTTGATAGTGATTTCATCTTGACAGCATAATTTCTTGATTTCCTATCCTTCTATGAACTTGCTCAGAGATCTTCCTCAGTAGTTTGAGGTCTTGGGTCTGTGCAGTGCCAGAGCTGAGCCTGTGGTCCTTGGTTCACAGGCAGCAGGAAGAAAGCAGGGTGAAGGATATACCAGCTATTACAGAGAGAGAGGTCTACACTAGGAATAATGCACGTTTTTTTCTGCTCCCTGTACATGAAAGTTAAACAAGGGTGTTAGTCTCCCAGTGGCGATGTAAGTGAACAGAAAGAAAATGTAGATCTTAATAGGTAAGTGTTACTGGGCAGGAGAGTATGATTGAAGAGCTTTAGGAAAAAGGGAAGTGTACCATGTGCAATATAACAGAGAGGTTATTACCTGTTATTCACCCCTAGGAGATAATACCTCCTCTGTTCTCTTCATTCTGCAGAGGCTTTAAAGCTAACCTTTCCTCAGAGTATTTTTCTGTTCATGTCTCTGCAAAATTCCATCATGTTTTTAGCAACTCTCAAAAAGCATCTGAGCCCACAACTAAGAAAAGTGATCTGAACATAAGTAATATGAAGAGATTCTAGTTTTCATCTGACTCAGCTCTTGCTTGTAGGTTACTGCAAGTTCTGCATTCATAATTTGTGATATATGCTATCTGGAGTAATGGTAAAATTTCCATTAGTTAATTGGCTTTTTAAAAATTTTTAAATTTTAAAAAAACTCTGATTTTTTTAAATCTCTGATAAACTTAACGTGATTTATACACGAAAGCAGAGTTATAATTATTCTCCCTGAAGTCTGCGGTCCCTTTCTATCATTTCTACATTTCAACTGCTCTCTTACCCTGGTCACAAGTACCAGTTTACCGTATCAATGAGACTGAACTATGAAATGTTTGTTATATCATTTGTAAAAAAGCATGAAGCCATATGAAATTTAGCAAATATTTAAGTTTTATCAGGCCTTTCAACCTGAGCAGATTGAAATCTCTTCAGGTGAATTTAAGACTTAGGTAGAAGCAACAGTGTCTCAGAGAGCAAAGCCTTGGTAAAGTATCTTGTGGCAGAGCACATGTGTAGAAAAATCTTTAGTGCATGCCATTTTCTGTTCTCTGTCTCTTTCCTTATATTTCTTTTCTAACTTTTTATCTGTCTTCTTTTATTGCATAACAGATGTGTTGCAGTAGTCAGAAAGACCTGTGGGACCACTTGTGTGCTTTACTTCAAATCCCCTTTACAACATTCTCTCTGAAGAAAAGAATTCTAAAGGGAACTAAATATTATTCATCTGAAGATAACTTTGTGATCATTTTTTTTCTCAGTTCCTAACCAGAACAAATATTAGTTCTAGTCAATCTTCAGGGAACTTCTCAACACAGCAAAGTAGTTGTTACTGTTCATGGAACTTCCAGTCTTATTTGCTTATTTTGTTTTGACTTTTGATTGTCTCTTTTCTGCATTCTTTTATTTTAGACTTCCCTAAGTCTTTCAGACACCTCTATTATATAAAATAAAGCATTTCTTTTCATTTGTCTGAAGGATTTAATTTCTGTATATTTTTTTACCTTCGTTGTATAGTAAAGCATATAGGATCATTCAATGCAAATTTTCATTCTAACATGCCATATCCATTCTCAGAGACAAATACAGTGATTTAGCAGTTTCCTTAATATTCAGAGCTTTATTAATATTATTCATTTTGACTTTTTCATCAAATACTTTAAAAAAGAAGATGAAAACAAGTCATCAAAGAAAAAGTCTTATAAAACAGTACTGAGCAGTTAGAGGAATTAACTCATTATCCAATCAGTCACAGGAGGAAGCATGGTAAAGTGCCCCTTGCCCTTTCCTGGCCTGATACTTAAGGATCAATCTTTTAATAGTACTCATATTCCAGAAGTTTACTTCAAGCACTCAAGAAGATGTAGAAAATAACCAAAGGATCTTACAGAGAGATGTAAACACTGAGAACCATTTCTGATGCTTTTAGGAGAAATTGTATGTGTACAAATTTTGTATTCGCCAATGCTTTCCCACTTTATCTTAAGTCCTGACAGTTGTTCCAATTGAATTATTTCACTGCTCATTCACAAGGTATTAATGCACAATTCTAGTTAAAGCATCAGGGGATCTTTTCTGAGCTCTGTGCTGCTTTTCTCACTGGTTTCCTGACGTGACACTAGCATTGCTAGGCACTAACAGCAGCTCCACTTGCAGCCTACCTCCAGAGGCAGTGCGCTGAGCTTCACATCACTCTTAAAAGTGTGATGAACTCCAGAGCAGGGCTCACCTGAAAGGAAAGGGCTCAGTCCCCTGGAGAGCTGGAAAGGGAGTTCAGGGTTGTTATGAATAGGAAGCAAAAGAAAGGCACAGAGTTAGACTTGGATCACACACTGTCTCTGTGAGCTGAGATCTCCACTGGAGAGCAAGCCCTGCACATTCTGCAGGGAGGTTTAACTTTATCTGTGTCATGTAACACTGGCAACAGATGCATTTTATTTTACTTAAGTGTCTGAATGTAATGGAATTGTTTCTTCTGTTGAAGAGAATTCTGGGGGGAATATCTATGCCAAATGACCTTAAGTATGTGACTGATGCTGGGAAAAGTAAGCTATTCTCTCAAGTGTTACTTGGGTAGTCACAGCTCTTCATCTGCTGGCTTCTGCCTAATATGCTGACATGGGCTTATGTTGGGTTACTGACAAAGAAAAAACCTAAACCCAGGATGTCTGAAATTGTATTTTAATGCTCTTGACACAGTAAGGCGATCCTTTTCCAGAATCACTTGAAAAACTATCTAAATAAGGAGAAACAAGAACAGATTGTTACATCTTCATCTTTATATGCATTGTTGCAAAGGACTTGACATCCCATATGACTTTCTTTAACTTGTGTTCTGTTCTGTTTTTTCCAAGAATTATGCTAATTACTTGGTTTGTTATCTTGATTGTTATTTCAAAAAGAAAGCAAATCATCACTCTCCTAAGTGTGTTCTTTTGCCTCTGTGCCAACTTTTACAGTTTTATTCCTCTCCTTTGTAAAACATGACATCCAAAAGATCTGATCCTGGCATATTCACTTTCCCAGGTGATTCTCAGGTCACTTTGTTAAAGTTTTACTGCTTTAGTAGCAAAGAGTCGAAGAGTTTTCAGTTTTCCATTGCCTGTTTACCATTTTGGTTTCCAGTTTAATTCTTGTTTTACCTCTGTAACTAATTAAAACATCCTGGGTTTTTATTTGGTTTGTATCTACCCACAAGTCACTATTTTCATCAAGTTTAATTAATAAATTGTGTGGTGCTATCCCTTATATTTCTTATGCTCTTAATATGAATGATCACAATAGATGCTATAAGGTCAGGAATGTTGATTACTATTCATAAAATTACTCCCATCTGAAATGATTGTGCTCTTCTCCAATGTTCAGTTTTAGGAGAGCTTTATTTAGTCAACTGGTACTTTCTGATATTTCTATCTTCGTGAATATTAAAACTCCCCTCAGATTTTTTTGATAGTTTCAATCTTACTTTTAATGTCTTTTATATAAGACATTTCAGTGTGCCACTACTGCAATATTTGAGCTATAAGACATTTCTGAGGGAGACGTAAATGTTTGGCTTCAAGAGCCCTTGGCTCTGGCAGTGAAGTTTTCTCTGCAAACCTGAATTCACACATTGCTTAGTTCTTTCTCTGCAGCAGTGTGTCTGTGAAGCTGCTCTGTGAAAGATATAATATATAATTTCCACCTGTTGTTGTGCAGAGCTGGAAGTTTTTAGGTTGCTGACTATCTTGCCCTATATATTTCTATATGAGAAAAAGAGACTTGCTACAGATATCCTCAGGTTTTTTGATGATGAACTTAACAATAGTTTATAGGCTAAACTATAGCAG
Source organism: Zosterops lateralis (assembly GCF_965231275.1). Taxonomy (NCBI): domain Eukaryota; kingdom Metazoa; phylum Chordata; class Aves; order Passeriformes; family Zosteropidae; genus Zosterops; species Zosterops lateralis. The sequence goes on from NC_139761.1 coordinate 43,114,220, forward strand.
CAGAACAAGATTTTTTTTTTTTTAAGTAATTTTCTCTTGTAAGATTTAAAGCATGAATATTGAGATGTTTGTGATTTAAACACATCTTTTTCTGTGTATTTTATCACCTATAGGATTGATGGGTAAGATATAGATGTACAGTTCTGTAATAGCATATGTATTTCTGTTAAATGACTTAGTCCCTCTACATAATAGTGCGTGATATCCTGCAGTTTCCCGACATCTACAAATCTTTCCTAGTGGTTTAAGTGACGGTCTGAGACCTGCAAGTCAGTCTGACTCACAGAATGTATGAACTGTACACTTTGTGTATCACACCAAGAGGAAGTGGGTACAGGGCTAGACAAGAAATTTTGTGTCATCTTTACAGTCCTTGGAAACTGCAGATAACAATGGAACTGCAAATAACAAATAGCAGTAGTTCTTTCTTATAACTAATTACTTTTTTCCCACAGTTTTTCTAGTTCAAAGGCTTTTTTCAGAACATAAATTTCTTAATGACTAGAAACCTTCCTGTAATATCTACCTTAAATTTATTCATAGACTATTTATACTAATTTATTCTTTTGCCAAAATAATTCTTAAACTTTATTAGCTCTTTGCTTTCTGTGGTGCTTATTCACTTGAATAAATGATAGAGAACAATAAACACCCCTCTTCTCTTTCTGGATTAAACAGGCCAAAAATTTTTAGTATCCTAAATCAGGGTCTCCAGTCACCTGTTTATCCTTGTAGTGTTTTTCTGCGGGTGTTCCTTTCCAAATTGATCTTTCTTGAATGGCAGATCAGGTTGACTATGAATATACAGAAATTTCAGAGACTCTGACTTGCAGCACACATGGGTATTTGTTTAAATTAAAGGCTGAAACCTGCCATTTTCAGTGGCAATGGTACAGGATTAAAATAAATCAGTCCTCAAATGTTTTGAGACAAGGGGATCATTGTTTTAAAAGGTAGGATGAAGGATAGAAGATGATTTCTGCTCAGTCCCTGAAAACTCAATCATATCCATTTACTTATTTTTAATAATAGACATCTGGCAAAGCTTCCGAGGCAACACTGAGTCTCGTGGTTGCATGGTTTTGCACTGCAATCATGCAGGTTTTTTCTGCATGAAATTTTCTAACACAATAACAGATAGCACCACATTTGTTTTAAAAGCAAGCTCTTAAAATGCATACATTACTTTGCAGCTGAAATACAATTTTAAAACAATCAGCCTATCTATTGTAGCTGGAAACTAGGGACACCAACAATCGTTATACACAAGGAAAAATAAAAACATTAGAAACTGTTATAGAGGCTTTTCTGGGTGTCTCCTGCCTGCTTATGCCAAAGGCACTTTAGTATTCAAAAACCTCTGATTACAACCAATTCATTCATTTTTCGTTCAGGATTTATATAAATGCAGTTTTCTCCTTTCAGGGCAAAGCTGTGTCAGTCTCAGCAACCTATATATAGAGAGATGGGTGCTAACCCTATATATTATACATCAGTGTGACATTAGGCAAGCAGTTATCATAATCAAGAACAAGAGAAATCAAAGTGCATGGTTATAGTTAGTTTTGCCAATTTCTGCACATTTACATATAATATGGGGGAGAATAGACCTTGCAAAACCAAAACACTGGTCCAGTGCAGCAGCAGAAGGAACAATTTGATAATTTTTGAAACATAGAGAAAGATTACAATCTCTGAAGTCAGTTTTCATAAAAATGTTATCTTACTCTAATCTATTTGGGCAAAAACATTATGCTATGAACTTCTATCTGTTTTTCTTGTTTTAGACGTAGAAGTTGTTTGGTCAGTAAATATAAAAACTTACAAAAAGGGGTTCTGAACACAAGAAATGCCAAAGTTTTTCTTCTCCAAAACTTGAGACACAAACACCCAAAAGAACACCTAACTGTTCTAGACTGGCAAATCTGAAGGAGGTAATTTAAATAGAATATGAGGCATTTTGTATTTTCTTTTCCTTTGAGCTTTGATTTAATTTCTTTCTTTCTCTTATTCTATTATCAAGGAGTGAATGTGCATGACAGAAATGAAGTCTATTTTTCAGCAATGCTTTTCTGTAGTTACATCACTGACACTTCATATTCCTTGAAAATGGAGGCTATCTGAAGATTTTTCCTTTGAATTAAAGACTTTCTAATTTGGGAGGGTGGGAAATCAAGTTATTTAATCTTTTCTCACATATGCAAATTTAATGCAAATTTTTAAATAAGAATCAGACAGTTTTCACAATATATTCCAACCTTGTGCGTGATATGACTATTTTTTATCTATTTCTCTCCCAAAACCCAAGATGCACAGTCATTTTGAAATTCTTGTTACAAATTTTATTGCTAACCCTGTCTGGCTGTTACCAAAATTTGAACATATGGGCTGTCATTTCAATAGATTTTATCCTTCAGAAATAAATTTGTACCGCTGTATACTTATTAACTTTGCTTTTCTTGTTTTAAGGGGCAAGAGCCAGATGAGTCATGAAGGCTCAGGGGAACTTAGAACTACAGACAGAGATATGCCCTTAAAGCACTTAGGAGAAGTATTAATTATGTTATGGCTTTTTAGAAGCTTGGTGTGTCAAATACACCCACCAGAGAGCTCACTGTGACAAAATCAATACAGTTCATGAAAAGTCCCCTTTTATTTTCATTTTACATATGGAATGGCTAAGGCCCTCAGGCAGATAAATACTAAATCAGTACAGTTAATTTGCTGTAATTGAAACTCTTGACCCTTAAAAGATGGAGGAAAACCAGGGAATTTTCAAGTCTGGCTGCTAGTATTCAAAGCTGTGAAACCAAGAGAAAACATGTTGAATTGTCATGAACTGTCTCTTCAATATGGACATTTTTTTACTGCAGATACTAAATATTCTCTATGGTGCACATATATGAATACTTGTGATTTTCAGTAATATATGGGAAGAAATAAAATTAGTGACAATAACTCAAATAAAGTTTAAACATTGAGGTCAGCCTAAGAGTAGAAAAGGAAAGACTGTGTGAAAGACCTCAACTGGTAGTACCATGAGGAAAGCTATATCTCATTAGCAATTAAAAATTCAATATGTTGAGACAGGCAGCAAAAGAAGCTATATGGAATAAAAACCTGCTGAAAAAAATAACTGAGATTACAGTTGAGTGGAATACTGGGTGCTGAAGTAGTGACCAAATCCAACTTCAGTTTCCACCTTGCCAGGAGAGGCAAGTCAAGAGGGTCTCATCAGAAGAGGAGATCTTTTAAGCCTTCACTTGATGCTGCTTCTTTTTTCTTCTGCTCCCTGGGGGTAGGAATAACAGCCACCTGAGTTGTCTGGGTACCACTCGCTGGTCTTATATAAATTCCTCCTCTTTTCCTGGGAAAGGACAGCAAGCTAGTTGGAGTGTCACACTGGCCTCAATCTCATTTCCGTAGTGTCCGTGGGCTCACAGACTCTATGCAGAAACTAAATGCAAGAAAATCCACAAGAAATGCTTTTGTAGCAGGTAGCTCAAAAGTCCCACAGAAGAAAAATAAAAACTTGCAGAACTAAAAGTAGCAAAAATACGCTAATCCAGAGGGTTTGATGGCAAATTTATTACAAGAAGATTTTGTGATACTGGTGAATGTAATTTCTTTGTTTGAATTAAAATCTAATTATGTATCTTTTTTTCTAACTTCAAAAGCAACTAGGTATATTCTTTACGTAATAAATAGGGGATTTGGTAAAATTCCACATCAAATTTTTAAACTTGGTGTGCCATCCTAAATGAAAATACTTCCCAGGGTTGTAATAGCCTCCCATAATGAAATATAGATTAAACATTTGTATTTACAACTTTAGTATAAAAGGCATAAAAATAATAAAATTTCATTCAAATCAGTGTTAAGAAAAGATCCCTAATTATATACATATTCTCTCCCTAAAGTCCAACATTTGGGGCCAGACTTAATGTAGTCCAACATTTGGGGCCAGACTTAATGTAGACATTTATTCATCTGGCGATAAAGACTTGTTCTTACTATTACTTTTTTCTGTGAAAATTTGTAGATGGTAATTACTACTTTTACTATGTTCCGTGTAATTAAGATAGGTATTACGGCTCTTCTCTGCATTGTACACAGACAAAAGTAGAGAAAAGACATGTTTAAAGGATGAATCTATCTGGAATTTTAAGAGAGTTTTTATCAACAGACCCATTGTCAAAATGAAACTTTACTGTCACCAGGACTTAATAGTATCTCATCAATTTCATCCTAAAGCAAATAATCCAGAGAAAGATAGAAATGGATTTGACAGTGAATAACAAAATCTTGCACGCAAACCCAAGAAACTGAAATTGTTTGTTAGCTCATGGAAGTTCATGCCAAATCCATAAATTCTCAGGATTTTCATTTGTAGTTTTAAATATATATAATCTGTGTATATATATATACATACAAAGACAAAAATTAAAAAATTATTTTAACTTACAGATTCACGTTCATTTCACCCACAAAATTCACTGATTTTCATTGCAGCCTAGAATCAGAATTGATTAAGGAAAGTACAATGCAGAAAAGAGCTTCAAACCTGTGGAGTGGCAGCAAGCTGACTATCTGAAACCTGGCTCTCAAAAATAACAAGAGCTTTTCTCTGGAGAACACAATTGTTTGGAGACAAGCCTATGCAAAGATCAGAACGGAATTGTTGTCATGACCCAGATGGAAGCTGGTAGCCTACATCTCTGAGCAAGCAGCAGCAGCAGCAGCAGCACAGCAGCCCATGTACCAGCTTACATTTTTGGAACTTGAACAGAACACCAGCCCAGCCCCTCGAAAATTCAGAGTTAAAAGAAAGAAAATCTGCACCAGCTGTCCAGTTGCTGCCATACACATCTCATGGGGAGAATGAGCAAACCTAAAGTGGTTTGTGGGGAGGGAAGATACAATTTGGCTCTTGGATTTGGATGGTTACGATCTCTTCAACCAGATACCAAAAGGTTTTGAGTATAATGGGTGGGGTTTTTTCCATGTTTGCCCAATCTGCTACTGGAAGGAAACTCCAGTTCTGTGACAAAAGAGACAAATGGCCATCTGCACAGCCAGGACAATGGAATACTTTTTTTTCAGACAGAAAGGATATAAAATCAAAACAGGCAGTTTAACCAGGACTTAACAGAGAAAATATTTGAGAGCTTACCTAATTATCATAGCTAATGATCTCTTATAGTATTTGATATGGCTAGGTTCCCTTTGGGGAGCAAATGATGAATGTTTGAATTACAAACCCCAGCGTAAGAAGAGTATAAATATACCATGCTATGTCCTTTCATCATTAGATGATATATCTTGTTAAATGACCTGGAATTATTTATGAGACACTAAGGAATTTAATAAGTTGGGTTGGTTAAGACTAAAGCATAACTACACACTAAATTCAGCCTCCACCATGTCTTACCAACTTATAATTTCTTGTCTACTTTATGGAAATTAAACCTACAGGAACCTATCCATGGTAAAAGCAGATAAAGAGGTGTTAAGTGTTCTATGGCATATCAAATGGAAATTTAGGCAGACTGTCTTGGGATATAAAATTTAAGTTAAATATATGTGTGACTACTTTGAAGCATATTAAGCATAATCCACGAAACAACTTGTGAGTTATGTCAGCAGCTGTAAGAATGAAGGAAAACAAGAGAACATGGCAGTTTGCTTTAAGAAATACTGCACATTATATAATTGAATTAAATAACCATGAACAGTATAAATATCTTCCTACCTGTACTTAAAATTCCATATATTTAGAAAGGACATAAGCCAATGTGGTAGAGATCTTAATGTACCTTTTCTTTACTTATCCCACTCACAATAGAGTATCTCTGTTCTTTTTTTTTTTTTTTAAATTAAGGGACACTGCTGTACTCTACACACACAAACCAACTTATTAGCCCTCATATCTAATTTTTCATATTCTAACCCAATGCTCAGTGCTGTAATTTAGCACCTTCCAAGAGAGATAATCATTCCCAGCTATGATGCCAGGTAAGATCTATCCTTCCCTATCTGTCAGTTCTGTGGGTCACCTGGCCCTGTCCACCTGGCCTTGTCTTGGCCCACATCCACATCCACTATGACTTCATTGTTTCTAGCAAATCTCCAATTTGAGTGTTGATGGCATCTTCCACATATAAGAAAAAATAAAATGGTGGTAATGAATGCAAGCATCAATCAAATACTTTTGTGCATTGTTACTCAGAAGAAGTTGCTGTCAGACAGGACTAAGAAAACTTTTATTCCCAGAAATTAAGATATCCGCTAAATCACCAGTATTTGCAGTCTGTTTCTTCTCTTTACAGCCTCCTGTTTCAGTACTGTCACTGGTTTCTGGTTACCTACTCAGAAAGCAGTTACAGCAGAACTGTAGAACTGTTACTGTGACTGTATTCAAAGACAGATTTCCATCTGTTTTGCCTTTTTATCAATAAGTCCATCGTCAATTTCCTCACAACATGATGAGAATCTGAGAAGTTTTATTAGTTTTTGAAATTTTCACTGATAAAAGTGTACATATATAAAAAACTCATTCTTTGATTTCTGCACTGAATATATATGGATTTTTTACCCCAGATTGCCATATTTCCAAGTATGTTATCTTACATTATTCCCTATCGGTTTGAAATGTCCAATTTTCATAAGAGAAAAATAATGTTTCATATTAATATAATAGTATATCTTGTACATCTTTGGTTTAAGCAAGCCTGCTTGTGCCACACAATTGCTCTGCTTACACAGGAAGGTTTTTGCAGAGCAGCAGCGACACCGAATATTTGAATCCCAGATAAGAAGTGTGGGCTCCAGCATGACTAGAGGTGCTTTATTTGTGCGCTATTTTAAATGAATTGGAATTTCTGATTGAGATAGTAGGTAGTTTAGACAATTTTAAAATGCTCATTAAAAATGAACAGTACAAATTAGGTCTCTTAACCTTTCTTCTTGTCTGCCAAAAAAAATAAATGTGTTTGTTCCAAATTCAGTAAAATTTTCTCAGCTGGTTATTTATTTGTTCACAGTAGAAGTCAAGTTATATGAACAATTTATTTCCCTCTTATCCTAAATTAGTAATTCTTAATCCCTTCCCACTCCTTCTATTTCAGTCTTTTAATTAATATTATTTCAAGGTTTTATTCTTTTGATAAACACCCTAGACATTCTAATGAATAAATTGTAGTTTGAAACCAGGACACCATGTTGCTTGAAATGGACTCATTTTACATGAAGCTTCTAGACAGAACATAAAAAGTTTTCAAAGTAATTCATTGCATTTATTTGTTGACATAATGGATTTTTTCCTGTAGTCTAACAGGTGAGCAAGTTTCAAAAGTTTCAATTAATTTTTTTTTTCTGTATGTTATAATGTCTGAATGCTTTCTTTATATCTAGACTAGAATAGCATGCTTTCTAGGTTTTGAGTTGGTTGGTTGTGGTTTTTAAGACTGTTAAGAGCCATTTATTAACAACTAGTGAGATTTCTTTTCTCTTTTTTGCCTTTTAATTCTAACTATAAATAGCACGGTTTGTTTTCACATTAAAACTTACTTTGAAGGAAGTGCAATTTCACTATCTTCTCTTTTTTTGTTTATTTTTTTTACACATATGGCCTATCATATGAATCAGCCAAGATTAAAAGTTCTTACTTTCCCTGACCTGTGGTTCACACAATCACCTTTCACTGTAACATTTCCTTTGCAGTGGTTAAATACGTATTTGTTTGTTCCATTCTGTAACACAGAAGATTAATGCTTGCTAAAAAAATACAGATTATGGCATGAGTTCTTAGTTCCAGAAATACTAATTGCAAAAGTTCCAATCATTCATAAAGTGTATCAGTAGTGTAAAACCCAACTTCTTTTACAGATAAAAAGAATAATTAAAAGGAGATAATACATATAAACTCTTTCAGCAGCTTTTGATGATATTTATTAATAAGTTGCAGGTACTGAATTAGACAATAAACTGTTTCTGTATTTTGTTAAATCATTATGAATTTTTCTAGTGAATCACTTGGAATTATGGAAGTTGGGCAAAGTCTGGCAAAGAGTCTGGATGATGCCAGTTGAGGGGAAAAAGAGTGAAAAAAAAATATTTCTCAGAAAAAGACTTGCAGAAATTACCACAGAAACAGTCTGCAAGCTCCTAGAATGTCACAAAGAGATTAGTGACAATTGCCCTGGATCTACCGAGAAGAAATCCTGCTAAGGCAGTCACACTCCCTGTGGTGGCCGAGGCTCAGATCTCATGGACAGGGATAAACAGCCAACGTGTGTTCCTCAGTAAGGCTGTTGATATCATCTTATATAACATGCCTAGAAGCAAGCAAAGGAAACAGCTGAAATGAAATTTTATTTGGAAAGCTACATTCATGTTGGTGATGCATGGTTAATGTCAAGATGAGAGAAGGAGCAGAGAGCAGTCCTTGTGGTTGTTCAGATTAATCCTTGCTCTCCTTTTATTTTCATAGTGAACTGAGAACAGCTTATTGAATTTGCATGTGTGCAGCACAAAGCTAAGGGAGACTGCAAATATAGAGAAGGGAGATTTTGAATTTACTGTGATAGTAAGTTGGAGGAATAGTGCAAGATAAACAGTGTGTAATTGAATAAGATACTTGTGAGGTGTATTTATGGAGGAAGGCTTATGATTCTGCTCCTCTGTCTGAATTGAACTTAGGACTGTCCTGGTGCAACAGCATTCAGGTAACATTTATCCAGGTGGGACTATATGCCAAATATTTAAAGAAGAAGACTTGCTTAGCTTTGTGTGGACAGGCAGGACCATGTCTGAAGTCTGCTTGCTCATCCACTGCATGTCACTGCCTCAGTTGTCACCTACGTTTTCTGGGAAATAAGTCTTGTGCAGTGGTTCGGCTTTTCCAATGGGTGCAGCTCCGGCCAGCCCTGCCGCCACTACAACCAGGGGGCCACTTTGCCAGAGGCGTGGGCAAACCCGAGCACGGTGCGGATAGTGTGCAGAATAGAAAGGCGGGACTCTCAGGGTGTGCAACCAAGGGGTGCGTGGTCCCCAAGGCAGCGCTCCGGAGAGAGACGCTGACCTCGGAATGCCACAGCTCTTTATTGAGTGGGTTACAGGGGTGGGATTGCGTGGGACCAATCACAACCTTTTGCCAACGTATAATGAGGGAATGCACAACTTTTGAACCAATAATAAGTAACTTGGGGAGGAGGAATACATGATGAGGGGGTGGGGAAGTTATATAACTTAAAGATTGACACTTAACAGAAAAGTGGTAAACAACTATTATGGGATAGGGTTACCAGGACAACCAAGGTTTTGGCGGGAAAGTCTGGGGGAAGGAGAGAAGGGGAGAAGGAGAGGGAAGGAGAGGCCATCTTAAACAATAGTAATAATTACAAATTATAAAACACAAATTATAAAACCAAACTGGAGCAGTGAGAACCCAACTGGAATTTAAGACCACCACAGTCTTGCACTCAGGTCTTAAAATTGAGCCATAATCCAGAAAAGATTTGAGTCTCTTAAGATGACATAAAACCTTTCAGAAGAAGTTGAATGTGGAATTTTAAATGTTAATATTTGTTTTCAGTTCTAAACAATGAATGTATAGTATCTATAAAAATACAGAGCAATGAGAAGGTGGATAAAGCACTCTGGAGGCAACCAAGCTGTCTTTCTGCTTGCTGGGTTGGAATAACACTGGTTTGCCATATCATGCAGGATCACTCTGAAAACTGTGTACACAACTGAACTTTGTGATCCTACTGAGTGGTGGATGCGTTTGGGCATTGCAGCTCAGAAATGCCCTGACTGCAGGAAGCAAATTTCACCTCTGTTATCACATGCTGTTTCTGGAGAGAAACCATGACTGTGCAGCTTGGAGTCAAGATTGGCTGTAACTCATTGGATTCTAGTGAAGACAGGTGGGGACCAGCTCTCCTCTCCATGGGAGCAGTGCCCACTCCTGCTTTGCCAGGTGCTGTCTTGCCCCACAAAATGCATCCCGTCCTTTGCACATACTTTACGTGAACATTCAGATGGGCAAGGTGCAGTCACTCAGACCTGCAGCAGCAGAAAAGATTAAAAAAGCCTTTCAGCACCAAACCCTTCACCAAACAGAGATATCTGCACATTGTTCATAGTTACAATTAGTTGTAGATACCATCGTGGTTGGAAATATTTTCCTACCTACTGTACTATCAACTACAGAGGCGCTGGATAATGATTTTTAGCTTACAAAGATAATACCTCTTTATAAAAACCAAAAATAGTCTAATCCTACAAATTGGAATTGTCTTTGATTATGCTTTTGTTGTGTTTTTATGCTTTGATAACAAGTTTAAAAGCTTTGGGTTCTGTGTTTATTTCACAAAAAAAACCCTGGACTTCCTCATTTTTGAGCACTTGTAGGCTGAGCAGTTGACAGATTCTCTTTTATTTTCAGTGAGGCTTTGACACTACTTGTTGGTACTATTCCTTTAAAATGCTTTTGATATTAGCTTCAACAGCAACCAAAAAGCTATATTAAAAATGGCTGGGGAAACAGATTGGTGAGAGGGAGAGAGAAAGATTACCATCTAATCTGTGTAATAACATTCTGACTTCAGCCCTGAAAACAAAGAAATTCATTTATCAAAAAGCCAAAACTGCACCTTAGTGAAATTTTCAAGCATAATTTTTCACTTGCATTTCCTTTAGCTTTTAATGTCTTAGATTTGCAAATTCATACAGATAATTGAATATTGAGCATGCAAGGGAGAAACATTAGAGTTTTGAAGTAGAATGGTTGCATAAATGCATAAACCTGCAAATTCAGAAGAGAAGCACATGATAGAAAAGAAACCTGTTGCTGGGAGATCCTAGTTTAACAAATCTTTAGAGGCAGCCATTTTTTATATCTTAACAGGAGAATGAGCTGCCTGTTCCCACAATATTTTTAATGTCAAGGCAGCCTGCCAAAATATCACAACTACTGGTTTGACTTCAAAGGAGAAAGTATTTTGGGTGAATCTTGGGTTGTCTTTCCTTTTTTTTTCCCCCAATATATTTTATCCTTTGCTTTGTGACCTGAAATATGCCTTCTTTGTCTTGTTGATTTTCACTGCCTCTATCTTAATATATTTCTCTCAAAGTAGGTCTTGCTATCTTTAGCAATAGAAAAGAATATGACATAACAAAGATGCCTCAACCATAGGTACCAAAGGTTGATGGAATTTTTTAAGAGAAATGGATCTAAAAATCTGATTATAGTGCATACTCATGAAAAAGATCTAACAGTATTTTATCTCTTATAATGTTCAGACTCTGTATATACACAGTGAAAATCCTTCCTTAGGTATTGGAGCAGCTCATCTGGTTCATAGGTCCAACATTGGCAATAATTCAATGTAAGTACAGTCGGTTATTTTGCTGCTGCTTTGTTAGTCTTGCTTGTTTGTTTTAAGGGTAATTAGCTGTGCTTTCAAACAAATAGTCACTTGATTTCTACCCTCTGTGGCAGTAGGTTGTGAGCCTTCTTGACTGGACTGTGCTACATTCAGCAAAATTCTCAGTGGATGCATTGATAAGATGTCTGTCCATCTCTCAGCAGCTGTCTAGTGAAAATTGACAGGTGACCTTCAAGGCAATTATGCAACTTTCTTTGTTTAGTTATGTTGATAGATAGGTATTTAGGCTTTCATTCTTTTCTCCAGTTTTCTGTTGCTTCCTTTTGCTTCTTTTTCTGTTGCTTATTTTCTGTTGAAAGTTTTTCATGCTTTATGTCCATCATTAGATTTCATTATTGTTTAATAATGTTTCATTCTAAGTGTTATTAAAAAGTATAGGACTATTCAGACTACAGATATTTGAACAGTGAATGTGTGATATGAAAATAGGCCATCACAGGTGCCTAAAGTCTGTGCTGAAATATTCATATATCGGCACATTTGGAAACAAAAAAGCATATTTTTCATAATTTATAATAAGGTGAATTAGTTCCTCCTGTACGTCACATTAAATTAAATCCTAGTCCCTTATAGACAAAATAAAGCAGTTGGTTTTTTTTTTTTTTGTTGTTGTTGTTGTTGTTGTTGTTGTTGTTGTTGTTGTTGTTGTTGTTTTGTTTTGGGTGGTGTGTGTTTTTTTGGTTTTTTTGTTTTTTTTTTTCTGATTAAGCTGGAATTAGTCAAATCCTCACATAATTTCTTGGTTTTCTATTGACAGTCAGTAAGCATTTAATTGGAATCATTTACATTAAAGCCAGCCTGTTGACTTAAATGAGATTCTTGCTAAGGCCTTTTTCCTCTAACATACTGCAGATGAAAAATCCTATATTTCAATACAGGCTGTAATGAAGTCTTAGTCTGAAATTATTTTGTCTCTGAGAGGTAGAAGGTATCTTTTTAAGGGAATAAACACTTGGTAGAGCTGTCCAGAGATGTAAGTCACCAAAGTCTCCCCTTTAAATCAGTGCAATGCACACTCAATCTTAATCTTAAGATCAATCTTTAAAGAAAAAATGTCTTAAAATTCCTTGAAAAGGCAGGAAACTTAGAAGCAATTCAGCTCTCTCTTATGCCACCCTCTTGATTATTCTTTCAAGTTTCTAGCCAATTACTGAAAAGGAAGCGAAAACATCTTATGTGATGTGGAAAATACTGTTTAATTAAGATGTGTTATTGAAATAGACATGAAGAGCCCTTTACTTAAATCAGATTTATTGCTTCCACCTTGTTAACCTTTATCCTCAGTCACTGACCATTTTGTTACACAGTGGGCCACAGATTTCACATTTACAGCTTTTCTAAAGTGCACTTGTCAACTTCCACTATAAAACCTGACATTCATATCATCTTGGAAGCTTGATAACACAGTGCTGCAAGTGCTCAGCATGAGGCTGCAAATATAAAAATGTATTCCACAACACTAAGGGGCTGCCACGAGTGTCCTTTGCTAATTATCAGGAGAACAAATGGCCTTAGATTAATGCTGCACGAGGAAAACACTGCAGATTTCTAGCCTGAAAAAAAGAAACATTTTGAAAGGTTAGTTATCTAGAGATAACTCGTGGAGTACCTCTGGCAGCACTATTTTTAAGCAGAACAGAAGAATGGAAATAAAAGGCTGGTTCCGCCTTTGTCCACAGAGAAACATAAGGAGTAAGTGAGTTTTTCAGGAAGATTTAAAATATGAGTACTGCGGTCCTCAGTGAAAATGGTCAGCCCAAAACCCATCAGTTTTTAATGTGAAATTTAAAATATGTTTTTTTCCCATGTGCATCACTTTACAATTCTTTACACTAGACTTCACAAGCTATTTTCATTACTCAAGCAGTCTCCTATAGCAAATAGTCCTTCACTGTCTGCCCTTGTCCTTCTATCTGTAATACAATTGCATCGGGTGCATGGTTTGTCACCTTCCTGCTCACCCACTCTTCCACAGCCTTCACTGTGTGCTAATCAGCACAAGTGGAGCCAAGAGCCCACCTAATTCCACTGGTGACCTCCCTCCATTCAAACAGTAGATTACCTATGCTTGTTTTCTAGCTCCTATCTTTGGAACAGTTATTCTCACATTACAGAGTTTTCCCTCTTACCATAACAGTGTTCTTTTAAATCACTGAAGAGTCACTGTAAAAAGCCATCTTATATAGAGGTGTCAAGATAGGAAAGAAGTAAGGAATTAAGTTTGGAGGAGAGCATCTATCTCAGGTTTCAGGAAGGGAATCCACACACATATTCCCCCCACTCCCTGCCTGCCACCACTGTTGTCCAAGCCAAATTCATTGTTGGACCTTTCCATAAAATTTACCAAACAAAAACAAATTGGCCCCAGGGCACTCAGAGATGGGAAAAGTGACAAAATACATGCAGTTGAAAAATAAGCAAAGCACATAATGTTTGCTTTCTGTTGCTGCTTTGGCAGTGATCTGTGTCATCTGAGAGTTCTACACTCTTGACTGTCTTTGAGCACTTCTTCTTTAGCTGGCAAGTAATTGATTTCATAGTGCAGAGCTTTCAAGTCCTCTGCAAAACCTTCTGCTATATTTTTTCCAGTGATTCATTTTTATCTATTCTCATGATTTGAAAAGTCAACATGTAGCTTGCCTTTTTTTTTTTTTAATATATCTTCTCCTGCATAGCAAGGATTTTTCTTTTTTTTCCTTCAGCTTCTCTCTTATCGTTTCCTGCTTTTGCGTCTCTGATTTTTCTACAAGCTATAACCACCCAATTTAGTGTCATCAATTCAGTATTCCTTGTAACACACACAGAAATCAAGTGTATACTTGTTAGAAGTGTAACCACAGGACTGCTCTGAGTGCATTAAAGATGTTCCTCTTCCTCAGAAGACTGTGCTTGGAGCTGTTTAGGAAGATTTCACTGAAGACTGAATACCACGTTCACTGTTATCTGAGTAAGAAATTGCATTCTAGGAAAAGCCCACAGAGTTCAAAGCTAAGTTCATATTCATTTAATTGAAAATCAAACCCAGTCCTTTTTGTCAAGAACCGTCTTCCCTTAAAGGAAATGAAATGTTTAGGCTTCCAAGAAAACTCATATATACTTTGACTATTCTTAAGACATATGAAGAAGTTTCTAAACAGCCTTGTGCCTATATTAACCAATTAATTGGACAAGAGAAATGCTATGGCAATATCTGTTGCAACTACTCCAGCATGAAAATTCTCTACATACCAGATGCAATGGCACCAATAAATGCCATAACAGAAGAGAATAAGGTGTTTTGTTTGTTGTCTAAAATGTACACAGTATGTTATTACTCATTTTCCTTAAGCTATAACATGGCAAATTTCTCTATTTTGTCCTCTCAAAAAGAAATATTTTTTAGCTTTCAAGAAAAGGGGTTTTTATTTCCTAAGGCAGCCTCTCACTCATTAAACAATGCAATTTCAGCACAGGCAATAAGAGGATGGGGTTCATAATCCAACTTTAAATACCACATTAGAATGAGCTGTCCTCATATCTCAGCCAGAGGAGTTCAGGAGAAATTAAAGTCTTCGAGTTCACCCTCAAAATCCCCATATTTGGGTGCAGTATAACCCTTCATGATAACAAGCCTGCAAACAGGGGTAGCACACTGAAACTGCTGCTCACCCACATGAAAAGTTGCTGATGAATCCCCACTGAATAGGAATGCCCAACTGAAATGCAGAGGTCTTTGGCATCAAGAGAGCTTAACTTATTTAAAGTTTTATAGCTAAGTACTGTGACCTTCAAACGGATATGGATCTGAATATTAATGTAATATTGAAGTAATGAATTCTCAAGGTGGAGAGCAGGTTTTTGGTTTGATTTTGTTGTTGGTTTTTTGTTGTTGTTTTTTTTTTTCCTCAGAGTAGCCAGGATTTTATCTCTACTTTCTGGATGGTATTTTAGGAATTTAGAGATGGTGTTGTTAAATATCTACCCCCCTGATATTTCAGTCTTTAAGTGAGGCTTCTTCCAGATAGTCTTTTTAAAAAGTCTAAAATATTAATATCAGGATAATTCTTTACAGAAAGAGTGATGAGACATTGGAATTGCATTCTCAGGGAGTTGGTGGGGTCACCATCCTTGGAGATGTTTAAAGGAAACACTGGATGTGGCACTCAGTGCCATGGTCCAGTTGACAAGGCAGTGGCTGGTCATAGGTTTGACTCAATCATGTCAAAAGTCTTTTTGAACCTAGCTGGATTTTAAAAAATGAAGAATAAAGATATAATAATAGTGGTATTTATTGATATAATAGTTTTTATTATTTTACAATTTGTGTTACATTAAAGTACTGGAAAAGGAAAAATATTCTGGGTAAACTATTACCAAGCCTGTGTTTATTTTCCAACTTTATGTTATGCTTGGCACTAATAAAGACTAATGTAGAGCCTCCTGTTCTTCATCTGTCTACTCATATGTTTAGCAGTAAAGTTGGACTAAAAAGTCAATCCCATCCAGACGAGCTCTCAGCAAATCTAATGTGCTGTAAGCCCCAAGACAGGATGGCAAAAAGGTGTCTTTGACACAGTCTTCCTTTAAAAGTATAAAAGTGTGCCATTCTAGGGCCAGGTTCAGGTCTTACTGTCCCATTCAGCTGTAACTTGTCATGATTTATGAATAGTTTCTTTCTCTGATTTGGTATCCCTCAAGAATACCTTTGCAGGTTAATGAAAAGTATATGCTTAGCTGACATTTATAAAGCCTAAAATCAGAAGCCATATAATTCAAAGAGAATGTGAAAGGTGAGCAAAGGAACGTCATTTGCTCATAACTTTCTTGGCACATGAAGTTTTCCAGAATGGGAACTATTTCTGTATTAAGAGCTTTCCCTCGTAGAGACCTACTCTTATACAAACAAAAGCATTAGGCTTGCTTTGAAATTAAACAATGTTCACAGGCTATACTTCCTTCCAGAGGCATTTTTGATAAAGAAAAAATATATATAAATTCTGCTGCTTATCTTCCTTGTTCTCTGTATTTCTGTGTGAGAATCCATGCTGTGTTTAAAATTGGTTTGTAATTGATTCTTATATAGCCACAGGTGTCAACTGGAAACACAGAGATAATACAAGTTTTCATTTGATATATGCAGGAATGAGAATATAAGAAACACTGATGAATACACAATTTCATGTTGGAAAAAAACATCAGTGTGAACCAAGAGATATTACTGTGTATTAGAAAAATGCAATAATTAAATTTTAGAATTAAGCTAATTAATCATCACAATCTAGTCTTATCTTTTGACCATCACACACATCTTCTAACAAAGACACACATACAGCTTCTAGCAACTACAGAGACTCAAGTGCACAATTTTTAAAGTTCTTACATCTTTTGTCTGAGAAGAGGAAAAAAGCCACCAACTTTCTCTTGTCTGCTTTTCAACTATCAAGGGAAGAACAAGCATTTTAAACCATCACTACAAAAAGTCTTGTGTTCCAGGTGTGTAAGGACAAGCCTGTTGAGGGCTGTTACTGAACTGAAAAGAAACATTTGGGGACATTTTGGGCTGCTCCCTTTGAGGAAGAACACAGGCATGCCAAGGCAGGAGGTCCCTTGTGACAGCTTCTCCCTGTGCTCCAGTAATGCTCAGGCAAAATTTCATTTTCAGTCCACCTTCCTCAGTACTGTAAAAAGATCTGTGGAAAACATCTTGGGAGAAGACTTTTAAGCTACCAAAGTGCAGTGCCCTCACATCTGAGCCTTACAACAGAGTAAACATGCCAGTAGGGACTGGCTGTCCTTGTATGGTGATAGCCCAGGTTTGCTGCAGGTGTCATGAAAACATTGACTTGATGTTAATAAGACAGTCATATTGACTATGTTCATTAAATAAACTTAAATACATTGATGGTAGTTTTGATTTGAAAGTGTAATTCCTGTATTAACAATTGGCATAATACCCCAATGACTTTCTGAAATGAGTATACAGTTCACCAGTGGTGTAAAATGAGCAATACTTGAACAACCAATATTCATTTTAAGACATACGATTAAATTTCCCTGGATCATAAAACACAGGATAAAGTAATCATAAATAGTTATCACAGTTATAAACAGTTTGCAATAATTTCCAATCTCTCACATGTATAAAAAGAAGATTTTTAACAAAAAAATTAAGTATGTGAGAAAATGGAGATCTACTTAGATACCTGAGTCCCTAAAAATAATTTTCTAAATATGGAAGCTAGTTAGCCTAACCTTTTTTCTTGAGGTTTTTCATATTTTGGACAGTAAATTTTGGATACCCTTGAAATGGGGAAAAGAAGCAATAAAAGTTTAAGAACATTTCAGTGCTTCTGATAAATTTAGAGGAAATCCCTTATTCTCAAAAAAAAAAAAAAAAAAAAAACCAAAACAAAAAAAAAACCCAGCTATTATATAAAACTATAAAATTCAGAAATAATGCAATCAATATTTACTTGTAATTCACTGGCTATATTTCACTCCTTCATGTGAGCTGGTTTTATTACCAGAAGCTACAAATTAGGCATTACTCAAATGTATTTGAGTGCAACTTAAGATATTACAGTGCAAGATAAAAATCTTAATCACCAATTTAATCTTTAACGTGGCTTGTAAATATTCAGGCTATGTTAGCTTTAAGATGCTTTAAGAACTACTGGCTACTGAAGATTACGTTTTTTAATTGACTGCTGAGTGATTTGCTTGGCTTCTCATTAGCTAGAAGAACTTTCCATGATCCCTAATCACTGTGTAGAGTGAGTTAATGTGTACCACCATGACAGCACATTTGAGATAAACATTTTTTTTTTTTTTTGCATGATACAGAAGGTCCACGATCTGTTCTGCAATATCTGATGAAATGCAGCCTTGCTGGAAGGCTTTGAAAATGAAGATGTGGAACACAATTTTAAATAACTACAAATAAAAAATATAAAAATTCGTTTCAAAGAGCAACAAGTGAAAAAAAAAAAAATCCCCAAAAATATAGTCTGTTTTCATTTCATACAAAAGATTTATCGTAACCCAGGAGATAATCAGAAATGTTTCAAATTCCCCAAACCAGGTCTTGTTTACATTTTGAGGAACTGTAGCAAAATGTACCGATAACTACTTTAATTGCATTTTCCTTGTTTAACTTATTTTAAAACATTTGCATAGCACAACAAATTTACAGGGTACATCAGAAACATACAGATAAAACATGTTTCCCTCCCAGAGCTAATTACACTGTATGATTAGAGATCAAATATTTTACTGTTTGCAGTCAGTGGCTCACTTTTATGTAAATGGAGGCAGCTTACAAGTCAGTGTCTTGATTTTTCAGGACTCCAGAAAACCAAGGGGCTGCTCACATGAACTGCAAGAGTAACTCCCAGGAGCTCTCCCCAGATTGCTGCCTCTCATCTCTTTAACACTCTGATTGGTGCTGGAAAGAAAGTAATCCATTTAAGATCCAAGGAACTGAACTTTCTGTCTCCTGAAGATACTTACCAAGGAACAAATTTTTTATCATTACTATTTTTTTTTTTTTCTCAGAAAGAGGATCTGGCAAAATTAAAGCTCTTATTTTAAGCCAAGGTTCTATGGCCATTATCTAAAATTTCTTTATGCCATTTGTTGTTTTTATTGATGTGTGGGCCAGGGAAATAACTCAAGAAAAAAAAAAAAAAAAAAAAAAAAAAAGGAAAGCTAGCCTGTCATTGCAAAGTCTTTTTGATCATTTAAAAGGATATATATCAATATATGTCATTAAGTTGCACATCATTCAGCTCCAGAATATCAGCATTTTAGAAGAAAAACTATTTTAAGGAAGGATGGTATAATTATTAATATAAGAGAAGAAAATAGAATATTTTCTTAAGATACGTTTTTAGGAAAGCAAATAACTGATTTGCAGCATCATTGCTTCAACAGAATAGCTCCAAATATTTAACCAATTCAAACAGAAACAATATCTAAGCTAAAACTTGGAGTGACCTTCATAGCTGTGGTGGTTTTACGTTGGCTGAATTTTGTTTGCTAATTGGGAGATAAGATTTTGGGATAAAAAGGTGAAACAGGCTTAATTTAAAAGTAAACAAATAGTTTGTTAACACACAGTAAGAAAAGAAAGGAAAAATGAAACTTTTAATTTTTTTTTCTTCCCCCACAAGTGTTTACCTTTTTATAAACAACATAGAGACAAAACTTGTGACATTCAGTTTTACTATTTAAATATAGTCTTTTATCAATTCTTCAGGAGAGGAGTTTCTTGTTTACTATGGAATTTTTTTTACTGATAACTTAGAAAAAGTTTTTTTTGTGGGTCGGAACTTTTATAGAAACCGTTGCTTGGGTAAACTTGTTTCTATGTGGTTTCTTCTTATTAGCAGTTTCTTAAGTTGCTTATGGGTCATGGAATTCAGGCATCTGGGTGTCACCTTTTAAAAATAAGCATCTTGAAGACAAAGGATTTTTATGTCAAGGAACAGAGATGTCTTTTCACCTTTTTTACTGGTTCATGAGCTTTTAGTTTATTTTTTTTCTGTTCAGGCATCTTATGGGACTATACAGTCTATTACAAACACTTTTGTTCAAAAATTCACAAGCTATTTCTCCAAATGCATATTTTTCTATGATTTAAAGGGCAGTCTACCAATAGAGTTCACTTCTATAGCTTAAACAAGAAAGTCTGTCTAGCAGGCAACTTTTTTATCTTTCTTTTAATTAATTCTTTTCTCACTCTATCTGACTTTGCTCTATGTTCCTGTTACATATTTGTAACTTCAAAGGATAAGTAACATTGTTGCATTACTTGGTACAGCTATTCAAATGATTTATACTTATATGTATTAATAAAATCTCTTTTGAGACTTCCTAGCAGTATTTGTCAGATTTGTCTACCATAGCTGCTATCAAGATCTCATGCATCTCTATACCATATTTGCAATTCTTTGTAAAATTGCCTAATTTTTCAATGTCATATTATTTCCACTATAATTCTTTCAGGCTGAAATTCATCCTATTTCAAAAGTTTTTTCAAGGCTTTTGTAGCACTGAAACACCACCTGAGCTTTCAAAGAAATGCTTTGTGCCAATCACAGATGAAGTAGGATTGCAATCTCTGAGGTTGCCTGTCCATCCTTTGTAATTATTTATGGGTAGTCAACTCAGAATACTTCAGGGAAAAAAGTATCTTGTTTATTAAACCATATCTCCACTATCAGAACTTATCCCTTTACTGTTGTTAAATATATATTTTGAGTCAACTGCTTGTATAAGACTGATATTAATGGAAATGTCTGGAGAGTTGATTTGCTAAAATAAAAGCCTTTTGGAGTTGGAAAAGCCCAGGTACTACTAGGTAATGATGTAAGTAATGTAATGATGTAGACATTTTCAATAGAGCTTAAAAACTTAGAAGTGACTAAATCCTTTTTTTTTCTTTTTACTAATACACCATATTTGATTGGTTGTGGTTTATATTATTATTATTATTATTGTTGTTGTTGTTGTTGTTGTTGTTATTAAATATACCTAAGTATATGAAAAAAAAATAAAGCAAATTGTTATTTTAAAAGAATATATTGCATTGAAGCATAATTTTTTATATTCCAAAGTCTATACCTCCCTATTTCCCCCCCCATTTCATGAGGAATCCTTGTTAAATAATGAGGCATTTAGCAGTTTAGTATTCCTAGGCAGTAGATTTTGTGGTTCTAAATGTTATTTAAATGGAAATAGTGGTTCCTTTTAAATAACATTTCTTCCACATGTTGAGTTAAAAATTGGACACCTGTGCTTTAGTTCTTTTTTTTAAATAGGTAAACTTGACCAATCTTCCAGGTATTTTCCAGCATAAGTTTATACAAAGCATTTTACTTTTTTACAAGTGCAGCCTTAGAGTTAATATGTTATCTATGCAGGTGTGTTGAAGTGTTTAGTATGTTAGACAAACTAACAACATTCACTGTACATTTACCTATTAGAATAAGTGTTTGTTACACTGTTAAAAAGGAATAAATACTTTTATACTTTAAGTAATTATCATTAGCAACTCTGAGAGGATTTTTCAGCTGCTTGGAACGCTCATTGAATATACTGTTTCATTGACTCATCCTTCTTGGCTTAGTTTACTACATAATCTTTTTAGGAAAAAGTAAGCTAAACAGAGGCAACTGAAAAAGTAACAGTGATAGTTCACGAGTCTATTACTTCACTTAGCCTAAAACAGAAAAATTAGTTCTCACTACTACCACAAGACTATTGAGAGGATAGAAATGTCTCAAGATTCTGGAATTTCAACTGATTGTCAGAACCTAAATACCACTAGCTTGAGGTATCAGTGGTTGCAATTTCTATAAAACTAAAGATGTAGGGAAAGTATTTTTTCCCTTGTTCCCCCTAATATAAACTAGCAAAAAATATTTGCCTGATTCTGAGTAATTACTCTAAAACACTTTTGGAATTGTCAAGATCAGTTTTTTCTTTAGAGCATGATCCTTTTCTTGTCCTCCATATAAAAATACAAATTCTTGAAAACAGGAAAACATCATGTCTCTAGATATGATGGAACTTAGGTGCAGAATGAAGCAGGATTTTTTAAAAGTACTGAAAACTCAAAAGATACACTTTAGCAACATCAGAATATATTGTTAGATGTAGTCTTTCTAAAAATGCTACTGAAGAGTATCAATTATTATTTCATAACAATATGTTTCTGTTCTTACAAAATTTTGGAATCTATGGAACCTAGAAATTATTCTAAAATTAAATGATTCCTACATTCAAACTATGAATGGCTTACAGGAAATCAGGGGTGAAATTCAAACTCAGTAGCAAAGTAAAGAAGAATATGATATTAGAAAGTCAAAGTTCTCAGAAGAGTATATCATTCTCATTAACAATGAATAATGGGGGGAAACATAAAAAGCTTTTTCAGGATGCAACAGTCAAGAAGTTTATTGTGACACTACTTTTGTAGGACAGACTAATACAGGGACTTGGACCTTTCAAACATGTTGAGAAAGCTATGACTTTTCAATTACTGCTCCTTTTCTAGAATGATTGAACAGTTGGGGTTGGACTTTCAATGGTCCTCTAGTCCAACTCACCACATTCAATCTGATCTTGAATGTTTCCAGGGATGGGACATCTGCTATATATATATCTGGGCAAATTCTTTTAATGTGTTATCACCTTTTTTGTAAGTCTTCTTCCTTATATCTAATATAAATTGACACTCTTAGTTTAAAACCATTACCCCTTGCTTTTTCACAACAGACACTGCTAAAAACCATCCACACACCACACCATACCTTGCTACCTTTGGGATCCCTGTAGGGCAGGTACTATGCACTAAGGATATGAAATATCATTGAACATAACTGACCCTATTCATATTCTGGACCTGAAGTTCAGCCATGATCTCAACAAATTCTTCAGTGTGCTCCATTGTCTCGTTGCAAAGGCAAGCTGGAGGTACACACAGTAAGAACATACATGCTTTATTTTGCCCAAAGGTTGCAGGTAAGTTCCTGGACTTTCAAGTTTCTTTGAACCAAGTCCAAGTGCAGAATCTTTCAGTGTCAGTCCCAAATCTACAAGAAATAATTGCTTTACTCACACGATTTGTTCTTGACATTTCCTGAAGAGCCAATTTTTGGTACCCAAAATTATTTCACAGAAAAGGATAAAGGAACTTTATATCAGTTATGTCTGTATGCAATTTTTCTCTCCTTTCCAGTGTTCTCAAAGGCCGTTTCATACATTCCTGAGGGGGATAGCCTTGAGGAAAAGCAACCTTATGTTTGTATCTGTTTTTTCCAAGCTGTGTTTTACATCTTGTGGTGTCATCAGGCAGTATATCAAGAGCATTACTGCACTTGACTTTCCTTATTTTCTCTTGACAATATCCTCAGGGTTGATGAATGGTCCTGCTTTCCTATAGAAGGCAATGTATTTATTTGGATCCTATATATAAGTTCATGAAATCATGACATTCTGCAGCAGTGACTGGAGCAACAAGCAGTGGCTATTTCATCAGTTAACCCTTAGGGGATGATTGCTGTTGTCCACCCTCATCATTAACTGCTTAAAGACTGAAAATGTGTAGTACTAATAACAAGTTGCAGTTCAACAGTTTCCAGCATCAAGTTTATTGCTATGCACGTTAAAGAATAGTATTATTTGTATTTTGCCTGTTTTTTAATCAGTATAAAATGGTGTTTGTGTTTCTGGGAGCAAATGCAGAAGACAAACTTAGGGATAGTGTGAGGGAAGAGAACTGAAAGCATGGAAGAGAAACATAATCTGTCTTGATTGCTTTTATGCTGCATGTTTTTGCTTTAGGTTGTTTGTGCTTGGATCACTGTCTTAGTGATGTTTATTCAAGGAATCACAAGGTGAGTTTCAGGGAGTGTAAAAACTGGAGTCACTGCAGTAATCTTTGAAACACCTTTCATTTAACTGCAGTTGTCAGTTCTAGCTCTCCCATAAAAATAACTGAATTGGTAAGACACAATAAGGAGAGGCTGAAGTACACAGCAGTGAGGAGTATTGCTTCAAAGCCATGAGAAAATGGATTCCAATCAGTCTAATTCCTCACTCAGCCTTATGCCAGGGCTGCTGTATATCCTGCAGCCAGGCTTTCTGACTGCCTCTGCTACTTGAGATGCAAGCAGTCACGCCTTGGCACATCTTTCTACTCCTGTTCTTCCACAGCTCAAATGTCCATTTCACACCAGTGGCAGTTCTTTCAACGGTCCTGTAAAAAAAAAGCTATAAAATACATGTGTTGTAAGTTCTTTAGGACAGGAAATAGCTCTGCTTAATTCAGTTTCTAGAGTTTGTTGACAAGAAATCACTAACCTATCTTGCATTACAATAGAAATGACAAGTGCTCCTAATAAATGGAAAGGCATTTATTTTACCGATGCCAAACCTGCTTCTGCATGTCCCAGACAGATGGGTTCACAAATCAGTTGGCTGCAGTTTCAGAGGAATGCTGGAAGTTTATCCGATAGAGAGCTGGTGTGGAGCCCAGATCTGTCACAGGAGTGCCCCAAGGAGCTGCTCTGCAGCAGCCCCCACTTTGCCTGCTGCAATCAGTGGGCCAGAAACAAGGAGCAAACGGGATGGGAACCATCATGAACTGCTCATCCCCTTCTGCTGTTACCAGGGATCATATGCTTTAGATTATTCCATAAGCGAGGAAGTGCTGCTGATTACTGACTCCATGCCAAATGTATGTTTACTAACTGTTCATCTCGGAGTATAGCTGTATTAGGAAATACATTTTTATTTGTGGTGTCATTTTATTATGTGCAGTAATTTGGTTTCACATGATATGTCACCCGGGGGGTTATTTGTACATAAAGGGAGAGATGTTAAACTCAATCTCTCTTATCATGAGTTAATGAAATTAAACCACAGCAAATAAATTGATGTAATTTGCTGGCACACATTAATTTCTATATCTGGGTTGCTGAAGAGCAGAGCCCACTAACATGTGCAGTTAAAAAGTGATGGCCTAGGAGGACATACAAGTAATTAGGCAGAGCCTTGAATTACTTTTGGAATATTTTGGGAAAGCTACTACAATATATATAATGTAGTTGTATATTCCTTACAAAATTCAGTTCAATTCAATTATTGCTTCCAGATTTGTTGTTACTTTGGAACCTACACCAGAAGTTCATGTACTTCATATCAAAGAAACTATTATGGAATATAATAGCATATTCAGCAGCCATCTGTATCACGTGATAAGTTGTTCCTCAGTTTTGTTTCTGTAACACAAGTGGCAGGATCAGTAAATCTGCTGGGAAAAACTCCCTGTGGCCGTAGATTTGTTCACCCAAACAAATGGCCCTGCTTGAGGCAGCCAGCAGATGCTGTCATCTACAACACAGCAATCTTTTTCTCTTCTCCAGCCCACACTGATTGCAACTCTGAACTTTTTAAATATACATGGGTTAGAAATATTGTAGTATATATTGAGGCTCCAGCTGTGGGTAACTTTTAGTTCTCCTTTCCTTTTGCTTCTCCTCACCCACACATTCATCCCTGCACTCGTGGTATGTCTATGCTACATTCTGGAGGATGGTTATTTATTTGTTTATTTTGGCACTGATTTGCTGCCGTTGAATAATTCACATAGTACATTGTCATAGCTTTGCAGTGGTCAGGTTAGGCTGGACATTTACATCAGTCCCTTTGGCTTCCGTTTGGAAGTACACGTGGCCTGTCCTGACCCAACTGCTGGAATTTTAAATATCAGCCACCACTGAAGGAAGCAATTAGTGGGGTCTGTCTGTGACTGCAGGCTCCTTTTCCTTTTCCTTTTTTAATAAACTTCTCAACCTGCACTGAAAGTACTGCACTGGCTGGTTTTCCAAACATTAATAAAACTGCAGAGAAAAAGATATGCTTTTATTCTGTTAGCTTTCTCTTTTTATTTTTTGTAAACAACCCCGTTGGCTTTTGTTTCATAGCAGAAACAAAATTGCAATTCACTTTTCAGTGACATAAATCTGCCAATGTAACAAAACTTCCCCTTTCACTGTCCACAAAGGTAGGGTGACCACCCCCACCACACCCAGCGTGGCTGTGCCGTTGATTGATTGTATGTTTTGGAATATCTGTTGCCTGGATAGACCAGATGCTTGTTTGTTCCTTTCTGGCATCTGTAAGCCTTTAGGAAACTGTCTTAGCTGTTTCCAACTGGAAATTTATTTGCAAAGCTCCACTTGTGTATGGCTTTTTTCTTATATTTATTTAATGCCTGGGAGTGAAGCACTGGGATGAATGCATTTTGGTTCAGTCAGAAAAGTTGGTAGCTGAATTGGACACTGGGGAAGGCTACAGGGGTGGCTTCTGTGAGAAGCTGCCAGAATCTTTCCCCATATCCAGTAGAGCCAACACCAGTCAGCTCCAAGATGGACCTGCTGCTGGCCAAAGCCATCAGTGGCCGTGGTAGCACCTCTGTGACTTAAGAAAAGGGAAAAAAAAAAACCCTCAGCAACTGCAGCTGGAATGAAGAGTGAGAATATGTGAGGGAAACAACTCTACACTCTCCAAGGTCATTGAAGAACACATGTTTATATGTGCGCACACACATACACATATATATATATACACATATATATGGACAAACACAGAATATTGGTTAGGAATGAAAGTAATAATTATTTTCTGTAATTTTTTCCATGTATAAATTCTTTGTTAACATTGACCTCAAAATGGTGCAGCACAGATAAAATTCAAATAATGAAAAATGAAAAATGTGTTGTTAAGTAAATATTTCTTCATCTTTCTGTACACATTTGTGCAAAGAACAGACCCAAGATGCAGGTGCAATTAAGCACAGTTTGTCCTCTAGTGATAACAGTTAGCAAGGGTGTTTCAATGGTAGAAAAAAAGATTTCCATCGGAGTAAATCACTGAAAATACTTTTGAGCTGAAGAAAGAAAAATTCTTTTCGAAAAATACAGTTATTGAATTACAAAGATACGTTATTTAATCCTTCTCTCCTACCCTAATTAATTTCTAGGATGTGCCCTTTTAAAATGCATAGCAGACAATACAATGCTTTTGTGCTTGTCATCATGTGTTAACTGCACAGATTTATTTAGGACCCTGTGTGTCTTAGGCTATTTATCCATTAACTTTTAAAAGCATTCACGTTCTTTCATGTGGTTTACTTCTTATCCCGTGACAAAGGCCTGTCCAGTTCAGGTTTGTATCTGAGTACATCACAACAACTTGTGTGTTTTGTCTTTACAAATGGTAGGTTAGGAAAACATATCTCCACTTTGATGATGTGAGATGGCCTATGTGCCTTGGGAACACTCACACAAGCCTGTTGTTGTAGACCCACCTCTAGCACCAAGGTACCTTTCAAACTGTGCACAACAGAAGAGTAATGAGTTGTATTAGTGAGATATTGACTCATATTCTTGCTCACTAGTAAGTCTAAATAAATATAGAGCTGCATTAAGCTTTCTGGTTCAAACAAGACATAAGCTATGGCAGGTCTGTCTAGGGAGCAAACAGCAGCAGTATGTTGCAATACAGAGAATATCAAAAATTTTTAGCTGTGGTCAGCTCTGACTCCATGTGTAATTATTTAAAAATATATATTATCACTGGGCTGTCGAATTTTCAGTTGCTGATAAATTACTAAAATTACCTGGGTTTGGCATCATGGAGATCACACCTGGCTAATTAGAGCTTCTAACTCCTGCATGTGTGGTCAGACACCATCATATCTCTCCTCAAATATGTTATTCAGATGAAACTACTCTTTCATTAACTGACAGGAATTTACTCTTTTAGTCAATTTTATACCTGATTAGGGCAGAAGAGGGGCTGGTGTTGTTTCATCATCACATGCATACAGGTCAAAGGCCCAACCATCAGAACCTATGCATCTTCTGTATCCAGACTTCCTCTTGTGCCCAGCTCCAGACATTAGGAGTTCACCATCAACTACAAATGTGTTTCATACACTACACTACACACACTGTTAATGTGGAGAGGAGGTTATATCAAGCCTATTTCTTTCCCCATCTAGAATAATGTTCCATAATATATTCCAGGCATGTGAAAATACAGAAAAAATTTGACTACTGTATGGTATACTACCATTATTTATTCATAAAGCCCTTGAAGAAAGTATTTAAGTGAAATAAAAGACAAAATGGAGGCACTGGTTTATGACAAAGCTATTTCACATATTAAACTTGTAAAGCATTGGCATCAATGTGATACTAGGAGCAAGTAAGCTTTTAAAAGTGAGCTGTGTTTGAGTTAATGTTTTTTTCTGCCCATTGTGTATAATGCAGAAAAAAAGGGTAAAAGACATTTATCTGTATCCTTTTTAATATTTCCTTAATGGAAAACTATGAAGAAAAGAAGCTGCTTGGTGCAGAGATTAGGAATTTGCCCCCTGTTTTCTGTCAGCATATAAAACATGAATATTTCAAATACTTAATAAGAAATGATAAACAGTTCATTCAGCCCTGAGTCATCCATCAAACAGAAGTGCATATTTATACATCCCTGCCAAGCACAGATCTTTTACGCAGCACCTGGGAAAACTTGACTATTAAACTGCTTCAGGCTGAAGTCTGGTCTTTGATACCATTTTGCTTCCAGACCTCAAACCCAGATCTGGATTTTACCTCCTCAGCTGAAGGTTAGCTCATCCAGCCTTGGTCCACCCTGCCCCTTTCTTGCCTCAGATTCTCTTATTGTTGTATAAATTCTCAATTCTTGACTCCAGCCTGATCCAAATTGCACTCACTTCTATCTCTTTAGCCTTGGGAAAGAGAGTTTTCTTTTTGATCCTCCCCTAGAATTCCAGACAAATTCTTGCTCTTTCTCTATCTGCCAGCTTTTCTGCCCTCTAGATCAAGTGGTCAATACTATGGCATCTGGGCTTGGACTACATGGTATTGATTTCTATGTCCTCAAAAATTTCCTTGAAAAAATTTAAATTGTGCATTTATAAAAATCTTGGATTTATGATTATTTAATTGCATTAATATTAAAAGAAATAAAAGTTACAGAAAAGAGGCCATTTACAGTGACTCCAAATTATTTATCTCATGTATTTCTTTAATCAGTAAAACATGGAATTGTTTTCCTCCGTGAGAATCAAATGAGGGGGGAACAACATAGATTACATCTCTTAAACTTGGACTGTGTTTCATATGCATCTACACCAGAAAGACAGAGGCCAAATTTCACTTTAATCAGTATTTAGAAGTTTGGGTGGTTTTCTGCAGAATGCTGATGATTGGACAATCCTCAGATATGTTGAAAATTTTCCGTTTTCCAGAAAGCCAAATGAGTTTAGACTGTTAAAAATGGGCTGGACTGGGCTTCATCCCTTGTGCCAAGGAGGAGACAGGATAATCTGTGATATGCAATGACATAATCAGAACTCTAAGTGAAGGAAAACAATTTTTTTCTTTAGATACGCACTAGGAAAGGTGACATTTTAGTGAATAATTTTCTGGTGAAGCTTTCTTCACTATGTATATGATTACATATCATGGGAACCACTGCAAATAGGGAGATCAAGAGATCAAGAAATAACAGGCTTCTTTGGGAACAGAAATTTCAGAGAAAGATACAGAATAATTGTAGAAGGATCTGCTCTTTTTTATAAGTTTCTCAATTTATTTTAGGTCTAGTCAGTGGGAGAATAATGAAAAAGAGACCATGAGAGATTTCAGAGCTTCTTTTACACTGAGTTGGAGATTACATTCCACTGGAGATGTCCTTGAAAGTAACAGTGATCCATTTTGCTTAAACTGAGCAAGTCATAGAAGATATTTTCTCTCTCTTTCCTTCTTCTTCTGCAGCAGTAAAAGATGCAAATCCCCTTAAAACCTTGGGTATTGTCCATAGCATACATTAAACACACAGGTGTGTTACCCTGTAAAATAAAGGTAGAAGTTATACTATGGCACACAGAGGACAGAATAGCTGTGGATAAACTCTTTAAATATAATCAATTGGATGTTAATAATATTTTAGTTTGAAATCAAAAATCAATAAAAAGTAAAGCAAACCACAGCAATAGTGAGACCTGTAGGCTGAAGAACCTCTCTACAATTTACAGGAAGTTTTCTTGGTTTGTAACCCAGACATTGCCCAGAAAGGCCAATAATAAAAGGCCTTTGTATCTCATACATAACATATATTTCTTAATTACCTTATTTTATTTAGTCTCTGAATAATTGAATACCCCTAATATCCTAATACTGCTAATACTACTAATCTTGGATTTTAACCACAATTAATGCTTGTCCATCTGTAACCATCACAGCTATGACAGAAAGAAAATAAAAAACAACTCTTGTATTTGAATAAATAATTTAATATATTTGAAAAGGATATATGCAGTAATTAATCTCATGTTAAATGAGTCTGATCTTTTTTTGCAAGAGAAAGATTAGGTTTTGAACTAGGTGAATGAATATTGCTAACTGAAATGTACTGAAACCTGGTTACCTAGGTGCCATGTGAGAATTATTATGGTCTTGAAATGTTTTTTCACAGTGCTGTTTCCAAGGCTTTTATTTTCACTGGGCCATAGAGTAAGAAGTGATGTGGCACAGCTGTACACTACAGCACAGTGATGTGATACAGCACAGGATATCATAGCCAGTGTCTGTGCCCTGACATAGCTATAGGCAATCTCAATATCAGCAGGTATGCACGGATCAGAAAACAGGGAACATCTGGATTCTTCTCATATGGGAGATGAATTTATGATTCTTGGAGAAAGAAAGGTATCAGATTAGCTGGCATTCCTACTTTGGTAGGTTTTGCTGTCCTTCCTACTGCACCTAGAAGAGGCTACAGTGGGGATGTCACACTTGCACAACCCCAGGCTGTAATGGGTCTCCCATTTGTGAATTGTGTGGTATCCATGCCTTGAAACTATTGACTCCCCTAGGTTCAAGTGCAGATTCCTCAGCTTTCTCACTTTAAATATATTTTAAAATTAATTTCAGACACATTTTTAAAATTTCAACCTTGCTGCTTGGTCTAGCCCTTTCAGTCTAACACCGTAGCAAGTCCCCTGTCACCAATCTGACTCACACAGCACATTCACACCATGTGCCCTCATCCCAGCATTTCCATCTATCTGTCCATTCTATCAGTCTAGTCTAGTAAAAGCACTTGGGTTTAATATCTTGAAATTAGAGTGAATGACAATCTTGGGCTTTGTATGGAAATTCAAGTTTGCTGGTGCTCAACATAAAATGTTTTGACCTTATTTGTTACACTCTCCTGAAAACTTTTGTGTTCTCAAAAATTGAGAGCCCTTATTTTATTAAGCACCCCTGCAAATATGTAAATGCCGATAGTAGGGTTTTTTTTTTCAAAATTCGCTTGTGTCAGAAATTACACCTCCTGTCCTCTGGGCATTGCTTATCACTAAGTAACCTTCATATATTTCATCTGGAAGGCATTTCTACCAAGTGAGAAGATTTGTTTCTTCCAACTGACAATAATAAACTGCTCCTACAAAACCAGAAGCAGTGGCTTACATTTTTTTTTTAAGTGAATAGAATTTACATGCCACAGTGAAATGAATAAGCTTTTTCCTTTAATGCCATTTGACAAAGCTTTAGATGGAAATAGGTATTTGCTGAAGCAGCAAAAAATGTTGAGGTTTAGTTCTGATGTATATTATATTGCATTTAGTGCAACGCACACAAGATGTAATATTGCTTTCCCATGTTAAATACACTCCATAATTTCAACATTACTTTTGTTCCAACAAATTCTGAATTAGGGCTAAGATTTACATTCATTTATGCTGGTATTTGTAAGTCATATATGATAAAAAGACTGAAGATATTTAGATTCTGTCAGGGTAACTTGGAATTTAAAAGCTGTTTATTTCAGAGAATAAATTTGCTTACTTTCCCCATCCCCCATCCGAACATTTTCAAATATTCCACTTAGACCATCCTGTTAAAACTAGAAGGTTTACTTTTTTTAGTCTCTGAACCATAAAGCTTTTTAAGCAAATTGTTTTCCTTTAGATGTAACACAAATTGCATCAAAAGTACATTTTCTGACAGAATAATAATCCCAAACCTGTCTTCAAGCATTGAATTCTGTAACATCTCTGGTAAATGAGTTATTTTGATATGGCATTCTCTGACCAGAAAGTCAGAATAATCTGCAAGACATTCCTGCCCAGTGATTTGTCAGATTCCAAATAAAGAGGAATCAATTCTTCCCTATGAGAAATACTGGAACCAGAAAAATGGCAAAATGGATAGGAAAATGAATATGTTACTATTTGTGTGACATTAACAATGTAATGTATTCCCATATTTGTTTTTTCTATATGCAGATTGCTTCCAGTTTGGGTTCCATTTTTGTTTTGTTGGTTTTTTTTGTTTTGTTTTTTTTTTTCTTCCTAAGACTGAAACCCAAAATTTTGCTCTAGATGCTTAGAAGGTGATGTAAGGTATTTTAACATTTAAAAGAAGTTATAAATTTTATATATATCATTTTTTTTCAAACTTTAGGTGTCTTCTAGAATCCAAAGTTACAAAAAATGTGGTGTCTATAAAATCCTACTTGTCATTTTTACTTTGAATATACACTTCTTGAACATATGTATGATAAAAGCTACTGATGAACCTAAGCTAAACTGCTTCCCTAGAGGCAACTTCAGCTATTTGAACCCATCTAGTTAATTTAATATATGGTTTAACTTCAGGCTACCTGATATATATATTGTTATTTTGAGTGCTAAATCCTTGACAGGGGTGAGGCAGGGGAGGAGGGTGTGTAAAATCTAACAGTAAGACTGGTATTTTTCAAAATGTGATGCCTTAGGTTACATGCATAACTCATCAGTATTTAGATATGAAAGGTCTTTTTCTCAGAAATTAAGGTATATTGTACATTAATATCTGGGAACTAAGTTCCTCTGAAAATCCTCTGCTGCTTTATTGAGATGCTAAAGTAAAGATTTATGCTTTTAATGTTATACATGTATGTAAATGTAAAGCATCTCATTTACAAAAATCATCAGCACGACAGGCTGTAATTGGCTTTCAGCCTCAGCTCAAGTATACAGGATTGAATGCTTGTTCTTAGCAAAAGTTAATCTTCTTCCCAGATGAAAAATGAAGACATTTTGGATACTGGCAGGATTTTGATACCTCATTCTGCCTATAATCCGTTTGCAGAGGTGCTTGCATGAAATGAAATTTTTAAATATTAATTTCAAAACCAAAAATAAATTTGTTTACTCAGTGGCAAAATCCTCCAGTACATCCTTTGATCCAAGAAACTTTCAAACCTTTAATCCTTAGTTTTGGAAATCTTTTACTGAGACTAACTCCAGCTTAATTTTATTCATCACTATAAGACTGGTGAATGATAAATCAGGCTCATTATTCAGACCTCATTTTCTTGTCAGTTCCTTTTTTTTTTCCTTTGATTCCCTTCACCATTTTTGCTTTCCCCTATTTCAACAGTTTAGGTGGATAGTAGCTGCTACAACAGAGTTTACATTGAGCACAGCAGTCAGTGCATTCATTTGGAGATCTGTGCAATGAAGAGCTAGGAATGCTTTCACCACCAAGCCCATCCCCAGGCTATTCACTGACTAGAAAAATACAGTCAAAATGCATGTGTTCTTAATGCTCATTGTGTTGAAAATACTGCTGCAAGATCATATAAACTACAAAACTGACTAAGCTGAAATGCTCTTGCATATGATGCTTTACATTCAGTTCAGTGCCTTCTTATAAGATTTCTAATACATTTAAAGAGATAATAGCCAATGAAATATCTTGAAACATTAATCCCTATTATTGATCTTATTAAAACTAATCCAAATGCTTGCTTCCTGGTGCCTTTGAAGAAAAGTGATTTTTTGAATGAGAAATGCAAGGAAAAATTAAAAACAGAGTATATGGGCAATACATACTTTTATTGGCTAGTAACTCAAATATTTTGCTTGTAATGATGTGTCTTGGTTGCTGTGAATAGCAGGAATCTTCATGGAAAGTGTTAGCCCCCTAAAATATTTCACTGTTTCATTGATCTCACTTATGCTATCAGGATCAGTAAATCTTCTTTGACCTGAAGGTCAGTGTAGGAATATTAATCTAATGACTTCTCTGAGGATGATTTTGCATCACACAGTCAGATTGTTCCTTTTGGAAATAAGTGATTCCAAAAGGAAATTTATAGTCATTGAGAAGTATATTTTGTATAATTCTTCATATTTGCAGCCAAATATGTGCTGCAGATGCTAATAACATTTTTCTACCTTTGAAGGAAGCTATACAGCAAGGATTTTTAACTACATGGTATATATTTAACAAATAAAAATTTTCCTCACATCCATCTGAAATAAGTTTACAACTATGAACCAGGATTATTTATTAAATATATTTTTATTGCTTCCACATCTCTCATTTTCATAAACTGCCATATTATTTTGTCTAAAAGAATGCTCAAGAGTTTATTAAAATTTCATTAGCCACAAATAACCAAAACAAACAAATGGAGTAAAACAAAAAACTACAAAAACAATCCTCCTCCACTATAAAATTTTCTTTTTAAGCTCAGACCTAGTTTCATATAAGACTTCTTCATTCTTGCTCAGTAAATGTCATAGACTTACAGAAACTTTATTATTTTACTTACATACAACAGCCACAGGTGTTATTTTCCACCATTTTTGCATGATTTTTTTTTTTTTTTATATATAGAATATTTTTCATTTGGGTTGTATTCTTTAATTTTGAGCAGAGAAAGAAGCCTGAATTCATTTATTTTTAAAGGCACAACAGTTGATCTGACCTTCTAACCATAAGCATTGTTTCATCAACAAGAGGAAAAAAAGACATGTGTGAAGATTAGTATACAATGGAGAAGTTTCCAACCAATCACTAATTGTTAGAAGTTTTGGTATGTCACAAAATTTCAAATAGGTACTCATTTAACACATTTTTGAATGTTCTTTCTTCACACAGGAAATATATGCAAGTATAAACCTTTTTTGTATTCTGGAAGGCAGCACAGAATGTATTTTTAATGAGTTTGTGGATTGACAATGAGAAAAATCATTGTTTGACTTGTAAACAGAGGACCAGTTGATCAAGGAATTATTGTAAGTAATAAATACAGAATTCTGCAATTTCATATTGGAAGAGATACATTAGATGTTATATCTATTTCTTCCAATTCTGGTGATAAATCTGTAATTTAATTCTTATGTATTTTTACTAAGATTTGAATGGCTGTGGTTCCCTAAAGAATGTTTTTTTTTCAAAATAACGTTTCCTTGCTGCCATAATAATTTCCTAACTTCTTAAATCTCTTTATTACTGCTAGATATCAAGAATGAAAAACAAAACAAAACAAAACAAAACAAAAAAAAAAACCAAAAAAAAAAAAAAAAAAAAAAAAAAAAAAAAAAAAACTCTAGGCCTAATAACTCAGCAGACAACTTTTATGTCTGTTCTTTTTAAATTCAATATGTAAAGAAATAAGAGTTAAAGTTTCTAGTGGTTTTGAGTGATCCCACTGTGATGTCACAGTGGTCCCCTCTTCCTGTGCAATGCCCTGTTTCACATTGTTTACACACACTTATTCTAGAAATGGCTTCTCTGTCTGTGACACTTTTGAAAATTTAAGAGATTCTATTACTTAGCTGTGCTGCAATTGAGTAGAATAGTATAAATCTCTTTTGTCACTTTGTGCTTCATTTCCCTAATCCTTTCAGTGCCACTGGAATAATTTCAGGATTCTTTTTCAAGATTGCGTGTCAGTTGGTTTCAGAGAGCAATGCCTGCTGTAATTTAGAGCACTGCTTTGCACACCACATCCCTAGTTAAAGGAAACTGCACAACCAAATACTTTTTCTGCCCATTTGAAAATATATTTCTTAACGTTTCACAGCCAAAGAGCCATTTCCTTTTCCCTCCTGCAGCCACCACATCCAGCAGTGTCATCAGAGCACATGGCCCTGGCCCACAGCACGTATTTATCTGTACAAGGCAGAAAAATCCAGCTGTGAAGATATTCTGCTACAAGTAGCATATGGCTCTGCAGGGTGTCCCATCTGCCATGGCTTCAGCCACTGCAGACAGTCTCATGAAAGGCTTCCAAGGGACTTGGTGGCTTTGAGACAGCATTGCCCCTTCTTCTGTCCCCTCACCCTGTTTTCTGCTTCCATGCAGCTTTGATTCTAAGTACTCTGTATTCTGTGTCATGATCAGCAACAGTAAAGCAGGCACTTAGAAAATGGTACCTATATTTATTCTGAATGAAGATTAAATCCCTCTAAAACTCTGCTTTAAAATTTACATCTTTTCTCCTTGGCATTTTATACCTTTTGACAAAAACAGGTTCATGTGCCTATTGATAAGGAAATGGAATGACCTTTTCACCTGGGAGATAATTAGAGTCTTGTCAGTGTAAGACAGTTTGCAGGTTTTGCCTGTATTCCTACATGGGGGTGAAGACTGAAGAAGAGGTGACTAAGTTTACCTGGGCCTTCTAGTTGCTATGAACAATTGAATTTTTAGGATAGAAAAGTGTGGTTTTTAGTGCAGACAGTTGTCTTTTGCTCAGTTCTTGTTCAAAGTAATGAGTCAGGCCATGGGATGGACACTTCAGTAGTATAAGTGAGGGACAGCTTGTTCTTCTTTTCCCTTCCAAAATATTTTTCATGCCTTCCTTCAAGACTCTTTGTGGTTGTTTTTCACACATATGAGAGTGTACTGTCTCATCAGTAGCCCATCTCATAAATGACACCGTGAATAATTATGAAGAAACCTTTTTATCCTGTCCTTTTCCAGTACTGAGGCAGAGTTTGCTTGTTTGGGAAGCTAAATTGCTTGGTTTTATATCCCCACCTTCTTGTTGCTGAAGAAACTAAACTAGACTGCATCAGCCATCTGAAACACAAACTGGCCAACTTTCAAAGCCATCCTTCATTCCTTGGCAGAGCCAGAGACCTGCAAGGCAAAGACAAGGGATTCAGGGAACATTTCTGCCTCTAAGAATTGCTCAGAGCTTTCAGTTGTCTCTTTCTCACTTTATTTTTCTTCCTTATATTTGTTGTATTCTGGGGGGGGGGATTGTTTGCATTTCGTTGTTTAGCACATTTACAAAAAATGTCTTCTTGTTTCCCAGTGTGCTGACTGAGTTACATCTTGATTCCCTGTAGAAATATTCTCTCAGGGGAGAGAATAGTTCTGCCTGTTTAAAATAATTTTAGCCCTACTTGTCTGCAATATTTTGTTATTTGGAGTTGAATTGACTTATGCTGAGATAGAAATTGGCTTAGTATCTTTCAAGGTACATAGCTATATTTAATATCTTTCAAAACTCTGTGAATGTTTTAAAGATGTCACATCATAATGTGCAAGTGAAACACAATAAACTATTAATGCAGCTTTATTTTGAATGTAGAACACTTTTTCGTGTTTGCATTGAAGAGAGCAATAGCAGGACACTAAAATTACAGGGCAGCAATATTATGTAATTTCTGCATGCATTTGCTTGACCATTTAATATCATATTTATAAACAGTGTAGGTTGAATTGTAAACACCATCAAATTACAGGTTTAATAAAATTACTATTTCTGTCCCTGCTGAACAGATATGCTTTTTCCAAGTTAAATTAGACACTATGACTAGGATGAATACTTTCAAGCTCTTTAAAGTTTATTGTTGTCTCTGGCAAGAAACAAAATATTGAAAATAATGCTTTAAATTGTCCCTTAAAGCAGTGCATAAAAACTCGTATCTGTAAATGTAATCTACTAGCACTGAATATTTTCTATGTAATAAACCTAAACACGTCTCTGTTCTGAATGCTTTTTTGCTTGTACAGAAATATATGGCTTTGTTAAGTGGATATGGATTTTGTTGAAGTAAATACACTAGACTCCATTTCCTCTGATGCTGTGTACACTTCCTAGGATTTTTCACCTATTATTAGGATTGACTAATCCACTTGGAAAGCCCAGCACAGCTAGGGCTTAAAAAGAAAGGTAGAGCCTTCTGAGACAGTCTTCCTCTCTTCCTACTTTATTTAGTGTCCCAGGTCAGTAAAGTACCTCTCCAAAGCCATTTGCAGTAGGCTTCTCCTCCTCTGTTAAATTTAAAGCACACCCAGTTAGATGCTGTTTCTCCATGCAGACCTTAGGCCAAGAGGATTTAGCTGAGATTTTTGTTGGAGACAAGTCACTCCTTGATGTGGGAAGACAACTGCAGGTGTCTAATCCTGGAGAAGGGGAGGCAGAGAGAAGGAGAGAGGGAGGGAGGGAGTGAAGAAGGCAGAACAGGGACACCCTCATTTACAGTACTGTGTGCTAAACAGGATGGAATCAGGACAGGCTCAGAAGAAAGAACTAGAAAATCTGCAGAAATATGTTCCTCTGTCACACTCAGCATTGTGCATGCCAGGAAGGAATCTAAGGTTTTGAGAGAAGTATGTTTATTCAGATGCTGAAGATATGGTCAATAAATCTCTTTGTCCTACACACCACTTTAAGGAATTTTGATTTCTGCAGCCCCAGGGTGCAGGAGTGGATATGCAAGCTAAACCATCAATATGCAAGCAATGCAGCTCTACTCCATAAGGTTTACTGCAGCCCTCAGCTACACCACCAGCTGCTGCCACACTAATCCTTTCCACACAGTTACTTTTTCCCATGGCTATGGATGTTATTGGGCTATTGTTCATAGCAGTATCTAATCCATGCAGTTTTTCAGCTCACACACTGATGCTGAGAGAACTGCCCTGCAAAGAGTAACATGTAGCACACACACAGGGATTTATACATCTTTTTAATGCTCATCTATAAGTTAGCTCTGAAATTTAAATTTAAAAGGCTTAGCTGCATGTGTAATTGAAAGTAGTATTCACCAAACAATCATGTACCCCATGTTCCCAAAGATGCTGCAAGGAGTCTATATGCAGGATTGCTTTCTCTGAGCTGAATCTTTTGCTCCTTCCCCTGCTTAGCTCTTCAGGGCTCACCTATTATTGCAGGTGTGTTATTACTTGTTCTCTGTTGACTCAGGGTAGCATAGTTACCCTGTTGTGGTAACTACACTACCTTTCTCCTCACTGTCATCTTCCAACTTAACAACTCCTTTCCTTTGGCTTTTCACCCTCCCTGCCTTCAGCTTTTTCAGCTTCAGCTTGTGTAGTAATCTTTGCTGGGTTTAAAAGGGCCAAATAACAAGTAGAAGATCCCAACATTATTCACAGTGCTGTGTAGAGAATGAGCTCTGTAAAAGCATAATCAAAAATATGATTTGTGTGAGCTTAATAAGGTTTTGGCTAAGGTTAATTTTCTTCACAATGACAAGTATAGGACAATTATTGCTAAGTGGTGTTTGCCCAGTATCAGGCGCTTTTCTGCATTATTTATCACCCCTCCAGTGAGAAGGCTGGGGGTGCACAAGAAGCTGAGAAGGAACATATTTGGGACAGCCAATCTCAACTGACCAAACAGATATTCCAGACCATATGGCATCATGCTGAGCACGTAAAGCAGGGGGAAGAAGAACAAATTGGAGGAACTTTTGGAGAGTTTTGGAGAGCATTTGTCTTCCCAAGCAAATGTTATGCGTGACAGAGTCCTGCTTTCCTAGAGATGGCTGAACACCTGCTCAGGAGAAGCAGTGAATGATTTCCTTGTTTTGCTTTGCTTGCATGCACAGCTCTTGTTCTCCCTATTAAACTATCTTTATATCAACCTATGATTTTTTTATTTTTTTTTTTTTACTTTAACTCTTCCAATTCTCTCCCCAGTCTTATGGTGAGGGAGTGAACAGCTGTGTGGTACTTAGTTGCTGGTTGGGGTTAAACCTCAACAGAGATGAAGCCAGGAAAGGATAGAGGATGAGGAGATACAGCCAACTAATTAGGCAGTTGTTTTCTAAAATTATTGTAGAACAGATTGTCTTTGGGCACTGCAAGATGAAATAATTTATAAAGAGGTCTGAAAGAAAACAGTCTACATGTGAAGCAAAATACAATGGAATGTGGCACATTAGTAAATACAACTACAATGCTAAAACTTGACAAAAATACGAATAAATTGACAAAACTTGACAAAAAAATGAATAAATTTTAATGAAAATTATAGATAATAGGAAAATCTCTTTTGGTTTTTAAAACTCTTTTTGGTTAAAAATATGTGGTCCTGGTGCAGGCTTATGTCTTGTGTATCAGTTTCATTCTTGGTTGTTATTTGTCACTTCCCTCTGTCCCTGTTTAAATAATTTTACACCCATTAGCTCAAGTTGAACAAATTTGATATAAGAATAATATTTCCCAAAGAAATGTTAGTTATATGTGTTTCCTGAAATAAATCTATAGATACAAATTGGATGCTTTCATTTCCACATCTAAAAGCTTTTGATGATACAAAAAATGTTGCACTGAAAATTTATACCATTTTAAGTACTGGAGAGTAAACAGAAGAGAAAGGGAGAGAACTTTTAACTACTCTAATTATGGAAGAAGATTCAGAAGGGTCTACCAAACAGTAGCAAGGCGCAATTGAATAAAATCACATCAAGACAAGACTGTCAAAAAGAGTAAAATATAAAACAGTTGAATGGTACTGTTGCATCAGTGGAAATGAGATGATATCAAGATCTTTAACAATCAACCACAAGGGGAAAATAATTTCAAAAAGCTCAAGATATAAACCCAAAGAAATAAAAAGGAAGATTCTGACATTGCTAAAGTGACTGCATTAGAAATTAATTTTGGTAATTAATAATGGAGCTACAGCCAGCAAGCAAAACCAAGCTATTTGAAAGATGGCTTAAAGACTGGAGTTGTGAACTTCAGTTTTAAGATGTCATGAAAATAGACAAATATAAATGGACTATAGAAGTCCTAAAGGTGAGAGGCACTCCCAAGAGGCAGAGGGAGAAATATTAAGGCAGTATCATCACAATGTGGACAGATAAATCATGGTCACAGCTCTTGACCAACAAATCCTGTATTTTCTGATCTAACAAGTGTCTTCCATAATACCATTATAGAGTCTGTGAATTATATTTGGATTACATTAAATTCCATAAAAACAATGTTAAGAGTTTTTAAAATATTTTTGACATTATTAATTCGCACGAATTTAAAAATAATTTTTTAATTAATACACTTGTTTTTTCCACTTGCTAAGTTTCACAAGCACAGAGCCACTATTTAATGCAGAAAATGGCATCCCTTCACTTGGTAGTGCTGAAGAGGAACTTCAAATGCATGTGGGCAGAGCACAGCCAGCTTAAACAGAGAGAAAGACAGCAAGGAAACGAGACTGGTCTTTGATTTATAAATGCTTCTCAGCAATGAATTCGTTTCAGGAACAGAAGACAATCTCTTCTAGAGAAACAAATAAGCAAAAAGCAAAACAGAA
The DNA here is from genome assembly GCF_965231275.1 of Zosterops lateralis. Classification (NCBI taxonomy): domain Eukaryota; kingdom Metazoa; phylum Chordata; class Aves; order Passeriformes; family Zosteropidae; genus Zosterops; species Zosterops lateralis. The sequence goes on from NC_139761.1 coordinate 43,155,610, forward strand.
TAAAGAGCCAGAATGTAAACTAAACACTTGTCTGGCTCAGAGCCTTCAGTTTGATGTCTTGGGTTATAAATAATCAAGTGCACTTGTATTATCCATGTTGTAGAGCACTAGTATTCATGAATACTTTAAAATCCTCTGACAACTGCTGATGTTTCGTCAACCATAAAGTACAAAAGGCAAATTAGTGTTGTTTTTTCATCACCCTTTGTGGGCAAAAAGATCAAAGAAGAGATTTCCATATTGGCAAAGACTCTGTCAGTCTTTTTCTCTGCTTATACATAAAGATGTGTTTCTGCAATATGACAATGAAGACTGGCAGATGTTAAAACGAAAGTCACCCCCTACATAAATTCAGGAACTTCAGGATATGAAGTCTTTCTTTAGCGTTTTATAAAAGGATTTATTCTTCTTTCATGTTTTTAAATTATTTTATACCAAGAACTGGACAAGTCAATTTTTCTGTGAAACTTGCTTCTGGCATATCTGAATTTTCATTTTTAACTGAAGAACAGGAAACCACTATGTCACAGAGCATAGCTTCCCAGAATTTTTATGTTAAACATAATTACATCACTAATTTAATGACAATATCCAGTGAGTAAAATTGAAACAGTATTGCAATGTGAAGTTATATTCTATGCTCTATATATTATTATATTGTATACTAAAATTTAAAATGCGCATTTTTCAACAGGAGGAATTGCCTTGTTGGAACAAAGATCTATATGAAATGTTTCAGACAAGCTCTTTGTCACTGAAACTGCAGAACAGTGTCATCAAGGTGTGAAAATTTTCCATTTACTCCTAACTGTCCACCTTTGAATAAAATCATATCTTAAAACTGCAGTTCTGCATATGATTATACTGCATGTCTGAAGTCCCCCACAATATAATTTCTATCCTAAACAAATTCTGCACACATATTTCTTTAAATAAGGTTCTCAGAATTATTTGTAGTGATTATTCTGAAAACAGGGAAATATAAAATTGTAGCCACTGTGCATTTTCTGCTGTTCTATAACCATTTTCTCTCCTGCCAGCCTGTGCACTTTCCTCAGACATTGTCTCAAAATATGCACATACCAATGCATTCATGCCTGAAAGAATCTAATGGAAAGAGTGACCTTCACTTTTCTTTTCTAACAGCCCAGAGGTGAATGTAGCCCAGAACTGATACCTGCCCCCATCCCTGTTTTGCATCTGTGGCTCTGGCTGAGAGCAGCTCTCTGTAAAGCACCATTTACCTGGGGTGCTTGTGGACTGTATGTCACAGGCTGGGGTGTGGTGGGCATGCCCCCAGGTCTGCAGCTTGCCTGGGTCTGTGCAGACCCCATGGTCCTGGCAGGGAGAGCAGGCAGCTTTGGAACTCATGTCACTCTCCAAAACTGGGGATTCACTCTGATTGAAACAGAACTGTGGCAGAAACTACAAGCAGTTCTTTGAACGGTGCCTCAGTGAAAGTGAAGGCTGCCCGTGCTATAAAACAGGGTTAGATGCTGCATTAGGGGTTTTGTGAAAGCAGCCAGATGAGTATCCATTACATCTCGTGTTTAACATTTATGGGATAAGATTAAGACTACAGCCTCTTTTTGTGGGGCAGATTTGCTCTGGATAGCATTTATTTTCACCTCTCCTATGAAGAAAGGGCATTATAATGAAAATGAAAGTTCAATCTTTTCAGGTCTGTAACTCTGAAGGAATACAATGTATTCAAAGACCACTGAAAGGAGTGGTGCGAAAAATCAAAACAGTAACAGATAGAAATTGTTTTTCATATTTTTAGCCTTATAAAGAAAATTCACTACTGGTGGTATGTGGTCACTTCTGGGCAATTTGCAAGACTTTTTTTTTTTTTTTTTTTTTTTTTTGCTATATCATATATTCAGAAATGGTTTTTTCTTTGATTTTGGAGGGGTGAACTGGAGAATAGTCTCCATGTTCCTCCCTGCTGAAACAATCAGTGTGATTTGAGGTCATTAGAAACCTGAGGGGAATTCAGCAGTATTTTTGCCAAACAAAATTCAAACAAAATTCCTGGAAGACATTTAATATATAAACAGGTAGTAACTTCCTCTCTTTTTAAAGACTATTTTGACAAACCAACAGTCTTAATGCTAAAAGCTGATATCCCAAAGTTTATTCATTTTAGTGACCTATGTATGATTGTGCTGGAATGCATAATAAAAAGACTAATTTTATAGAAGAGAAGCTAGTTAAAAATTAGGCCTGCTGTGTTATAAGAAGGTGATACTTTTGAAAATAAAATACTTAGGCATTCACCTATAAATGGAAAAATCTGTCAAGATACCATTGATTTTGCTGTGCAGCAGTTGTAAAAGACATTAAAATTCTCTGGACATCTAAAATATTTGGCAAAATGTATGGCAGTGTTTGAGGTTACAGCACAGCCCACAAGCTGGCAATGTAATCTTCAGGAAGTCTGAAAGTCTTTGATCCAAAACTTCATGAAGCCCATCCATTTCTTGACTTACTCCCTTAGCCCCAGAGTTTCCAAATAATAGAGACTGTAGCACTTTAGTCTGACTGCTATACAAAAAGATTTCCCAGTGGTTTTCATGTGTTTCCTGAAAATAATTTAAAATCATTTATATATATATAATTTTTTTTCTAAGATCCAAATCTCACATATACCCTGGGAAAAGGTCTATTCTCTTGCTATCTGTTCATTATAAATAAGAGAATGAAAATTTCTTTTCACTCAAGTAAAATAAAAAATAAACTCTTTATAGCCAACTGGCTATAAAGAGTATGTAACAAATATATAAGTGGCTGTATAGAGCATATAACAAATTCAATCATTTCAACGTAACTTTTACCATGCCTTTTTTGTAATTTTAACCTTTTTTTTCAACAGAGTATTAATTTTTCTGCCAATTTATCTGCATAGTCCTTGAGGGCATTACAGTCTCTCAAGATTTAGTGATTTAATATATTGGATTTCTGTATTTTTTTGTATTTCCATTAAAATTGAACTACATTACTGAGAAGGGGCTTGCAAGCGCTTTACAATGTTTCACTTAACTAAAGATCAAATACCATGAGGCTGGAGGAGAACCTTGTCTGTAAATCATCTGGGTTATATTCTCTTTTAGATTAAGGACTGTTAAGTCACCTGCAAGGAAAAGAAAAGTGTGTGTTAGTAAGAGCAAATAAATAAGAAGCTGGCACCTGCCTTCCTGCTTTGCTTTGACTGTTTTAACTGGAGGAAAGACTCCTTGGTTTCCCAGATGTAAGTCGTGTAATGTTAAAGAACAAGCAAATGCCCCTTAAGCCTTGGGACATGCTTCAAAACAGTTCTTTGGTGTTTTCAGCTGCTTTAATTTTCATTTACACAAATGGAGACTCTTGAAAGGACTTTATTTTCAAAATACATTTTCTCAGTAGTTTTGTTAAAATTCAGCTCAAAGGAAGAGTCTATGGTAGGACTTCCAGAAATGAAGCATGCACTTACAATGAATCTGTAATCTCTTGACCAGGAAACTACTATCTATTCTCATTAATATCTCACTAATCTCAGCAAAAATAATGAAAAAATCTTCCTATTTTAATGAAGCAATGTAATGTTCTCAAAGACAATGAAGGATAGATCAGTTCCAAATATTATTGTTGTTTCTTCCTCAGTGTTACACAGTGTATGTGCTGAAATTGTGCTCTTACAGTCTCATTTGATTTAGTCCCATTAAGTGCCTCACTGTTGACCAAGGGTTTCCCCTTCATACATACTTCATTGTTCTCTGCTATGTAAGATTATTGATAGCTGTTTTTCCTTCTGTTCTGCTTTAAATATTTCACATCTACAGCTGAAACACCCAGATCCACAAATGCTATTGCAATTTACACAATTTCTCCAGCTCTGGCGCTCTCAACATGGGAAAAAAAGTGAATCTGTTGGAGTGAGTACAGAGGAAGCCACAAAAATGACCAGAGGGCTGGAGAACCTCTCCTGTGAGGACACACTGAGAGGGCTGGGGATGTTCAGCCTGGAGAAGAGAAGCTTCAGGCAGACCTTACAGAACCTTCCAGTACTCAAAGAGGGCTCACAAGGAAGTTGGAGAGGGACTTTTTACAAGGGCATGTAGTGACAGAGCAAGAGGGAATCACTTTAAACTGAAAGAGGTTTAGATTAGATATTAGGAAAAAATTGTTCACTGTGAGGATGGTGAGGCACTGGAACAGGTTGCACCAAAAAGCTGTGGATGCCCCATCCCTGGAAGTGTTAGGGCCAGATTGGAATGGGGCTTTGAGCAACCTCGTCTGGAGGAAGCTGTCCCTGCCCATGGCAGGGGATTACAACTGGATGATGTTGAAAGTCCCTTCCAACTCATGCCATTCTAATGATTATTTACCCAGAAAAAAATAGATATTAATTTTCTCCCATGTGACAACTAACTGGAGATTAGGTTGCTCTCACCTGCAGCTAACACATGGTGAGAGAGAAGCAGTTTTTAGGCTGTTTTTACACAGCCAAGGTGGAGACCAAGTGTGGCTGTCCAGCATCTGTCCAGCATCTCTGAGAAAGGAGTCAGTTGGCAAGGAGCTGGGATGCTCCTTCTGTGGAGCTGATGAAGGATGGAGGCAGTTCAATGTCCTGTGGTCACTCGTTTCCTCACAGCAGTGAAATTTTAACCTTTTAGGCAAGATCCTTTGCTTCAGTGTGATCTCGCTTGTTTGAGCAGGATGCATTGACACAAAACATGTGTCTGCAGAGCGCTGGAGGAAATAATAGGATACAGCCAGTTTGCTGGAAAACCGATTTCAGAAATTCTCTCAGGCAGGTAATTGCTCCTTGTGCTGATCTTATAGAGAAAGTCTTATCCAAGACAAGCAGAATACTAAAGCTTTCTTTATCCATACGTAAATGCATCAGAATTGTTTCAGCATCACCTGGTCTTTTAATTGTTTCTAGCTGAAGACATACATCTACATAGTAGGAAAAATTACTCAAAACCCCCACAAATATAATTGACTGGGACTTGAGATGTAAATATTACCACATTATTGTATGTTAATGTATGTTAATCTTTGTTAATTTAAAACTCCCTGTATGGGATTATGACCTTGGTTTACGCATTAAACTTTTTAGAAATGTACAGTTTTCTAAATTATCAACTTAATTAGCTTATTTTTAGGGCTACAGATTTAGAACTGTTGAACCTTACCTATGACTATTAAAATGAGAATGCATAAAAGAAGTATTTGACCTCACAAAGGAAGTGATCCTTTTTACTAGAAAAAATTTATATGAATGGCTTTTTTCACTTTTTCCACTTTAAATAAGGATAAGTAAGAAATATCTCTTTATATCCAAGACTAATCATTTCCCAATCATAATTTTACTGGTAATTTTTTACTGTGTATTTCTATAATTATATTTAAATCACCTAATCAAACTATACATGGAATTACATCAGTACAAATGTCATTATTGTGTGTAAGAAGTGATGCCATCTAACTAAAGGTTAATTGTGGAATAACATCACGATTTGTTACACAATTAGGACTTGAAAATCTGTGACAAGATTTTGAAGTCTCATGTAGCCACAGAAGAGCTTCATTCAAGGTCATTCACAAAACAGACCTGAGAGCAGGTCTGGAACAGTCTGGAATCAGATCAGGCACAGGGAATAAAAATGGCAGCTCTCACAGGCTGAGAGAAGCAAATAGAAGCAAGCATTAGAATTGCTAAGGAAGAGTGTATCTGGGGAAGGCAGAACAGTGGGAGAGCTTGCCTTAGCCATCTATTGATTTTCTGATGTACCAAGTGGCACAGAGGAGAAAGGATATGGAATTGAGCCTGAGAGAACGGTGGTGTTCATGCAGCAGTAATTAGAGGTGAATTATCAGGCTGCAGAGAGGGGAATACCTGTGGATAAAAGTCCCAGGCTTATAGAAATTATTATTTGTAGGGCCAGTGAAGAGCAGTCTAGCTCCTGAATGGCCCATTAAGCTTTGAGCTGTGAGGGAAATTGGCGGAGAGGCTTTGCAGATAGAGCCGGAGTCTCGTCAGGTTAAGGTGAGCACAGAGCATGAAATCCACTTACACCATCACTAATGGGGAACTCTAATTCAGACAAGGCAGTCCGCAGCTCTCTGAGCAGCAGGGGGCGACAGGGTTTTAAGACCTGTCCTGTTTTATTTCCTCGATTTTCAGACCAGAGGAAACCAGTTTCTTGTAAGCAGAGCTATATTCAATTGCTGGAGTCACAGCTTAATGGATTGCAATGGTACTGATGGGAGCACACTACTCCTGCTTCTCTAGTGCGGGGAGGGAACTCACAAGTGAGACAAGCTGAGAATGCCTAATTTGAGAAAGACTGGAAAGAAAGCTTGCATTGCAATTTGGTGTTTAATACCCTATTTCTGGCACCTTTTCATTGGATTTTATGACTTCTAAAACAAAGCAAACCAAAATTAACAAACTAGAATTGCACATTTTATAGGCTTGCTGTATCTTATCAATATTATTCTTACTCCTTGAATAAGGTCCAAAATGTTAACCAAGGAAAAAATTCAATCCAAACTTTTACTTGGATTTAATTATGAAAGAACTTTGCTCTGACTTCAGTAATTGCTGTAGCATCTCCAAGAACTACTTTAGAAAATAAATACAAAAACTCCTAGTGCTGACATGCAGCTGATTGAATTAAAGGAATTTGAATATGGAAGAATTTCTTGCCATTAAAGCTGTGTGAGATCTGTTTCTTTCTCTAAGAGGATCTCAATGTTCCCTGCAAGTCATCAGACCTTCTGACCCATGCCAATGCCATTAGGAATCAAATAGTAGATTTCTACAGGTTGCTCAGATGTAGATGTAAGGTCTGCATATCCTGATCGCTAGTGTCATGCTTATTCTAATGTATTTGTGTATAAACTGACATGAAGGATTGGCATCTTGAATTAAACTCCCATATGTCCATGAGTAAGCAACAGGGACTAAGATGAAGAAGTCAGAGAAAATAATATGAATCAAAGTCCAAGGAGGGCAGGAGGTTTCTTAATCCTCTACACCCTAGGAAGAGCAGAATTCAAGAGAAAGTGTTGTGTCTTGCTTCTGATCAATGTTGAAATATTAAGAGTGGTTTTTCTCTCTTCTGTAGCCAACGTGTTTGGTAATTTGTGGTGGGTTGACCCTGACTGGATGCCAAGTGCCACCAAAGCTGGATTTTTTACTCCCCTCCTGCTGTGAATGAGTGATTTTGTCCTCTTAAGGAAACAACATCAATGGTATTAGCAAAAAGTTGGTTTTAATATGAGTTTGTGATAGTGCTACTCTTAACAGAGTTAAATGATAGGGTTTGTTCTATTACTTACTACATATATGAAGCCTACATAGGATGCTGTAAAGACAGAGAAGGTGCTGTTATTATGGCTTTGTTTTATAGGCATAGGACTCTTCCTATTTGTCTGAACACAACACTGGGATACTGCTGCTTTTTTTTTTTTTTATTTCTGACACAGAATATTATTAAGCAAGTTATTCTGCTTCTGTTGTGGTTTAATCCCAACCAGCAGCCAGCAAACCCTACCTTAGCCCAAAGCAGCACGTTCCATCTTGTGAAGACATGGTGTTTCCTCACTTAAAATAAAACTTAGTTCCTTAAAAGCAAAACTTACTGAACTAGGGGCAAAGACAGTATAAAATTACTTTCTACACTTAAGGTTGTACGTAAGAAACAGAAATACATTTAAATAAGGAATAGAAATTCCAATAAAGTGAGTTTTAATTCATTTTTAACATCCCTAAAAATATTGTTTCCTAGCAGTGAGTGCATTATACTGCCTGGAAAGTATCTGGGTTTTTTTTTTTGTTTTAGATTTACCTATTATGACACTGCATAGTTTAAAATTTTGCACTCTTGTGTTTCATTCACAGTAATTGTTGCAGTGGACGAAAAGGATATTTTCCTTAAGACTCACTGCCTGTATTTCATATTTGAAACATGAACAATAAAATTTTGCTGCCAACATGTGGCGGGTTGACCTTGTCTGAATAGGACATGCCTACCAAGGTGCTCTATCACTCCCCTCCTCAGAATGACAGGGAAGGGAGAAAATAAGATGGAAAAGAAAATTTATGGGTCAAGATAAAGGCAGGTTAAGAAAGCAAAAGCAGCCCTCACACCTTCTTTTCTCTTAGCTTGTATGTCTGATCAGTCATTACATGTTATGGAATATTCCTTTGATCAGTTTGGATCACCAGTCCTGGATATGTCGCTAAATCCCCTGCAAAGATTTTGCCCAACCACAAGACTACCGGTTGGCATGAGAGGAATGTTAGTGAGGCAGCCCCAGTGCTGTGCAGGGAGTGCTCAGCAGTAACTAAAACACCACACTCTTCTAGCTACCAGTAAACAGCAGAGCAATGTGAGGGCTGATATGGGGAAAATTAACTCCATCTGAGCCAGACCCAATACACAACATTAAAGAGAAATGTGATCAGAAAGACAGAGTTACTTTGAACCAAAATTATTTTTGTCAACCTGTCAATAAAAAGTTGCTTGAATAAAAATATCTTTAGAAATGTGGTGTGGAAGATATACTTCTGAAGCATAAAGGGATTTAAAACCTATTATTAAATCTCATGTTTCTTGGGAGAGAGAATTGAAATGGGATAAATAGACAAATAATCAAGGACAGAGAGTTTATAAAGAGAAAACATGCAGCATATCATCCTGTTAAAATGTGTATAAACAAGATTGAAGCCTATAGCAAGACAGTGAAATGCAGATGCTATGTGAAGGGACTTTTGAGAAGACTTGATTCTTGACTCAGAACTGCTAATGTCATTGAAACCATGGAAAATGAAAAGAGGGGACACTACAATCCTCTATTCCAAATAATGACCTAGAATTAGAACTATAAATGGATATCAGCCTGCAATTTAGAAAGGAAGCAATGTGAGTTTCCTTGTTGCATTGCTCTTTCAACAAGAAAAGCATCCACTTAGCAGCAGTGCTACAGCTCTAAGCTCAGCATTAAGCCTTTTAAAGTGTCACTTTTTTCAGCATTAATCTAATGATAAGAGAGAAAGGCAATTGCAAAAGTCATTCTTTATTGCAGCATTTAGCTTCTTGAAACTTCATCAGAATCAGGAGGGACCCCTTTTTGCTGTGATTGCCTGACCCAGAATCTTTAATCCCGTTCATTAAAACCATGCCACTGTGTTTCCTTGTGAATTGCCTTCTGAGCTCCAGGAAATCACCAGGCACAGACACAGAGCAGAGCTGAGGGCTGTACCAGAGCACAGCTCTGAAACCTGAAGAGCACAATTCTGCACTGAGGAGGCAACTGTTTGAATGTGAGACATAAAACTGACTTCCCATTAATGAAAGAGAGCATTAAAAGAGTAATTTTACTTGATTAAGTCATCTGCTTAGACTTCAAATCAAGACAGCAGTTTTCTTCACTATTTCAATAGCCCTTATAGTAGTAGTATGTCACTGTGATTCCAAACTGATAGAAAAGGCACCTCTAAAAATTGATTTTTTTGGTATTCTCCTTTCCTTCAAAAAGCTTTCACAGGGTGTTTGGGTTCTTTAAACTCTAAAATTTCACAGTAATATTTGGGAAATATTTGGAACGGTAAACATATTTTAGCACTTTAAAGGTTTCCTAATGTGAATATTTACTTAACTTCCTTGCTTCCTTTCCTACCTACAAATAAAAGGGTGATTGATATTTTACAGAACAACAACAACAAAAAGGCATTGGTGCAGAGCTTTATTTTTCTAAGGGAGGGTTAAATGCATCAGCATAGCTCTAGCTAGCAGAAGACAAATACAAAATTGAATATATAAGACCTTAAGCGATGGCACAATGAATTTGAAATAAGGGTTTCCCTACTTGACCACTTATTACTCTCCCATAAGCAAGATTGACAGAGGACATGGATATATTTGCCTGCAGGACTGTCCCTCCAGGAGCAGAGGTGACAGCATTTGTCCTCTACCCATTTGCCTGAGACACCAATAACCTGAAGAAGTCAGCTCCTTGCCATTGTACGTAAGGGCATATTTTCACAAGCAGCACAGGCTTGAAGGACCTTGCTGTTTCATCAATAATAATAGGTAGTTCAGCTCAGACCTGCTGGCAGGCAGCCAGCTCAACGTGTGTATTTTGCAAGTGCTGCTAGTCATTCTCTTGACGAACTGGTGGGCTAAAACCTGTTTATGTCATAACTTGACCATGGGATGATAAGGTAATTGCACTCTGGAGCTTCACAGTCCTACAAGTCCCAATTCCCATAGAAGCACACTGATTCAGTTTATCTTAGGAATCAGGAGCATCTGAAGGTTTGCCATCTGGAAGTGTCTAGAGCACAAAATGTCTGAGGCTCTCACTGCTGACACGGGAGGGGGTGTGTTATGTCCATTGCCAGCAGGTTTTCAACATTTGCATTCTATTTCAGAGCCAAAAGTGCTCAGAGCCACAATGCTACTGTTGCTCAAAAGCCTGTTGGAAGCTACGTAACACTGTTGGAATCAGTGGTGAAATGAAGCAAAGCAGAAATGGTGCTAATCCATGCAGTGAAGAACATCCAGGGTCTTTATGATTTTCTCACTAAGCTGAACCTTTTATGGTATTTTTTCCTCTGTGATTGTAGTCCATGGGTTTGCAGTATGCCTGATGTTTCTTCTCACTCCAGTCTCTGCTCAGGATAATTTCGTATCTCCAGTGCTGGCAAAGGGCAAGGCTGCTGCCTCAGCTTTCCAAACTATGAAGCCTATTTGAGTTGGCAGGAAAAAAACCAGGGGTTTCAACTGGCTGTGATTGCTCTCTGGTTAAAGACCAGAGCAACAGAAAATGCCTTAATTTACCAGTAAAACCATATGAAACAAAGTAAATGATCCTATATTCTTTTTTGACCAATGTTTCTCTTATAAAAACTAAAATGCAGAAAAGAAAATGCCAGAATGAGTTTAAGAGTTGAGTAGATGAACCAAAAGCTCCGTTTTGAGGTTAAAAGCCTGTTCGCATCCAGGCTTTGTTCATAATAAGGGACAGTATTGTTGTATCATAGCTGCCTTTAAGTTAATCAGGCACAGAATCTATCACTGTTCCTTATCCAGAAAACTCAGGGTGTGTTTTGCTGCATAGATTTCAAATGCTCAGATTTAAATCACAATTACTTCTGTGTAGAAACATATAAAACCAGTAAACAACCAGGACTTTAGTGTATGCACTTTCTTAATGGTTTTCCTGTTTTTCCTTTCTTGCGTCATTGGCACAGATGGAACAATGGATATTTCAGCAGTCTAAGCATGTATCGGGCAAAAGCTGGGAGGAGGTTCACCTCACACCTCCTACCTGTCATGAAAAATTCAAAGAAAAACATGTAAGTCAAGTATGCAGCTAAACCAAGCTCTGTAACTCCAAACAGGCTGAGAATCAATAGATTTAGGAAGAGAACAGTAAAATGTATCTGAGAGTAATGACTCTACTGAGAATAACATGGCAGTGCTCCTCTCAACATAGTATTTAATGTATTTTCTATTATTTTTTCAATGATTTGGCAGTGTAACCAACTCTTTTTATAATGCTGAACTTAAAGAAAACACTATCTCCTTTGATTAAGATGAATGAAAATAAAAGCTGTCTTGAAGTGAAGGTATTTCACATGGTAAGATATTAACAATAATATGGAAATATATGACATAAAAAGAATTTATGGAACAGAAAGAGTGTTCCTTTATCTGTCATATAAACTAAAATTTCTCTTCAATGTATGAACACTTTTTTTTATAGTTTAAAAGCACTCTGAAAAACTTCGGCTGAGCCTTTAACAAGAAAATCAAATCTTTATATACAATCTACCTGAAAAATAAAAGGCCACTTTTAGTACTGTCTCAGATCACCTTTGATGTTTTCTCACCTCTGCATCACTATTAACAAAATTCTGCCTCTGAAAAATTCTCTGTGTGTCACACTTCATGACCTATGAAAGGGAAATTGCTTTCTGCATTCTTCAGTAGGGCATAAATATGATCAGGACTCAGGTCAGCAAGGTCTACTCCTGCAAAGCCTTCATGTTGCCAGCTGTGTTTCTGCTATCCTCATTCTCAGTATGAAGTTAAAGCTGTCAATAGATGGACTTCAGAAAGTTGAAAATATTATGTGTGCTGTATAAAAGTTATAAATTAATCATTTTCATTTATGCTCTGGTGAATGCCATGTAAAATCTTCAAACATTAGAGGTTTATCACAGTTGCTTTTGGAGTGATTTGGAATGTCAATAGTGGAATGGCATCCTATGCATAGTGTATGATGTTTCCACAGACACTGGCTAGGATTTTGTTTACTTTTATCTATGCTGCTGTGTTTCCTTGGTTTCATAAATACAAGGTAGTTTCCCCACTCTTTCTTTCCTTAAAGTAGTAGTCAGCTGTTTTGTTTTCTGTTTAGTTTTACTGTGTTTCTTTGATTAGTAAAACTTTAAATTCTGTAATATGTTTCTTTGTGTCACAAGACATTGTTAGGATTGTATTAACACCAGTTAATTCTTGTTTGTCAGCACCATATCCTTCTAGGAGGGCATCCCAAATTGATTTTCAGTTTTAATGCAAGGATCATAAAAACTTTATTTTCTTTTGTTGTCACTAGTGTACACTAGTAGGTAATGCAGAATCTAATTGTTATGAAACTCAGAAAGTAGAACAGTTCTCAGAAGATTAACTAAAATCAATTAGCAGAGGGAATGAAGCCACCATTGATTTTTGATGCTCGCCCCCACGAATATAACCATTCTCATTCCAGGACATAGAGGGATTATTTTCATGGAAAAGAATAGCTGGCTTCTGAGCTCTGACTGCCAACAGGAGAGTCAGTTAATTTTGAAAGCCTCTGTGGATTTTCTCATTTAAACATTTTTCTCTGAGGAAGCACAGAGAAATAACTGAAATATTTAATATTTTAAAATTAAATTCTTCTAGGATTTTTGCTTTCATTTTTTACACTACAGAATTTGTTTGTTCAGAATTTTGGAAAAGTTGTATATTTTGATCCAGTTGAATACTTTGATCCAGATACATTGCTTTCAGTACAAGCTGAGTGAAAAGTGATTGTAAGATCAGTATTATGTGAAGTTTTGCTGAGCTGGTAGCAATGAAAACCCATGTTGCATTTGGTTAGTGTTCTGCTGTAAAATAAATGACTACTGAAGAGTTTATGGGAAATAGGTAATCAAATCCATATATTTTTGTAGAGTTTTGCTTGAGAAGGATCCTGAGATATGCCTGGTTCTGACTTCCTCCAAACATGCTTTCATTTTCTTTACCCTTTTTCTTACCCTTTTTCTTAAATGCTGGTTTTCTTTATATCTTCTGAATAATGTAAAAAGAAAAGCTTAGTAAAACTTTGGTTTGCCTCATATAATATTCACATTTTAGTTACATTATATGTTTTAATTCTATTGTATTCTTGTTTTTTTCTATGGATTTAGAGTCACATGTAGTTTTTAAGAGCATAGGGAGGGCCCAGGCATGAGAAGGCCCTTAGTGTTATTTCCAGTGTACTTTCAGCCCACACAGCATTCTATATGTCCAATTGGTACTATAAATAGCTTTTCTTGGACAGATATCACATATGTTGAGATACTGATTAAATTAATTCATCACATTTAATTCCATTTCCCCAAGGGTTTCCATGCACTCATGAGTGACTAAGAATATCTTTCCATCCATTAGATCATGTAAATTTTAAGACAAAAACTTATTAATTTTTTAGTTTGTTATTTTTTTTCTCTTCATTACTTCATGTATGTTTTCTTGGATTGCAATATTTTTATTACATTGATTCAGATATAATATTTAACAGTAAATTCCCATTCTACATTTTTTTACTAAGGGTGGATACTGGAAAAATGTCTGCAAGAAGGATAGAAATACTTCTCCGAGATTCAAATATCCTTATTTCATTTACAGTGAGACTGCCTTGCAGTCCTTCCCCTATATCTTTCCATATTGTTTTTGTGCAGATAAATTTGGCTACTATTTTGTCTTAAAAATTTGGATGCAGGAAACTGAATTCCTACTTATATTATTTTCAAAGAGTAAAAACAGTTATGATCAGCTGAATAGAAAGCAGCCATGTTACTAAGACATTGAATTCATTGCCTAGGTACAACTTCTCCTGGTTGCCCTCAAAACTATTTTCAGCACCTCACAACACAAAGGAAATCCAACTGTAGCTGGAAAACCTCTGTGCAGTTGTCTGGTCACTACATTCATCTGGCAGCTGCTGAATAGACACAGCTAAAAAGACAGGATTTAACAGGTTTTGGAGTCACCTTGACTTTAGTAAAACCTCAAAAACTTCCTGACACACTTTGTGTAATGGTTTGAAAGCAAAACGAATGAGAGACTCCAAGTCAGAAATACAATTTAATGGGAAGAAAGGAAAAAAAGTAAATTAAAATAAATGCAGTAATACAAAAGACCACTGACAGAGTCAGAATACAACCTGAGCAGGATGGTGGAAGCAGTCCAGATGAGGTGGTCTTCCTGAAGCAGTGATCCTGTAGAAAGGTCTGGTAGTTCTGGTCCTCTGGGAATCCAGTGGGTAAGGACTTCCTGTACGGTCCAAATCCCAGATTATATCCAGGTGGGAATGCTTGGCTCCTCCCCCTGGGTGGAGCATCTCACAATGGGATGATGAGTTGTGAAGTGGATCTTGATGGCCCATTAAACGGGGATAACTCCTGTGCTGAGGTGTCTTTCTCTGCCTCGGCCAGCCCTGACACCACGACAGTAAAGGGCACGGCTCGGTAGCAGGATGAACCTCACCGACCCTGTGAGTTCTTGTCTTGCTTGAAGGAGTGAAACGACGACAGCAGGAAAAAAGAGGAGGCTGTTCTGGGTTAACTGCTGGCTTTATTCATCAGAGTATCTGCCCCAGCAGACACCCCTCAGCAGAAGCAGCGGGGGAAAAACAAGGGAAAAGAATCTTTTTGAACCCCCCAATGTAACACCTTTTATTGGGGGGAGGAACTCAGGGATGGGTCTAACTGGGGACAAATCAGGGGCAAAAGGGGCAAGGCTCTCTGGATAAATGACATACATTGTAACAAATTAATAACTCAGGTGGGGAGACAGCTGAAGTCTTGTCCAATCACTCGGGGTCCTTACTGGAACTTTACAGACTTTTGGGAGAGACCCCAAAGTGACAGACAAGGCCCAGGGACTGGATAACTTCTGATTGACATATAACTGGAGTTGGGATGAAACCAATGAGGGTGGAACATGGGTGGCATGGGGCAAACCATTATAACTTATAGAAATGAACTTAATACAAAGAACAAATACATATATAAAACTGATAAAACCAAACCCGCACCACTACACTCCTGGAGGGAGTTACCTGTGAGTCATGGGCAAGGCGTTGATGGGCCATTAACAGAAGACAGCCCAAAGGAGGGGGGCCTGGGGAAACACTGCCCCACTTGGTTTCAACAGCTCTTAAAGATGGTGATAGAATAAATACTTTGTGCACATCCTACGCTGAAAACCCAGGACACTTTGCCATATGTAGAATTGATGCCCAAAAATTGCTGTGTCATAAGAACAGTTGCAATATCTGTGATGGCATTGTTAAACCTGTTGGATCAATCTGGAACACTGGCAGTGTTTAAGGGTAAAAGGAAACTCCTATCACTCCAACAATCCTAAGATATTGCTGACATCTATATTTTAAGCTCTTGTAAAATCAGCTTCTGGCTTTGTAGACTCAATAATGTGTGGCATAGCGACATAATACAAAATACAATGCTACAGTCATATATTCTTGTATCATATACGAGTGTAAAATTCTTTAACAAAAAGCTCGATTTTAATTTGTGTGTACATATTTTCCTACCCCTAGGGCTTGTTTAAAATTCTCAGTATTGTATTCAGCTTGAAAAGAGCATCAAATTATGATGATAGTTCCTAAGCCAATACACAGAGCATGAATTTTCAGAATTCTGGATATTTTTAGATAATTTCTTGTGATTTTTCAAAGTTAGGTAAATAGATTTACAGGAGTTAAAAATCCTGCTAAGGAATACCGCCTTGTGAAGGTATGTATTTATCAATACAGCCTTATTTAAATCCTGAACAGACAATTAGCACATAAATTGCTACTTGCATACTTTTTTTGTGACTTTAATTCTTATTACTTTAATCCAATCTTGCAGACTGTAAGAGCAAAGTAATGACACCACTACTTCTGTACAACAAATGAATGGAAATTTTAGCTCAGCTTAATTCATTTCCTGTTAGAGAAAATTTAACACACAAAATTAAAAAGAAATATCTTTGAGATTGCACAGTTAGTTTTGTTTTCTTTCTACCATTTCTTTTGTCTGATTCTGCCTTATCAATGAAAAGTATTTTTCTCTCTCTCCTTCTTACTCACAGTACCCAGTAATCCGCTTCTAATTTCAGCTATTACTGCAAGATGGAAATCAAAGCTGCTTTGCCATGTTTAAAATGTATTATTAATGCATACAGGTAGAGGAAAAATGTCCAGGGAATATCATCATTTTGACATCTATTTTACTGTCCTCTGCCAGGCAATGAATCAAAAATGTCTCATCTAGAAGATGTTGTCAGATTTCTATTACAGTTGATGGAACTCTTTGTATGATGTCACTAAGTGAAGAAATAAATCTATTTAAATGCATTTCAATAGCTCACAGATGCACCACAATCTTACACTTCCTAGAGTTGTGTTGTCAAACCAAAAATATTAAGGATGCTGAAAAATATACCTCAAGGTTGAAGATATAGGAAAGGACATGCTGTTACCGTGATGTGATAGAATGAGAATTGCCAGTCTCTTCAGTTGCTCTGTAGAAAATAGTGTATCCCAGATTCAGTGATGGAACAGCAGCAAAATTGGCCTTTGTGTCTAGTTTTCAAAACTGTTCCATTTAGTCTTTCTCACAAAATCTGATAGTGAATCACTGACATAAATTACTCCCCTTCCCTCAGAATCTTAACAAGTATTCATGTCTCTCTGGTTTAAAAAAAAAAAAAAAAAAAAAGAACAAATTATTGATCTTCAGTATATGATTAATCCCTATAATAAAATATATCTGCCACTAATAGATCCAAGCATATATCACAAATTTTACTTAGCCAAAGGCATTATTGGAACAGAAAAATTTGCTGTTGCAGTTTAGCATAGGCGCTTTCATTCTGCCTCCAAAGTCACGATCTGAATATTTAAATCACCCAAATTTTCACTGTTTAGTTCACTAATGAGGATTTTTTACAATTACAAAAAATATTCATGTTCATTTGTCTTAGTGTTCACCTACTTTGTCTTCATGCAAAAGAAAGGTAAAGATAAGCAGTGATAATCCAGTGCCTGAAATGTAGAAGTAGGAGTGGAAAATACAAACTTCTGCCCTTGTTTTAGCATTTCTAACAAATGTTGTCCAGCAGCTACGCCAGGGCAAACCCCTTTTCTGCTAGTGTTACATGCATGCATTTACTCAGAGTTTTCTTCAAAAGGACTTTGGGGGTAGTGATCTGTGGGAAACATTTTGTGGGACAGGAGCTTGACCTCCCTGTGCAGAGATGGAAAGGCACTAACCCCATCTGCCATGCTGCACTTCCTGTACCTCTCCATGGGACCTCTGTCCACAGCCCTCAAACACTTTCAGCTTTAATGCTGAGACTCAGCATCTCCCATAGTATTCAGCAGTATGACTTTGAAAAATTACAAAAGTGACCTTTTGAAGATTTGTCAAATTTTTATCCACTGTGATTTGTAAGGGAGTGGTGCTATTTAGAACCCAGTTTACACAACTATTGTGGGCATGTGTTTGTTCAGACTCTACTCATCTTTGTAAAAATATTTTTATTGAGGATATCTAATCATATAAACATACAAAAAGTTATTCTATGAAGGAATATGTCAGCCAGATATTTACAGCAGATTGTGACTACAGAACTAATCAAATGAGACAGCTTATAAGGAGGGTAGAATAAAGTACCATGTCCATTTATATAACTCTAGCTATATAAGAATAGTGTTAAGAATTTTGCCTAATTTAGTTACAAAACAATAACAAAGAACACCTGAACAGCACATCAACCACTTGCATTTGCTTATTAAGAAATGGAAATCTAAGTGTAACATATCAAGGAGCAGCATTGAAAGTTGTAGAGGTCAGGGGAAAGTATCTTCTTCCTGAAGGATTGCCAGCAGATAAGTTTAGTCATGTCTTTTATATTTTCTAGAGGTTTACAAGGGAAGATAAATTTCATGAGAAAAACTGACTCTGAATCTCACTTTCTGCTTAGTTTCAGAACCAAAGATATGGTCAAAGATTTTCAGCATGATCAGCTTGAAAGACCAATTGAGCACAACACTTTTGGTCAATGAGGTTCAAACTTCCAAAGTACCTACAAACTTTTCTCCCCAGACAGTCTAAAAGCTGATTCTGTTTACACTTCACTCCTGAATTCTGTTTCTCCCTGATGACCTCCTCAAAACTCCACAATCCAATTCAATTAGACTCAAAACTAAATCCATGAATCTTTGTTCTGAACTAAATATCCTGTGCTTTGAATCAGAGAAAAGAGCATTGCAGTATCCTCTTATCCCAGACTGAAAACTAGCTGTGGAACACTGCACAGATGTCTTAGAATCACAGATAAGAGAACAGTAGAGGAGCAATATTAAGTTGAACCTTGGCTTCAAGACAACTTCATACATATCTATGTCATTTCTGAAAAATAATAATCTAATCTACTCCATAGAAATTTTCACCAGCTAAAGCTTTTGTAGCCATTGCAAACTTTATTATGATAATTCCCAGTGTTTCAGATTTCTTTTTTTCTCCATGAATCTCTAGCCTGGATCTTCTTTCCTACAATTTAAGGCCACTGTTTCCTAGCTTGCTCAGCAGGGGCAGGAGAGTAGATTATTCATCTTTGGCAGAAGGCAGCATATTTGAAGACTGTTACTATGTCTCCCCTATATTTTCTTTTTTGTAGGCTTAATAACCCCAGTGTGTTCTCTCCTTCTCCAAAGGTCGTAAGTTTCAGATGTTTGATCCATCTTTTTGCTGTCCAAATGCTCCACTTCATTCTTGAATTGTGGTGCACAAAATGAACACAGTACATCACTTAAGGCATCACCCATGCTGGAAACAGTAATTACTGTGTGTGCCTTGCAGTCTTTGTGGCTGTTTATACATCCCAGTATGATGCTTTTTCACAACAGCATGACATAGTTGACTGTAATGTGCTTGTCCTCCACAGAGATTTATTATTTGATAAATTGCTCAGTAACATGTGCATACATACATATATTTGGCACTGAGGTTTCCAGAGGGTCTTTTAGTTTTTCAGTAGAAAACATATAGTATATTGCTTATTGACTTAGCAAAAACAAATTAAGGTTTTATTAACTCCTGCACAACAACATTACTATTCTAATTATGCAGGAGATTTGTTGATAGTCTGGTGCATTTTCTTCTAATTAATTACACACATTTTATTTTGTGAATATATTTTGGCTTTTCTTGTAGAAGTAAAACAATTTATGCAGCCTGAACATAGTATAAATACACACAGGATGGAAAACAAAATCAAGAACTCTTCTAAATTCAGGTCATATAATTTTCTGAAAAATTATACATTCCTTTTTTCCTCTGGCTTCTCCTAGATTGCACTCAGCTCCCATATAGTTTATCAAGCAGCCTAGGAACCACATCCTTCCATACAGCAGAAGAAAAAACACATACTTTCAGGAGAACCCTGTGCAGCTTAGAGCACCACCTGCATCTTCACTCTTGCTTACCAAATAAACCTTTTTCTGTGGACCTAAGTGAGAAGTGCTGTCCCCATTTGAGGCTCTCAGGATAACCAAGTATTTCCTAGGGCAACTGTTTAAACCTCAGCTTGCCGAAGAAGTGGGTGTTAAGTGATGTAATCAACTTTACACCTCACAGGGATCTCGGGGGCTTAGTGCACTGTCTGTCTAAGTTGCAAAACATTCTCCTGGCTGGTATTTGAACATACATTATGTGGTTAAGAACATACATATTCTTCTAGACAAAAGGAAGAATTCCTGGAATCTTCAGCAGATATTATTTCTCTTCCAAACTGTACAGATGATCAGATTGAGGGGAGGTGTTATTTAATGGTAACCTTTAATTTTGTCCAGGATGGATAGCACTTCAGTAGTGTGGACTTTGAGTTTCTGTGTTTGGTTGGAGCACAGGTAAGAAAGATTCTCAAGACTGAAGTATATAGAAGAAACATACTGGTTTCCACACTGAGTTTGTTCTCTCTATTTCCAAGCAGAAAACAAGTAGGCTTTTAATTTATATCTTGCTTATTAATCTACATATTTCTTTAGATTCTACATGCATTAACCCATCTTTGTATTAGGCCTCTCATTCTCCCAGCTGCAAAAGGTCAAACAGAGCAGGGAGAAAGGTAGTGAGCTGGTCTGCCAAAGCTGTTTTTCCTGGAAAGAAAAGCTCTATTCTGCAGAGATCACTGAAGCAATGCAGTACTTCAGCCCTGACTGTTAACAGGCTGAAGGGGACAGTGGTTACTTTTTTTCTCATTTTCTCTTGGCCGCACTCTATGCTTTGCCAAAAATGTGTAGGTGCTCAGTAGCTTTTTGTAGAAAAAGAAGCCAGTAAGAGATATATTTTTTAAAAAAAGAATGTAGTAATTAAAAAAAAAAAAAAAAAAAAAAAAAAAAAAAAAAAAAAAAAAAAAAAAGTATTTTCTGGTTCAGATAATCATGGGAGGGGGACATAGGGATAATCACATAGTGGTGTTCACAGAAGTTCTCACAAGTAGTTACTGACACATGGACAGGTTTGCTCACCATTTTCCGTTCAGCCACTATTAAACTCCTGACTAAAGATATGGCTGAAGATAAAGATAACTACCACTGTCTTTAAAGGCTTTCTCTGAAAAACTGTTCAATGGTAAAATGCTACAGGATTTCCAGGGCTCCCACCTGAGTTTTGGGGGATGAAGATGAGCTCATTTGGAAACAAGCTGGACAGCCTTATTTGACAGGGAGTTAGAGGAGCCCTGTTCTAGAAAGAAAGTGGTTTCCATCTCCAGGGAAAACAGAAAGCTTTTTTCAAGGGACTGCCTGGGAGAGGTGGCTCAGTGATGCTGATCCATTCAGCAGTTCAATGTCCCATTTATTTTTATTGGTATTGATGTGGTACTTAGGGCAGTGTATCAAGAGCTCTATTCTATATTCAGTGCTGCAGAATCGTTAGCCCCAAGATATCTACTTCTCGTTTCTGGTTTTCCTTTATTTCATTGCAACATTCAAGTTTACAATAATGTAAGAGGTTAAACAGGTGTTCAAATAAGAGCCAAATGTTTGTTTGCTACTATTGCAATGCTGAAGGTGTAGTATAAATAATAAATCAGTTAAGAATCACAAGCAGTGAAGAACCAGAACATGTCCCAGGGAAACGATATTTAAGATAATTTTCAGCAAAATACTTGAACACACCTACTTTCTAAAATTCTTATTTAATCCGTTAGTTCAAGACAAGAGCCTTGTTTGGTAAGAGTACTAGAAAAAGTGACTTGCCCTGTGCAGAGCCAACCATCAGGAGGTGGGGAAGTACACATGCCTTATGGTGTGATGGATAAATCTGGCAGCTCCAGGGAGAATTGTGGAAGCTGTGTCAGGGTGCTGCTGTCCTTGAGGCTGGCTCTGCAGGCACAGGGGAGAAGGATGAGGTGTGGAGCAGTCAGTGCTGAGGCCCCTGGCTCCTGCTGCATCTGCATCCCCTCTGTGGCCACAGGGCTGTGGGAATGCATAGTGGAAGGAGGCACTACCCACACAGCCCTCCTGCCAGAGCCACAGCATCAGTGCCAGTTACAATCTCAACATCACTGTCAGCATATTTTTTCTTTTCACAATTAACATGTCCCCAAATTCCACCTTAATAAAATTAGTAAGTTAATTAATTTTCATCGAGTCACTGGACACTTATCCCTGTTAGCATAAATAAAAATTAATCAGCCATGAAAAGATACTTTCAAACCACATGCCTTGTGAATGCAATAAATTTTTAATGTGAAGATGAAAGAACTGTACATAATGCTGACAATTCACTCTCTGGACCTTCTTCAATCCCTGCTTTAGTAATGATCTAAAACTCACTTTAAATCTATGCCTGGAAGTTCAGGCAGCTGAGGTTCTTGAAGACTTTTATTACTATCTTTCTGAATAAAAGTAATTAATTTATTTTTCCCTCAAAACTAACAACTAGAATAGCTCTTTGCATCATTCTTCATCAAAATCCAATTTCACTCTGCTTTGCAGAGGTCTGAATTTTTTCTATTGATTGGTAAATTAAATGAAAAATACTTCATTTCATAGCACAGTATGGAAAATATTAGTGGAAATGATGTGCAGAATTTTATCAGTCATAGTTATTTACTTTTGTGTCTTCTATTATTTCATGTTTGTGTGGAGATTTGCCATTTTGTTTTACTCTTCTTGTAATATTTCAGAGAGAAACCTGTATATCAGGATAATAAACCCACACTCCAGTGAGAATATTTATTGTGATGGTAAGAAACTCTGGAAACATTTTAAACAGAAAAAGGATTGGAATCTTATTCAGTGATCTGAATAGTATTGCCTACATCACAGATGGGTGGCCTGTGGATGATCAGTACAATATAAATAACAGCAGAAGAAACTAGATCTTATGCATCTCTAATATGAAACCCATTTTCATATGAAACCCCATTTTTCTTCAAAGCCCAGAGAACTCCAAATCACCATTTTTAATCAAGGTCATTGATGGTATTTTTGTTTTCAAAGTAAAGACATATTTTAAGTTATTCTCATACAGAGCAATAGTCAACTTTTATATAAGCACATTTTATTCACTTAAATGAACATTTTTGCTTATAAGTTTATTTTATCAATTCATATGGCTAACAGCTTACTATCTTAGCAATTAGGAAGAACAAAGTTAATTGTTACCAATGGCAAAGTCCAGTCATCGCAACAGAACTGGTGTTAAGGCTCACATTTCTGGATTTTTATGTAGTTGGTGAACAGTTCCTCACTCAAAGATTCAATGTTAATATTCATCTAGGCATTGCAGGTATAATTCAGCTCTTCTAACTCTAGCTGTGTAAGCAGTATACAGCTAATATTATGTCTGAAATTTTCTTTTAAGTCAATGTAGACTGACAGGTATGTTCAAATGGATCTTTCAATTTTAATTACTTATTTAATGTGAATAAGGTTAAGCCTATGGAAGCAAAGTTTCGCAACGATTAGGCATAGATAAAATTACTTCAGAAGAATCCTGTGTGTCTCTGTTGTCCCATTAGAAGATCCACTATCAGATCTGGCATTAAAATCTTGTCAGCCATTCCTTAGAACCCTAGTAAATACAGTCAAAAAAAGATTTTAATAATGTTATAAGTTCACGATAATGAGAAGATCTAGACCATAAACAGGAGGCTATTTTTCACTTAAGGAAAAAAAACCTATGAATTCAAAGAGGAAATGTCAGAAACATTACTAGTAGAAATAATTCATACAAGACATGGAATAAAATAGAAAGCATCAGCTGTAATGAGATTTATCTTGCAGTACCTGGATTAATTAAAAGTGATTTGAGATTGTGGAAGATAGATGGGCTCTGCTAACAATAGCAGTTGTGGTAGCTCTGGATGTGATTTTTGGCTGCATAAGAATTGATTTTTTTAAAAAAATATTTAATTCTCTTCCTGAAAATTGGGTTGGAAATTATTTATATTACAGTATTAGATTCAGCATTAATGAACCTGAAGAGGTATAACCTGGTTTTCAGTATTTCTTCCAACAGACATGAATAATTTGTCTTACAAAATATTCAAGCGTTTAAATGGCAAATGTTTGAAGGTAATTGTTAAATTGAAATTGTTAATATCATTTAGAAATAAATGTTGGATCTCAGCCTTTTTGATAAATACAGAAGAGAATATGTATCTACTGCTACTCATTTGGCCATTCCCATACTTTTTATGTCAAACTAGCTACTCTGATTGGACAGGGTTGAAATTTATTGAATCCTTGTTTACATTATCTGCAATGACTTTGACTTCGATAGGTGAGCACCTCCAAAAAGAATGAAAACTTTGAAAACACAAAACAGGAGGCAGCTCAAGCTTGGGATCTTTTAGATGCTATTTGGGCCCTATATGAGTTGTTGGCAATGTAGGCCTTATGTTGCTTCTTTCATTCCGCAACTTCATTTTTGATAATCTATTATTTTTGTCTTCTGGAGAAAAATCCTTTCTTGTTATTTTTGTGTCACCTGGAGGATTGAGAATTTATAAGCAGGTGAAGGATAGCCAAGGAAAATTCATGTGACTATAAAAAAAAAACAACCTGACAAAACCTTTCCTAAATGAAGTACAGGAGTTTTGTTTTGTGTTGAAAAAATAATATTTCTGCTTGATACCTGGCCTTCCAATGTGATACGAATGGGTTGCACCAGTGTATTTTCCAGCAGAAAGTTATGTTTTATCATAAAATCCACCAACAACACAGTTCCATTGCTGTCTCTGTGGTCTGTCTCTTGAATATACTGTCATGGGCAGCACGCAGTACTATAAAAACTGAAGTCAACTTTGGTCATTAATCAGTCTCTCCAAAAGAAATCAGGATTCTGAGATAGATAGAAAAAATTATAGTGTCACAATCTATTGTAGTGTATTAAGTAAAAATATAAAGCTTTTGTTTCCCTTCCTTTTAATTTGACATTTTTCAAAAATTACCAGATTGACTTAAAGAAACTTAATTTCTCATTAATATTTCTAAAAGCAAACTTTTGAAATGCAAACCCATACTGTAGTCTTCTTAACCTTTCAGTTTGAACAGACTAAAAAATCAGTCTGACCCCTCTTGATCTGACATGAACTAGCTAATTAGTTGGTAGATACAAGACTGATAAAAAATGGTTCACAGCTCAGAGTTATGCTGAGTCTTATATTAATCACTGAAAATCTCAACTCTTGCATTAAAGCTATGAGCAGTAAGTTGGGATGAAGAAAAGGAGTTTATTATAGTCCAGCATACCAGTGGGCACTGGGAGCAGCTGCAAGGAAGAACCAGGTCTATCAGACAAGTGCACAGCATTAGAGTCATGACCTGTCAAGCATCCTCTGGGATGTACAAAAGGGGAAGCAGAGAAGTGGACTTTGCCCAAAAGGCAGGGAAATACATTGTCCAAACACTGTGTATGGCCTCCAAACTTTGATACAAAATCAAGTCTGAAAAGCAATCCCCATTTGTGATTGATCATTGCAAGAAACTTTCCACAAAGCTTTACCTGCAGGGTCACCATCCAGTACCACCAAAATATTTGCTGTTTGTCTATTAGCAGAATTTTCTCCAAGATAAGCTCCTTTGGATGTTAGCCACTATTTAACTGGGGTTGGGTTTCCTACTTCTTATTGCAACACTCTTTGTACATCACTTATTTTCTCTATTGCATGCTAAATGTTTAATATTATGGTGATATATGCTAGGCAATAAGATGGTGGGGAAAAGGGAGCAGCACATCCTTCTTTTTCATATTTATTACTGGTGCTTCATGCAGAACATATTTAATGAGGCTTCAGATAAAATGTGAGTCTCATCCCTTCAAGCATAATTGGCAAGCAAAGAAATATAAAGAAATAGGTTATACAGTACTGGTTGTTAAAGCACATACAATGCCTTCTGTTTTTAATAACAAATAAATGTGTGCATAAATTACGTTCTTTACAGTATGATATTCTGATCATTCATGAATAATAAGAGAAACTGCTCATGCACTCATTATTCCAATGTGGAGGAAAAATCTGTATGCATTGACTATTTACAGTACCATCCTTTTGTTATCACAAAAAATATATCTTGCATGCATTATCGCATACAGAAGTGTATTTGCTCTAATATATTTTTAGTGCTTTATTTTAGGGAAAGCCAGAAGGCTATAAGTTGAGGATTTTTCATCTTTAAATCAGAATTGTTTTAATATGTATAGGTTTAAAGTTGAGTGCACATGGCATTTAAGGGGAACTACCACAAGCCTCATTTTTTGTATTCTTTTTATGATTGCCTAGTATATTCAAGGTATTACAAAATCATCATCTATGCACTAGGTCACTGGATGCATTTGAAAATATTTTACAGAATCAGAGAATATGCTGCATTGGAATGCACTCACAATGATCATCAAGTTCAGCTCCTGGAGCTGCATAGGACATCAGCAGGAGTCCCACCATGTCCCTGAGAGCATTGTCCAAACCTTTCTTCAACCTATCAGGTTTGGTGCTGTGACTATTTCCCTGGGGAGTTCCAGTGCCCAGCCACCTTCTGGGTGAGGAACCTGCTTCTAATATCCAACCTAAACCTCCCCTGACACAGCTTCAGGCCATCTCCTTGGGTCCTGCCACTGGTCACGACAGAGAAGAGATCAGTGCCTGCCCCTCATGAGGAAGCTCTAACTGCAGTGAGGTCTTCCCTCAGTCTCCTCCAGGCTGAACAGACCAAGTGACCTCAGCTGCTCCTCCCAGGGCTTCCCCTCATGGCCCTCCTTCGGACACTCGTCAGTAGTTTACAAGTGTAAAATAATTCATCATTTAGTCCGAAAGTTTTCTGCAGTAGACTTTGGTAGGTACATTTTTAAGGGTTCAGCTGATTTTCCAGTAACTATAGTTTAATTTTAGCATGGCCAGAGAGTCATTAGACAAAAGACCACAACATATAGACAGTATAAATTGCAGATATTTAGTATTTATAATGAAAAAGCTCATGATGAATTATACATGTGGTGAAGCAACAATACTAATTCTTCTCTTGATTTTCTAAAAAAATTGATCGGACTAGGCGACAATTGGATGGTCAAATACTTTAAAAAAATCAGCCAACTGCTGTTAATCAGAGCTTTCAGTGAAGTGCATTATATTATAACACCATGAGGCTGTCATCAGACCCCAGTGAGTAATACTAAGCACTGTTCAGACATGACTTGCTCCAGTGGAATTCTTCAGTTTCCAGCAGTAAAGAAAATGAAGCCCATGTGCATAGCTTGAACCAGCTGGCAGCTCTTTAAATTAGATAGGCATGAGCGGTGTATAAGATTGGACACTCCTCCAGATGCTGCCCCAATTGAAAACAAAATAGTTTTCCTTATATTAGACACCCACATAATTTCTGGCTGTCAAGAGATTGGCATATTTTGACAGTTTAACTAAAATAGATGCTTTCAGGGAAATATATAAAAGCTGTAAATTTTCTTGACAAGGAGCTTCTTTTTCCCTAAACATGCATTTGATTAAAAAAAAAAAAAAATTCCAACAAACAACCCCACAAGCACTAAGAGAAAGAAAAACTAACAAAACCTGAATTCTAGATGTGTTGTGAGAACTTTAATAGAAATTATTAAACTTACTCAGAAACTATCAGTGATGAGGAGTTCTTTTCCCTAGATACACAGACATGTGAAGGCATTAAAATACCCACCATCTGCTTTCGCTTGTGCTTTGTTTAGTATGCAGAGCAGTAACAGGGAAAACTCATAAAACTCCAAGATTTTATTTCCTTTTTCATTATGGTACAATTTGTCTGACTAAAAGTAGTAGCCCAAAATTAGGTGACACAACATGTCCAAACTAGATGCCTGTTTTTCATCACCATTCAGCTGCTCAAGGGCAAGCATCTTTCTCCCCTGCTTACACAGAAGGAAGCACTCAAAGATGTCAGATGGAGAAATTACATTCCTGCAAATCTTTTCAGGTCATTGCACCAGGGAGAAAGAGAGGTATTTCCAGAGCAAATATGCAACATCATCCTTCAATCTCCTACGTGTATAGCTCTACACATGTAGGCTAACCCCTCCATTACAGCTCTCACTATGTGCTTCTTCAGAAAGACCTTCAAGGTTCATACTCATATATCACCAAGACTTTTGCAAAATATGAGGCAGCAGGACTACCCTGCACAGAAATAGGAGGCTCTGTGTGAGACATGATGCCCTCTTTACCATTTCTCCCAAGAAAGTAGTCTTCATCTTCAGCTAAATCCAGAAGAGACCGTTCTTAAGCAGTCATACAGCAGATGTTCCAGCAAGCAGGATGACACCAACTAGACTGACTGTTGTTCATATCTGAAGAGAGGCTGTCAAGAGGATGGAGCCAGGCACTTTTTGGTACTGCTGAGCAACAGGACAAGAGGCAATGGACAGAAACTGATGCACAGAAGTTCCACCTGAACACAAGAAAGAACCACTTTACTGTGTGGATGACCGAGCACTGGAACAGATTGCCTAGAGGGTGTGGAGTCTCTCCCACTGCAGATATTCAGGATCTATCTGGATGCAGTCCTGTGCAATGTGTCCTGGACAGACTCTGCTTGCACAGGAAAGTGTGACCACCTTTGATAGCCCCATCTTTGATGACCCTACCTTTGGCCCCTTTCCAACCTTGACCATTCTGCTATTCTGTGATCTCCAAATATCTTCCTAACATGACAAAAGGACAGCTGTTCCCAATCTTTGGCAGGCACGTGTCCTGTGAAACCTCTTTTAAAAGTGCATGTCTTGTGAAACTTCTGTCAGATGTCATCCCTTAGCTTTTCTAATACCAGAAGCTGAATGAAAAAAAGTATTTCCTTTTAACATCAAAGACTGTCTTAGCAGTTTGAATTTTAAAAGTATATCTTTACTGATACAGCAAAGACAAGGCTAAATATTCAGCAGACAGCGGAAGACACTAGTGCAGATCATTAGCCAGACTGCAACACATTGTTATTATATGCTGTAAATAAACAGGATTTAGTGCTGAGACACTGACATCTGCTAAAGATGAAATAATTCTACCCTTGTAGTTCACATTTATGTGAACATTACATAAATGTTCATCAGTTTCTAAAACCAACAAACCAAGTGAACACTTGGCAAAGCTAGGCTAACAAGTTCTGGTAGGTGAAAAAAACCATTAAGATTGCCATTATTTTCTTTCAGTGTATACTTGACTTCAAATAAAATACCACTTTATCAAAACAAACAAGCAAACAAATCAGATGCATGCTGATTGGAATTTTCAACCTACTTCTAATCAGCATTCTAAGCTTTTTAAAAAAATAATTTCCCCTTTTGAAAAGTGTATCTTAATTGTTGAATAATTCAACTCCTATATAAAATTCCTAGAACATTAATCATATTCTGACTCAGCATCTCCATTTGATGAACTTGACAAAGCAAACTCTGGGATAGCCTAAAGTCAGTAAACTTGATTATTTCTTCATGAGTTGATTCCCTACAACTCGGAAGCGTCAATCATTCCAGAGACTCATTTAATATGTATCTCCATATATTCACTGTC
This sequence comes from Zosterops lateralis, assembly GCF_965231275.1. NCBI lineage: Eukaryota > Metazoa > Chordata > Aves > Passeriformes > Zosteropidae > Zosterops > Zosterops lateralis. The sequence goes on from NC_139761.1 coordinate 43,184,994, forward strand.
ATCTTTTAATGTTCAAAACATCTGCTGTCAAAAAAGAAAAATGAAAGGAAAATTAATTTTTACTTTAATTCTTTTATTATAAGGTATTCCCGACAGATATTGTCACTATTCTAGATTTTGGAAGTATTCTTTTATCAACATTTCTTTGTGTTATTTGGTTTTTTCCCAAATTTTACTTCTTTTATTTTTATTTTTTTAATAGTAGAGTTCTCAGTGTCATTTGAAGTGTAGTAACTGAGACAATTTAGGTGAAAAACAGAAGCAATATAAGCAAAAAGCTAAAAACTGAATATAAGAAATAAATGGAAAAAAATTATTAAGATTCCAAGCTTACAAGATAAACACTGCTTATAGTTCTCGCCGAGTGATTCCTTGCACCAAAATAAAACCTAGGTGCAGTATGGGGAAGTTTTTCTTTGTGTTTTAAAGGGAGCTTCCCTCAAGCAGTGAAGGCTCAGAAAAAGTTTTAAAGCATTCTTTTGAAGTTCTACTGTAGTTAAATGATAAACCTTCACTACATTTTAGCTTCTTTAGTTTGCATGGAAGCTAAATGCAATAATGTTCCTGCTGAAATCCTTCACATGAAACCAAATTGCCTGTCCTCAAAATCTAAAGGGTGATTTGCCTATCCCAAAATATACAGCTTGCTGCAGTGTCATGCCCTACTGTTAGTCCATGGACTAACTACACCCTGATGCTTCTCCAGTAAGGAAAAAAATCTTCAAGCTATAATTAGATTGCTGAACAAATGGGAATAGTGACAGGCACATAAAGCCATATAAGGTGAGCTCATTGTTCAAGAACAGAATTTGAATAATTGGTTTCCAAGATCTCTTGGAAGTTTTACAACCCAAGTTCTATGTCATTTGTCACGTAGTTTGGTTTTCTCATAATGCATACAAAGGTTTTCTATTGTCACTTGGTTATCACGATTTGTCCATTTAGTTATGAAGTATTCAGTGTCATTTATGTCTTTTCAAGTTCATTTTGCATGTCTGTAAATTAGAACCCTTTATTAGTGTTGGCAATGAGCTGGAATTTCACTACTGCTTCAAAAATTATATGTCTGCACTTCCAACCTCTTCATATCACTGCCAGATTTGGAAAATTAATTCTTTTTCTTTACACCAGCTGTGTCAGGAGACAATTTAACAAGTGGAAGCGTAGGGAGAAGATAAGAGAAAACAGGAAAATGGAGAACTGGGATTAAAATTAATTTGTCGGTCTTAGAAGGGTGCACTTTAATAATGTCTACTGCATGCCAAGAATCATTAAAGATGATTCCAATTAAAGGTCTTAAACCAAGACAGACAGCAGAAGTGTCCACCACTGTTTATTGCCTAAGACTAAATTTAAGAGGAAACTGAAAATCAGGGCCATATTTTCTACTAGATTGAGCAGAATGTGTAGGATGCCAAGTGGCATCCATGAAAAATTAGATCTTTAATCAAAAGATGATAGAAAGCTGCCTAGAAGGAGTCAGAAGGACCAGTTTAAACACTTAGTACTAGATCTGTACACATTGTGTAACAGCAAGTCAGGTAGAGCGCTTTCTAGGTCTAGCAGAACTCAAGGATCCATATTCACGACAAACATTAAAATAAGCCCTGCCATATTTACTTATTTTTCCATTTCACTTAATTTTTCCTTATGGGATCAATCAAATCCACCTTAACCTCTCAAGAACTCTTTTCCAGTGTTGAGCTTTACTGGTAGAAACCAGGAAGGTGGATGATGAGAGCAACATTTTTGTAAGGACAATATGCTTTGCATGCAAGCTTGTGGTTAATATTGAGGCAATGCACAAACCCAGTTAAACTGGAGAAATTCCCAATTCATATCAGACAATATTAAATCTCTACTGATCTGAAGTTATACTGCCTTGTTTCTGAACAGTATAAAACCTTAGATGTAGCTCCTACCTGTAATTCTGTTAGTCTTTCACTGTGCAAGGACACCCTTTGTTATTCTGAGAGCATTGGATGGAGGACTGCATGAGTTGATCAGACATCAGACAGAATCAATATTGAAGTATAAATTCTAACTTTTATGTCGATTTCCCCCCATTTTTTTTCCACTTCTCTTTACCCCTACCTCCCACATGTTTTGACACTTGATGATAATTTATGTTTAATATGTTCAAGATATGCTTAATAAACAAGCTTCCAGGGTGCGGGAATAAATTTTCTTCACAAGTAGACTTGGATTTTTTTACCTCCTATTTATACTTCTTCTTCAGACTATGGAAATTTTCCAACCACGCTAAAGTGATCTATGATGTTATGTTTCATAGTCCCATTATTTATTAGTCCAAGATCATTACCAGTAAAAAATTTATCAGTTTAATAGAAATATTGACTGTTACTACAGGTTATAATAATTAGATAATCCCATTCCTTGTCACTTGCCTGAACTTTTCAAAATTAAGTCTGAACATGCACATGACTGTTTCAGTTAGTTTTACCTGAGGAAGCTTTGGAGAATAAGCATAGATGGGTCACAGGGTAATCCCTTCAGATTGTCAACCTCTATTCATTTCTGAATTAAAATAATTTTTAGACTATCTTTAATATTTTAATATTGGTTAATGGACTGACTCATGCTTTCTTCAGTATCCATTTGAATCAATTTTAATGAAAGGGTTATGTTTTTCAAGTTTGAACACTCAAGGCTAGCCTAATATATGGTTCTGGAAAGTTCATTTATCCGATTCATAACTGAAAACAGAACTAATTTAGAAGAAAATTTTAGCTGAGCACCTGGTAGGGAATAAAAGTTTTTTGTGGTTGGGCTGGTTTGTTGGGTTTTTTAAGTATTACTCTTTGATGTACTTTCCTTCTGAGAATTTTAAGTAGCCTTGTGTACACAATTGTGTGAGAATACATTGTTGCCTTTTATTTACAGCAGATAACCTACAGAATTGTAACAAAAATTGGGACAGCAGTGAGGCCAAATCTCCTCGCAAATTAAACACTGGGAAATGTGAGGGAAAAAATAAAGATAATTGCCAAAAAATCAAGACTTGAATTAGAATCATGGAGATAGTCCACTCCAAAATCTCAGAAGAGATCCTTGGACTATAAAATTTGAAAAAATGGTTTTGCAATTATTTTATCCCACTGCAGAGGTCAGGTAAGGTAAATGAGGATAAATGGTCATAGGTAGATCCAAACCTCAGGAAAGGAATTTTTAATATTAATGCATTTTATTTGCTTAATAGACTTTATAGACAGTAAAAATCCTTTAGACATAGATTTTTCTCTATGAATTTGAAAGAATGAGTTAATGCATGATATGACAGGATCAGTTTGGGAACATTTTAATCAACATAACAAATTTTTTAAGGGTTTAAGCTGATTTTATGAACCAAACATCCCTGAAAGTTACAAAATCTTCACATAATGTAATTCAGATTCCAACAAAATTCATCCTCATTAGTATCTGCCGCTGAATGTGCTCTTCCCCTCTTCCTCAAGTCATAAAATAATGTAACCAGAGCATTTTATAAAAAGAACCAAAAATGCAGGTTTCCTTGGATGATAGACCAATTTTGAAGACTGTTTCTTGGTCAGTGCTGTAACAAAGGACCATATGACACCATAAATTCATTTATAAGCTCTCTTTGTCATGTCTCCTACTCTAGTCATACTGTATTACATATTCCTCTTGTATGCATGTGCCTTAAAAACCACCCTAATGAAACCAAGTAGAATATGATATATTATTTGCAGTCCTTGGCAAAACAAAATTGGATGCTTCTGATGAGCTAACAGGATGGAAGTAACACTGTTAATGACCACACATGAATGAAATGGGACTCTGATTGTGATTACATGTTCCTACAGCTAATGTGTAAGTTAAGTTGTGCTAGTTTCTTTCCTTAACAGAAGAAGGAAAAAGACTGTGTTGTCTACAGCTGCTATTTCACTGGTGTGCTAGAAGTTTTGTACATGTTTTCCGTTTCAATGGCTTGAACACTGATGTTCCTGCACCATTTTAGATCTTCCTTTTTCTTACACATATCTATCTTGTCTGCCTCTCATTATTTTCTTTTGACTGAAATACTTAATTTTCTATAGCTGTGGTGTTTGCTGTTCCTTTGTCACTCAGCTATAGCCTTGAAAATTTTAATAGGTCTCCATTTCTCTGATGTCTCCACCATTTTTAACAGGCTTTCTCTCTTAGCTAAGAAACCAGCCTTGGGACATGGCGTGTTTGCCATGTTAAACAAATGAATATAGGTTTTCCTATGGCTTTTGTTTTCAGAAATGTTTATAAATTCTGGATAAAGATAGATAAAGCTGTACAACTTCCCTTTACTTCCCTTTCTTTTAGATATTTGTCATAACTATGATGCTAACTGTTATTACTTAAAACAATGATCTTGTACACTTTGTATTTACTGAAGTTGTCTTAATTCCAAAGAGGCTTGATTATAGCAATGTAGAACAAAAATCTACTCGTTTTCCCCATATATCAGCTTTTGAAATGTCCCTTCTGTTCAAGCTTCATAAACACTGCATCTTGACAGAAATCACTTTGGAACATATGGAACTCATGTTACTAAAAAAGTCTTAGAAAGTGACGGCAGTTCCTCAGGGTTAAATAAACAAGGTTACATCTTGACAATAAGGCTTTTCCCCCACAGTGTTTGGGCTCTATAAAAATATGTGAGATCTCATCTAATTCCTCTATCGCAACACTAGTCACTTAACTTGTTTCCATTTGTAGTTTAGTTTTTGGTTTTTTCTCTCATCAGTTTCATGAACATGATGTCAGAATGTTTATCATAACCTCATTGAGGGGGAGAATCAGAAAGTCCCTAAAAAATGCCTTCTGGAAATCAGAAATCTGTGGGAGGCAAAAGAAGAGTTTCAGCATGTTCTGAGTTTGTAAAATTTTCCTTCCATACATCCCTGATAATTCTCTTTGGCATTACTGGAAGCCTACTGGCTTTGCAGATTACAGTACCTTTGATGATCCTTTGGTCTGATCCAGTCCCCTCAGTTTTTCATCCTCAGAGCTATCAAAGATCAGTGTAACAGGATCCAGTCTAGGCATACAAAGGCATTTTGGATAAAAATGTTTTCAGATGTTAACTGTTTTCCTATAGCAGGTGATGAGTTCTTTAGGACTGGTGTTTGACACAAATTGGATATAAGCACCATTGAAAACTTCTTTGGTCTTTTGAGGTGTGTGCTTGTTACAATAATCTTGTCATCAAAAAAGAATGAATTTTCAACTCAAGTGAATACTTCTGAAGCTTTTCATCTGGAAACAGGCAAACAGATATAAAGTTTATATCTGTTTACATCACTACCCATGTAGAAAAATCTTATTCATGTTCCATTATTGTTTGTTATTTGGTAAAGTATCTACTCAGCATTTGAGGGCCTTAAAATTTATCACCTCCATGAAACTTTGCTATCAATTCTACAGTTCTTACAAGCCTGTAAATGTTAATTTCTTCTACAGCAGATGAGTCATTATGCTGTTTCTGAGTTCAATCTTTCTTCTTTTCAAAATTTAAATCATTTCAGAAGTTTGCTTGTTACAGCCAGACATAAGTCTGAGAGAAACAGAACACATATATAATATCTGGTTTTCATGTTTCATCTTCTAGTTACTTTAACTCATCTTCCCTCTGTTTTCTTCTGTTCATTGTGTTCTGAGGATAGTGATAAACAAAATAACATCCCTACACTTGCATTTGTTCTATTTTACTAACATGTTAGGACACTATCTTCATTAATTTGTACTCTGCACAAAAGTAGGGGAAAGAGATGCTTTTCTGTGTTCACCAGCAAAAATTAATGAGACTAATTAGTTAATTCCTTTTTGGTTTAGTAACGGGGTAAATGCCAACTGACTTCCTCATCTTCAATAACTTTATAGTATCATATATGCTCAGAATGAATGTTTTTGGTATTTGTAAATATCTTAAATGTAAAAGCAAAAATAATTTCCAATATATTGTAGGAGGCATTGAGCCTTTAATACTCCCTTTTCATAAAACTAATTTAGGGAAGGAATTTTTGATTGGCTAACACAATGCTCTGTGAAAGATATTAAAGTTCCAGTGACAAGCCTAAGGTGAACATCATAATAAAAGTTATGTGGCAAGGGAACAAAGAAATTGTCCCTGAAAGTGAAACTTAACTTTCTCAGGAGAAGTATACAATTTTATTACTGGTGATGTCCAAATGGCCAATTTACTTAGATTGCTTTCTCTGTTTACAGAATAGTTAATTCCTTCTTGGTGTGTAGGGCTGCTACATGCTTGCCAGCACAATTAGTGTCTATACAGCAGATTATTTCTTTTTGAATCTGCTAATAGATGTGGTTCTGTGAATTGGAGTATTTTGGAAAAAGGCATTTTGAGGTTCTCAGTCTAGTCTTCTATTGTCTTCTTGAATGCTTCTCTTTCTTAAACAAAACTGTTTATTTCATGAATATAAAAGTAAGTCTCTTCATAGATTTTCTCTGTAACTACATGTTTCTGAATATTCTTTTCACTTTGGAAAATGTTAAGGGGAAAAAAAAGGTTGTAAGTTTCCATGCATCACACAACAAATCAATAAATTCTACACTGTTTTAAATTCTTTTGCTTCTAGGAATAAAGAAATGTTTAGAAGACTATTAAAGAACACGTTAATGTTTTAAGAAAGGTTAAAGAACTCTAATGTGAAATGCACACCACCTTTCAAGAGAGAAATAAGCATTATAAAACTCTTTGACCTTTTCTCCTTTATTGAGAATTAAAATGAAAATTGTATTCTTCTGAAAAAAAAATAAATACAGCAGAGCAATTAACAGAAAACTTTTGATTGTGAGCATAGAATATATTTAGTATGAAGCAAGAATCTATCTGCTCTCATTTGTTAAGCTCATAGAACCATTGAATTGGGAAGGTTGGAAAGTGTCTCAATGAGTGCTCCTGCCAACTCTTTCACTATTCTTGGGCAGATCCCACCTGGCCCCATAGATTTGTGAGTGTCTCAGTCATGTAGCAGGTCTCTAAACCTTTCTTCCTGTTTCATGGGGCCTTTATTCTGCTCCCTGTCTCTGTTTTCCACCTTAGAGGCCTGGGTACCTGGAGAAAAGTCATCTGGCTCTCAACGATTAGGACCAAGAATTTCCCTCATCCTTGGTCACCATGTTTTCTCTCACACTCAGCCAAGGATGCAGATTCTCCTTAGCCCTCCTTTTATTGCAGATACATTTGTATAAACATTTTTGTTTTTGTTGACAACAGCAGCCAGATTAAGTTCTAGTTGGGCTTTGACCTTCCTAATTTCCTACCTGTATAATCCCATTACACCCTTATAGTCCTTCCAAGTTTCAGTCCCTTCTTCCAAAGATTATGCACCATGGGTTTTTTACTCTGAGTTTGGGACAAAATTCTCTGTTCAGCCAGGCCAGTCTTCTTCCCTGATGACACATCTATGGGCACACAGGACAGACTCCTCCTGTACCTTTAAGATTTTCTTTTTAAAGAATGTCCAGCCTTCCTGGACTCCTTTGCCCTTCAGGACTACCTCGTGAGACTGTTTCAAGACAATTAATTGTCTACTGGTCACTTCTCTTATTTGATTAATGCTCTACTTTATTATGAAAAGCTGTTTCTAACAGACAAAATAAAGCCTGGCATTCACTAACTTTAGTTTTGAAACACATAAATCTGCAGCAAATTATTTTATCACTCTGTGAAAATTGTAGAAAGCAAAAGTTAAGGAAGGGACTCTAAAACTTAGTATTTTCATCTCTATCCTTTATCACTGTTTTTTTTTTTTCTTCAGATTCATTTCACATCCTATCATAGACATCCCAGCAACACATCCCCTCTAGTTTTATCTAGTTCCTGAGAGTGACTAAAATTCCTTTTAGTTTTTTCTAAGGAATGAAGTTTTGACCACTGAAGACAAAGATTAATTTGCTGATCTTAAATCTCATGCTGTTTAGAAAACCCTATATTATAAATAATAACATGAGGTAATGTTCTCGTACAGGATGAGAAAAAGTTGCTAGCATTTGCCTTCCTTTCTGTGACAAACATGGGGGAGGAAAAAAATCTGTGATTTTACTTATACATTCCTTAGCTGTTTACAATTTCATACTTTATTTAACTTTTTGTCCAAAGCTGAAGAAACCAAAGTCATAAATTAAAATGTAGCTTTATACTAGCAAGAGGTTCCATATATTTCTGTTCAGACAATGAATGCATTTGGGACTTTAGAAAGCCTTTCTTCACTCAGTAATTAAGACGTGTAAAAAATCACTAAGAATATTTATTTTAGTAATTACTTACTAAAGAAATGTGTTATTTCAGCTTCTCTTCTTTGTATGTCTGAGGAGAAAAATAAAGCAATCTCTATATAATTTCTTTTTTTAAAAAGATACCAAACAGTACTCATTAGGATTTTACAGAGTAACAAGAGTAATGATTTGGTTCTTATCAAAGGCACTTTATCCCTTAAAAAACATCCTTGGAGAAGTGATCACTCATTTTCTTAGGAAAGACTGCTCTTGCTAAAAGAAATTTTATACTAAACTATTTGTTTATATCTTTGTATGAGATGCTTTTTGTACCTCTGTATAAGATGTTTTTTATTAATTCCTTTTGAAGCTAAGAGAACATAGTGTTCATTTGTAAGATGCAAGATAAATTATTCAAAAGTTCAAATATACAAAAATACAACAAATTCTGCACACAGATTAAGTTTCTTAATATTGTCACTTACCTCCAATCATTCACCTACTGTATGATGCTATGATAAAAAGTAAAGTTTGTTTTCTTTGCAGACACACACAGACCACACGTGTTATTAATGAACATGCTGAAGATAAGAAAGCTGATGGTATTAAAGTTCAAGTCATTCTGTGGGATAACAGCCACTGAAGAGAAAATTTCAAAGTTTCAACTATCACTCTTCATCTCCTTCCTAACTAGAAGTAATCAGACTGTTGTGAGCATTCTTATCCTGAAAGTTAATTAACTCTTCTGTCTCTCTTGCATGTCCAGTGACATCTGCACTAACTCTTTCAACTTCTATCTTGCAATTAAGGAAAGTTACTCATACCAGCAAAGTGTCTTTGAGAAATACAGATTTTCGATGAAACTAGAAGAGGAGGGAGAAAGGTGGGGAAAAAAAGCAGATTAAGAACTTGTTTTACTCTTCCTGTTTTTGCAGTGCAACTTCTGCACACCACCAAAATCTCAAAATGTGTATACCATTTTGGTATTTGTAAATTGTTCTTACAGCTGAAGAATGGCATTCTTTATTGAGACAAATAAGATGCAATTGAGCCTAATTTGATTAACAGAATTAAACAGATTGAGATAAAAAAAAGGGGTCTTTCATTCTTCATGGGCAAAACAGTGTCAGATTTAGGGTCTCTTTGTCTTCATTATCTTGGGCTTAGAATACATAGATATGGAGGTTTTTTGCAGTTGAGAAATTAATTAGATAGAAAGACTTATTTTTTGTTTGTGATAGATTATTCTGCAGGCAGGCTAATTTAATCTATTACCAAAAATATCTGAAATATATTGTGATAGTCTTACTGGTTTAGTTTAATTTTCGCTGAAGGAAACAAAAAATAATCAATTTGTAGAAGTACTCCAGAAAAAACTTATTGTCATCAGATATTTTACCAAAATATACCAAGTCAATAGCAACTTTTACCACATGCAACAAAAATACACACATGAAATTGCTGTAGGTGAGAGTAAGAATAAACTCAAGGGTTCTGTAAGGCTTTGATTGCCTCAACATGGTGTTCTCCTGAGCAAACTAAGCAGCTACAACCTAGGAAATCCCAACAGATCCTCCAGAATATACTTTTTTGGGAGGGAAAAAGCAGGTTACAGTGACAAGGGATGGAGATAACTGGGAGGACTGAGAACATGGCTAATAACAGTGGAAGAAATGCATTGGCTAGCAGGTATAGGGAGCTGTGACAGAAAATGAGCAGTGGTGTAATCAAAACAGAAAAGGGCAATTTAAGCTAAAAAAAATTTAAATAAAACCCCAGGAACTTCCAGGAGGAAGAACAGGGGTATTAACCTTGCAAATTACACAAAGCAGGCAAAACTGCAAACACTCAGCAGGACAGAATTAGAACACAGTCTAGTCTTGATAAATTGAAGAAAGGGTCTGAAAAAAATTTAATAGGAAAGTACTCTGTGTAAATAAGTAACATTAATGACTTAAGCACAAATGATCCAGAGGAGGGCCACAATGATGATCAGAGCCTTGGGTTATTTACGCTAGATTATTTGCCTAGAAGACTCCAGGGAAACCTTATAGCACCCTCTCAGTGCTTAAAAGGGGGCTACAGAAAAGATGGAGAGGCTCATTACAAGGGACTGTAGTGAAAGGACAAGTGAAAGCAGATTTAAACTGAAAGAGGATAGGTTTAGAATGGATATTAGGAAGATATTAATTTGGTGAGACATTGGAACAGTTGCCAGGAGAAGTTGTGGATTCCCCATGCCTGAAAGTGTTCAAGATCAGGTTGGATGAGGCTTTGAGTAACTAGATCTAGGGAAAGGAGCTAAATGATGTTTTCTTTTTCTCTCTAAGCATTCTATGATTCTAATACAGAATTACAAGACATAGCTGTTCTGCATTTATAATTAAGTATATTTATTATTTATGTGGTATAAATATTCTGCTTCATTAAAAGTAGCATTTCAACCACAAAATATATATGTATTTACAGACCCGCCTCCATTTTGACCTGAAAAAACATCAGATATGGTTAGTTTAGAGAAAAAAGAAATTAATAGAAAGACAGGAGGCCTCAAATACATGAAATGCTGCCTTAAAAAAGGAAAGTAAGTCGTTCTATGTTCGCTGAAGTGTAGAACAAGGAAGGATGTATTTAAACTGCAGCATTATCCTGTTAAAGGTGAGTAAGACATTTTTTTATTATGAAAGCAAACAAGAAGTGGAGTTGACTGTTAGAAGGATCAATAATATTCTTTTTGGAGATTTTCAGCTATAGATTACACTGCCATCTTCTAGAAATGCTTTTTTTAATCTGTTTTAGGATTTTGCCTTGACTGTGACCTCTGAAAACACCTTTCAGGCCTCTAGCCTTTGATTTCCTAATGATGCATCTAAAAGAGCTTCACAAACTGAATCTTATGAAGAAGTTGTTGCTTATTAAACGATTGGCTTGGCTGAGCAGCATGTAGAGAGTGTTTTCTGTACATTCTCCCACTATAAGGTTAACTTTCAGATTAGTCTCTTCCACATTACCAAGTTTTCCCTCACAAGCATTTTCTATTGTTTGGCCTATGGGGGCTGTAACATAAAATTAGCTTTTACAAATTTTTTTTTACTCTAATTGGACTGCAATAATATTCCCTCAAGAAATGGAGAAGATTAACAAATTGCACGTAAAATGTTCCTCTACAGTCCAAACTGATCTAGATTGTCTTATTTTCAATCATCAATACACAGTTTATTAATTATGCCCAGAGTTTCATCACCTTAAGGCTTAATTTTTTCTTTAGTCAGTATTTGGAACACATGGGTTTTTTTTTTTTCAGTTGATCTTTTGATGATGGCAATATTAACCAAAGACAGCTGAGACAAAGCAGGGCATCATGCATGATCTCTGTGAATTTACGTGTCTTCCAAACAAACACAGAATGGAACTTGCACTGCTTACTGTGTTTTATTAGGCAGGCTGGTGTCTGATTCCATCTACCATTATTTGATACCAGGTGTTTTTATGGTCCTATTTTCACTTGCAGTTCACTTAAACAGGCTCAAGTGAGCACACAAACACTACTCTGTTTATAGATACAGGGTGTCTGAGTTCAATCTGTTTGACATACATGGGTTTAAAACCATATACGGATGCAATACTTCTGCAACTACACGTTATGAATATTTTAACACCTATGTTGTTACAGTAGTGTTGATATTTTCTTTTTTTGTTTATATTTGCTTGACTCTCCTACAATTGCATCATTTCTTTTTGATTACAGATCAAACGGAGGTTTTTTTCCTTACATTTATGAAATCTAGGAGAAAAGTGTCTACCATCTCCTAATACCTGTTTCTTCACTCAGAGCCAATTAAATATTCTGAAGGTTGGAACCATCTAATAGGAAGGATGTTGAACCTTGTTTAAGAGCAGTTGCTATTCTCAAAAACGTATAAATTAAATTATACATTTTAATGTCATTATAGAAATGCAGTTATTAAGTATATCTTTGCTAACTGTGCAAAAAGGATGGGATAAGTTTTGTTCATTAATGTTAATCAAATGAAAAGAAAGCTTGAATATGCAAGTGAAAAGCAGAAAATTTAAGTAGAGGTAGTGTTTTTTCAAATCAAGAGCTCATAGACCTTTAAAATTAAACAGTTATAGTCGACTGCTACAACTTTTAACATAAGACTTCTTTTGTATCTTTCCAGGATATGTAATCTGAAAATAATTTCCTATGTATTGAATCCTCAATCACAGTAAGACTGAAGTCTTACTGTGCCTATAGCAATGTCTAGTCAAAAATCTATGACAGCACTCAGCTTTATGAAGAGTCACCATGCAATTTTTAACCTTGTTCTGCTTTTTATTAAATAGGGATATTAAATGTCTCAAGAAAAAGAAACACCAGCCTATATCAGGATTTTATTGTAGGCCTAGTTCACTTGATAAAGACAAGCATCATCCCAACACTACAGATTAAAGCCTCATATTTGGACATTCTTGAAGACTGTAGCTCAGAACGAGAGAAGAAAATTACAAGGTCTTTGGTTACACTGCAAAATTTTTATGAGATTCCAGCTGCAGAATTCTAGCTTGTCAATAAGATTATCCAACTTTAAGAAAGCAAAGTCAGTTTTGTACCTCATGGCTTAGTATCATGTATAAGATTTGATTGCAAGCTACCAAGATATAATTAAGATTAAATAGAAATTGTTTCTGTTAGCTAAAATAATTCATTTCCTCTAAATGCAAAGGAAAGACAGCCACTGTTACAGCATATTGTTTGCAGCAATTCTAGGAAAAAAATCTTTTAACCAATTTTTCAAGAAAAACTGTTACAATATGGCAGCTGTTAAAAAAATAAATAAAACAAAAACAGAATCAATCAGTAAATTCTATGCAAAATGTGATATTGAATATAAACTGTCCAGTGACTATCATTGTTGAAATAAAAAGTCAATGTAGTTGTAGTGGTAACTGAGGGTTTTATTTCCCAAAAATGTCCTGGGCTAGTCTGTACCAGGAATAGTTTTGTTCAAAACTCCTGTACTCTGTGTAAGCCTCATTCTATGTCTGCAGCTTGGAGGGGAAAGTACTGATACTTAAATACAGTGATCAGAATCTCTAGCTTCACACCTCCACAACCAGAGAAATTTTCAGTAATTCCCATGTCCCCAGTACACAGTGAATTTCTGTTTAATGAGTTAATGCTTCCAGTGATATGAAACTGTGGGACTTGAGGATTTTTGAGTCAAAAAATCACAATCTCTGCTATTGCAAATATGTTACTTGTGACAACTATTGCCTCTTGACATCTCCTGTTTACTTTCATGTTTTGTGAGAAAACAGACTCCTCTGCATCTTCCTAATTTAAGGTGAAGTACAAACAAAATAGTAGCCTTTGGTACCTCTGTTGGATTCCTCCATTTTAAGAGGTGAACAAAAATACAACAGCCACAAATGTTATAAATGTCTCCATCTACATAAATATCAATAGCTGATTTAGAGATTGCTGTGATGAGCAAGTTTCGAAGACTGATTAAACCAGATTTAAACTTTAAACAGTGGTGGAGTAGACTGATACTCATTAACATACTTTGAGCAAATGCCTAGTTCTTACCCAGTAAGATCTTAACAGCTAACTAAAATTGTTGTGACTATACAGTGGCACAGAGGCCATGCTAGACAGTGAGCACTGGTGGATGAGGCCCTTAAAGCACCTCAGTTCCTGAGGGCAAGGTGACCAGGCTTCACAGGTCTTCCAAAACGAAAGTCAGAGATCAGTGTCTTATTTTTATTCACCTCTGCTTGTTCACATCTGGTGCTTTTCCTGGTAGCTTTCCTCCCTCCAAAAGGAGGGTCTCATGTGCTCCTGATATTGCTCATCTCATTTCTGGTTTCGTGAGCTGTCCTTATGTGTTCAGCAAAATGCCTTCCTCACTTACAGGCTTTTGTGCTTATTTAGTACTCTATTCTTGATCTTGAAAGTTATGCTTCTTGTGGCAATGCAGTGTTTTCCTGTGCCATCTGAGTGCAACAGTACCAGTCTTTGCCTTCTTTGGAGGTCACGTTACCCACACACTTATGCAAACTGTTTGTACATTGTACCTGGCAATGCAGTCACAGTATCACAAAATACGTTTGTTACAGTACTGTTTTATGCTTATGTTTGGGTTCAAGACAAGTTAATATTGATTCTGCCCAGATTAATGGACTTCTCAGGTGTAGCCATTACAGGCTTCTGTTTTGACTACACAGCTGTAAAAATTGTTTATTGGACAGAGGTGTATTTGCTGCTTAAAGAAAAAGTGATCCTGTGTGAGTATCTGCATTTATAGTTTGCGAACAGATTCAGAGCGCCTTTAGCAAATTAGAACCCACATATTTTATCCATAATAAATGAACTGAATAATAGTACAGTGCAGAAAGCAGTACTGGAATATCAGTCCCTGGTCCTTAATGCCAATAAGCTAATAAAATTCCAATTCATAAAGACTGATGATACTGAATAAAATAATGATCAGTAAGTATATGGTGAACAAAATACTTTGTGTCTTCACAGAGTAACAGCATAGCTGGCACAAAATACATCATAGGCTCAATCCCACATGCAGTACTTGCATCAGAAATAGAAAATGTGACCTACTAAATCGACAATACAATTCTTCTAATTCAGAGGATTTTATCCACCCAAATGTTTCTGTGTCCGACAGGTCTGACCAATGCCCCCTTGGTTCTGGTGAAGTATTCAGAGAGATCCTTTTAAGAAGATTCTACAGGACTAATGTCAAAACTACCAGAAATATTAGGATTACATTTTTGTAAAGGAGAATATCTTTGAATAATGTCATATACATTTTCTGAAGTACTCTCCTGATGATGTGAGAATACGATGGACATTTAGATTCAGTTTCTGAGTGATCTATGAAACATTTCTCCTACCTTCTCTAAGAGTGTTTTCCTTGGTTCATTTGGCCACATTTGTTCCAGGGAAATTCTCCCTAACTTTAAAAATTTTGTGGTTCAATTCACAGTTGATGGAACCTCTCTAGGTAGGAAAAAAAGACTCCCATTTTCCATCACTGAGAAATGCTTGGGTTTTTTGCCACAAAGTTTAATTGGATGTCATGAAGGTTAAAATACAGGACCAAGTTTATTGCTCAAGGAACCCATATCAGTGTTTTCTAGGTAGATGATGGATTCCACATCCCTCCTGCAAACAATCTCCAAACAGCACAGAACTCATGGAAATACCTGAGATCTGATAAGTCATTTCAGATGGATTCAGAATATTCAGCCTGTGGGATTCTGTCTCCAATTGTATGTAGTCCTAACATGGCATGAAAACTCACCTCATCTCCACTTATAAAATCAACATGGTCCTGATTCCACATCTGATTTTGAAAATAGCTTTCAATCTAGCCTTGTCAGATAGAGCTGCCTTATGCAAAAAGGTTCACTAATAGCCCAGACAAAGACAAAATTTAATTCACTAGAATGGTTTTTATCCTGTATGTATTCTGCACGGTCTTGGCACACACAGGTGCACATTTTTGGGAAACAAAAAATAATTAAGAAAGTCTGTGCAGCAAACATAGGTTTATTAGCCTGGAGCCATTTCTGATATTTTCCCACATGCACTAAAACTATTTAACTGTGCATTGATTATCAAGGGCAAATTTAGAGGACATCTATATTTAAAATACTACCAGCACTTTGATTTCTGTCTTTGTTTCATGTTGATTAGATTGCTAAGGCAGGCTGCTGCTTTTTATTAAATCTAGAGGAAATCTATCAAATAAAAGGTGTTTCATCAGCTTCCTGTGTGAAAAGAACATAAAGGGGGGCATTAGATTTAAAGTAGTTAAAGACAACAAGAAACTGTTCATATCTAAGCCTTTGCTATCACCTTCAGTCTAGGAATATATACGTATTTCAGACAAAAAGAGTACCTTTTATTGTTTTTGCTGCAAGATATGGAACAAATTTAGAGTCCTGATAGAAATAGTTAGGCTGTCTTCAGCAGAGCTTGGATACGCTGTTTCCTTGTGTAAAGTGATATGAATATAGCTAACCTTGAATGTGAATTAGTATATTTGGCTGTACAGTAAAGCATTTGTGATAACACCGTTGGCTGAAAGGTTGATACTGCTAAGATATCATCTTTTAGATTCTCATCAAGGATATTCCCAATAATTTTTGATAAGAAGGTCTATGCCAATACTGATATTCCAACAAAATTAGGTATTTCTGGAGTAATATTAGATATGCCAAATTAACAAGAGATAGTTTTTCATCACATGGCTATATCAGCAAGTAGTATGGGGAAAAATACTAGGGGAAGCACTGTAGCATTATTAAGGAGAATTGGATATATTATGAAGGGAGAAGGCAGCCTGTTTTAGACTAGATTTTCACTGGTCCCAAGGTCTGAACATGGATTAATTACCACAGTGTATCAGGTGTGGGTTGTGTGCACATTTTTCAGTGTAGTTTCACCCAAAAGAAATACAGTTCATATGCTCCGAGGCCATTCTGTAGCTGGGTTCAATCAGGTTTGTTTCTAAACTGCACCCTTGATTCTCACTAAAACACTCATGTACACATTGCACTGTTTGAGTTTATCAAAGAAGATTCAGCTTCAGTTGTCCCTAAACACAGCATACAGACAATCCATCCAAACAAAGACTCCCTTTGCTCATCTTGCTGAGTGCCCTAAGCTGAATTGGAGAGATTGTCTTTGTAGCTGATAAACCAGTATAAACTGGGAGCAATTTGCATAGTTATGATGACAGGCTGGAAAGATCTTCAATTTCAATCTTCCCCTGCAACTTGTACTTTGGAAGAAACTTTGCATAGTAACACTAGATCTCTTTTTTTTACTCAATGGTTAAAAAATTTAAGAGGGTAAGCAAACCTGCTCTCCACAATTAGTAGCTTCTTGGTGCTGGCTGATTCAGCAATAATAAGGTGTTTTCAATCTTATGAGTCTTCATCAAATAAGGTCTTTGAGCTAGTACTAAAATAACCCATGCCATTCATAAGAGTTGATTTAACTTTCTCAGATTATCTCTGGAAAATTCAGGACTAACTCCCGCACTCCTTGACAATTAAAAGGAAAGGGATAGATATTAGTAAGTATCAACCTTGTGTTCCATTACCTGCCTATGAGGCTGATGATAAGTATTGGAGTAGGAGAAGCCTGAAAACTCAATGCATGTTGCTAATCTAACCCCACCTCTTTTCACTTCAAATCTTTTTTTTTTTTTTATATAACAATTACACAAAGATGGATTTGTGCCTTGGATTTGTAGTTTGGCTTGATTAATACCAGAGTTTTTACAAAAAAAGCTAGTGACTAGGGAGAATGGCTTCAAAGTGAAAAGGCACAGGTTTAGGTTAGATATTAGGAGAAAATTTTTACTCTGAGGGTAGTGAGGCAATGAGTAGTTTTTTTGAGAAGTTGTAGATGTCCCACACCTGGAAGTGTTAAGGACAGGTTAGATGAGGATTTAAGTAGACTGGTCTAAGGGGAGGTGTCCCTGCACATAGCAGGGGGATTGGAACTGTTAAGGATTAAAAGACCTTAAAGGTCTTTTTCAACACAAACTATTCCATGATTCTATGTTTTGTTTAAAGAATCAATTATGCTGTTAATGACAGTGCGATTGTATTTCACTGATCTGGAGGTCTGTACAGGAGTGACATTATTCAGAGTAATTACACATTTTTAAAATGTTACCCATCTTACTTGCTAAGAAGTAAGTAATTTGACTCCTGCAGCTCCAAATAGTTGCATAAAAATGAGAGCAAAATCGAAATAAAGTGTTTTGGGGTGACTCCACTTGGGTTTTAGCAGTGATAAAGGGAGAAATTTTCACAGTAAAATGCTAGTTGCCATTAAGAACAGAATTTCACTGCAAATTGTGGTGAACAAAAACCCCTTCAAAATATTTATCTGATGCTCTTTTTCTTTTTAATTTGAAATCTAAGTAACTGGCCACAGTAGTTATATCAACTGCCCTAAATTTATTGTTTATGTATTTTGTAAAGGATGAATTATGAGGCAACCTTTCCTTTATCTGCCATGGAAGGGTAGACAGAGTCTGACACTTTCAGTGTTAATGAAACAATAATACCTAAGTGAATGCAGATGAAGTCAGAAGTAGAAAGAACTTCCAATTAACTTCCATATCTTATCTATAAATGTGCACTTAACTTGAAATAACTCATTGAGAAAAGAGAAATATATACTAAGTATAGTAAAAACTATAAGATGAGATGATGTGACTCAGCTCTGGACTTGATTATTGTTATTACTGTCATTAAATACTCTCTGTCCCAGTCAAAAGAGTTTACTTTTAAACTCTGTAATGTATTTATCTGGTTGTGTAGAACAGAAACTGCTTAATAAAGTGCTACCATGCACTTTACAGCTACAGGATATATGGAGGTTACATGGAGAAACACTTTGTCATTTGCCCATTTAGAAGCAGAAGAAATAGTAGAGGACATGGGTAAAGGAGGGGCAGATTCTCTTCTGTGTGAGCTGTGTGCCCTGCGCAGAATGCACCAAACATTTCTGCTCCTCTTCTCCTTCACCATGACACTAAAAGGAAGGGGTACCACCAGAATTGCAATTAGGGATTAATAAATTGATAAATTATCTTCTTCCTCATCTCAGGAAGAGGATTTCAAATCCCAAAGTAAAAATTTTGAAGACTGTTTGCAAGAATAAAAATAGTCCTGCAGAATGTCCAGAATAATTGCTCATTCTTGTTCCTTGGTCCGTTCTGACAAATATATTCATGGGTTCAAGTAAAAGATTTTTTTCTAGCTTTTGATCAGAATTTATAGAATATATATAATATATAATTTTGTATTGAACACACTCAACATCACACGATTATTTTTCTTCATCTTCTCACAAATGTATCTGTTGATACCCTGTTTCCCAGCTGAAGCCATCAAAACTGCGAGTGGGTTATCTCTGCCGTTACTCAAGGCTTAGTCATATGTCACTGATCACGCTGACCCACTCTACCCTGGCAATGCCATTTATCACTAAATATCACTGAAGTAGAGAATAATCATGGGGTTTGGGTTGTAGGTGTTTCATCTGCTTCAGCTGAGCAGTTTCGCCAATAACCATCAGGATATTTCATGCCACCTGAGATTGTGCCTGGTTGCTTCTCTGTTATACTGCCTGTTGAAGGACTTCATTTTGTCTGTCAGAAGTTGTAGAACTTTTTTAAAACTTAGAAAGCATTTTGTGGATGTTTTTAAAAAATCTATAGAGTTATGAGTGTAGCTTTCAGGGGGATATGGACTCCTCTCTTCACTTGATGTCTTAGAGAATACTGCAAGTATATTTTCCTTCCTATTTTAGCATGTGTGAAACTCTGCTTTTATTGCTAAATACATTTGCATGAAGACAGGATTTATGTTGTATACTTCGTTCACTCCTGCTGCCTTTTTCTCTCTGAAAGTTGTAATCCACTGAATGTAAATCCCAGAGTACTCCACTGCTAATTGTGATATGGCAGAGAAGAGATTATGACTCTGAGGGAGAAAAAAGCGGCTGGAACAGATGAACGCTTACAAAACTGAAGTCATCTTTGCATGAAACTTATCACACATTTTGCTTTTCCATTTGCCTTTTTAAAGCAAGATAGGGAATGCAAATAGGGGAAAATGTGCATTTCCTCACAGAGAGAGAATGTGATCATAGACTGAAGGATCTTAGGATCTTACAGGCTTTAATAAAAGCAGGTTTTGGTTTTCCCAATGGCAAAACACCAACAAGAGTCAGAGAACTTGAATGATATCTTAGCATGGTTCAGGACACCAGCTTCTATAGCCTGAGGCTTCATACACAGTTCATCAGTCAGAATTGACTGAAATGTATTTCTTAAGCAATGTTCCAAGCTGTATTTGATAACTTCAGCCATTTCATCATTCTGCTTTCATATACACAGAACACAGCCATAGGTCAAAGGAACATGGACAGGAACGAGATTTAAAAAACATCCACCTTTATATCTGCCAATCCATTATACAGTCCATGAAGAAGTGTTTCAAGGCTGTGACATGCCTGAATTTCATTTTATTTGGTGCAACAAGGAAAATTGTTTTTCATGTACATTTTCACTGTGTGCATTTCTCTGTTATACAGAGAAAACAAAGGAAACAATCAAGGCGTCTTTCAGGCACCTATTTCAATAGAGAGTTCATCTGTAAATTTTTGACTCAGGTCAAAGTCAAGACATAAAATGAAACCACAGTTCTCTCTTTCTGTTTAAAAACAATTACTATCTTCTTGTCCAGGGAGTTGCTTTAACCTTCACAGAATTGCAGGATATATCCTGCCATAAAATGAATTTCATTCATATGAATCACAACAAACTCTACCTTCTACAGGGAACTCCAGCTGATGTCCCTGGAAATATCATCTTTATTGTTCTTTTTAATGAAGCTTAGGATAAGTTTTACTCTTCAATTCCCAGAGCTGATCAAATCAGAAGCTTGTAGTCTACATTATTTTTTCTTCCAAGAAGGAGGGGATTTTCAAGTTAGCAACCAAGTCATACAATGTCTTTTAGAGAAGGGAAATGGAAAGGGAGCAGGTGTTTGCTGCATAAAACAGCTTAAAACTCCTCCCTTTCTGCTCTCTCTCCCTTTTCTGTAGAAGTGCAAAATGTCTTCTTCCTCTTCAAATGCAAGAAGCTGGAGGGCTCCCTCATTTCTCTTTGAGAAGTGGACTGTAAACAGGAATGATAGAAAACCTTGAGAAGTCTTCCTACTAGTGATAAATAACTGCCTTCCACATGCAGAGAAGTGCAATACAAAAGAAAGAGACAGAATGGATGAAACAAAAAATGTGCAAGGCAGGATTTGGAGTTGTCTGACAGAAGTGTCAGCAGATTGGTGTAAGTTACAGTGGTTTACTTTCATTTACAAGCTCAGAGCTGGATTCACCTCTTGCCAGTGATGAGTTTGGCAAAAGGTCTAAGAAATTCTGCACAATGGGTGCTTTTGGCTGTCAACAGTGTATTTTAGGAGTCAGAAATATATGGAACATGAAAAATGGCCCAACAGCACAGAGACCAAGAATCTCCCTGTCATCCCCCTTACACATAAGCCTTCCAAGGTGTTGACGAGCCATGCTGACCATTTTAAAGGTACATTTTTTTGAGAGTTTTAGGAGATTCAACATGGACAAATCGCAGAGGATCAAGTTCTGTTTTACCTACTTTGGTTTATAATTGCTATCTCTATTGTAATCTTTCAAGTAGAAAAAAGTGTGGAGCCCTCCACAGCCCTCACTGCACATACGCAGTTTCTGAGCACTTAGCACTTACATTCTGGACATTTAATTACAACAGTTAGGAAGGCCAGCAACTCCTGGTATACTGTACTTACCCAGAAGTGACATACCTAATTTGTGAACTCAGCCTGCAAACAAAAATTCATCAGCACTTTAAAATTATTAGCAAGAGTTTGACATCATTCAGAAATGTTTACAAATCACTAGAGCGTGTCCTTGGAACAAGATCCAGAATTGTGTTTGCATTTTTAGAATCCCTAAAAATGGGACACTTGTCCAACAGTATGGTCCCCAGGACTGCTTGAAAACAAATAATAAATATTAGAAAAACATGTGAAACACAGATGAAGAAAAAAAACCCCAAAAAAACAACAAGAAGAACAAAAAAAACACACACACACACCAAACCTTCTTTTTCTCCTGTTTTGCAGATGGGAAGGCTCAGGCCCTCCAGTGCTACCCCCGGCCTTTCCCAAACTCAGGCAAGATGCTGTTTTAGTTAACATTCCAGTATGGTTTATCCCTTGTGGTTTTTTTCCCAATCATTTCGCAACAATGCTTTTTGGCAGATGGAAATAACTCCAACAAAAAGCCAGGTGCATGCTCTGGCGGTTTCCCTGCTAAAAGGGATTTAGTCAGATGTTTCTTCCACCTGTGAATTGGCTGCCCAGTCTCAGTCAGCTCCTATGAATGTAATTATTATGCTCTATTTCAAAAAGCCGAAAAAAGTTCAAGTTGGTTCTGTCAAAAAAGGAGCCTGATACCATTACAGTTTATCTCTATTTTCAGAACCTGATTGTCAATGAAATAATATTTGTGACAACCATTTTAATTTTCAGTTTGAGGGCATGTCCTGACCTGGATTTCCATGAATCTACTTCAGATTTACACCAATGCAATAATAATCAGCGACACTCTTTAAACGATAAACAGATATTCACCTCTTTAAATCTCTTCCCAAACGGGCAAAGTCCCTATTTTTTTCTGTGAAGAGATGAGTCATATTCAGGCAGTAATGAGTGACTGTGTCTGCATGGCTTCATGGGGAGCTCTGCTACCTGGGAGGAAGGCTACCAATATATGGCTTCCGTGTGATTTTTAGATTCTCAGGCTTTGAAATCTCCCTTTTCTTTATGAGGACTAAATCCATTTTCTCAAAAGGACAAATCAAAGCAAGATTTGTTTCTTTCCCTGCATTTTTTAGCCTGACATGAAGAAGCCCATTCAACAGCATGAAAAGTTCAAAATTATAAAGTTCTATACTAAAATATTTTTTAAAAATCTGAGATAAATCTGAGGAAGGTTCCATATTAATGGACTAAGGCATAAAACTCCACATGTACCAACAATGCAAACACAGCCTTCTTTATCCCTGATCATAAGCACTTGGGTAACATAGATGTACTCCAAGACAGATTTGTGGGAGTTACAATCTGAAGGCAGAGAAAAGCAGAAGCCCAGCATGACTGAAGAAAATTCAGAGGCAAATAACTAGTCAGACTGCCTAGGGCAGTTTGGATGACTGGCCGCCCAGTCCTGTGCAGAGGGGGAGTCCTGATACTGCTCAGATTCCCAGGATGAAAAGCCAAATATGACCACAGTGAATTGTGTGATGTAGGATGTAGATTTTCCTTGAATTAAATCCATTCAAGTTATTGTGTAATAGTTAGAAAGAATGGGCAAACATCTTTTGATTTTTTAAATCTTTAATTGTTATTAGGATGGAGAGTGGTCCTGAGGTAATATTGCAATAGTAATGTGAAGAAAAAATTGTCACACCAGATGTGTTATCTGTATCTAGTGGGAAAGGAACACATGAAAACAGATATGTTTCCACAATATATGAGTCTGTGTTGTGACTTTTGCAATTCAGACCAGCAGATCAGCAATATCAGAATTAGCAAATGGGAAACAGAGTTTTTGTGATGTTCACTGGTCAACACAGATCTGTGATCTGACTCAGATTTCTGTTAATGTATTCATCAATCATAAGTTTTCTTCCAGAAATTTGCATGAACATATGTCAGTTTTTGGGATATTTCTGAACTGTTCACTTTGACTATTTGCTGTGTGATTGACTAATTTGCCTATCTGGCTGTATGAAACATTTTAAACAGGCGAGTTGAAAAACAAACAGCAAACACTGCACTTCCCCCTGTAAATGTACAGCTGAAACTATAACTACATTAAAATTCACTAAACGTTTGAAAAATTGTGACATTTCTGTGAATACATGGTATCCCATCCTGTCATGCTTTGAGCAGTGCAACACAGTAACGTGAGAGCCACATTTGTTTATTTTATTTGATAGAATAACAGGTATCACAGTCCCCAGGGCTGCCAACTGGTTAGCTGGGCTCTGTTGTGATATGATGAAGTTTTAGGCAGGTCTGGATTTCATGCAGGAGATGTGACCTTGCCTGGAAGAAAGGAGCAGCTCACACTTGGTGTTACTTAGGAAGGTGTTTATTCAGGGCAAAAGCCCAGGTGATCAAAGGGTGAGTGTCTGTCAGAGTTCTTACTTGCCCTTATGAACATGGGCATTACTGATGGAAATGAGGAGGAGTGATTTAGGTAGAGGGGGGTTTGAATTACCATTTAGGGGTAAAAGGGGTGTGGAGATACCTGAGGCCTTGGCTGAGCTACCTGGCTCAGCCAGGGCCATTAAATACCAGGGAGTGTCTATAGATAAGATACAATAGGGATACAATGGACTGGGCCAGGACTATTAAGGAGATACAATGGGGGGAGCCAGGGCTATTATGTGGCTTAACGACAGTGATTAAGGAAAGTGGGGTAGGGGTAGGAATGAACCATTACAGAAACTTCATAACAAAAATTATACAGAATTTTAGAAAACCCAAAATGCACACTGCAACAAACAGGTACCTGGTTTCCTATGAAACTGTAATCAATAGCATCCTAAAATTCTGTATGAAAAGTAATAGGAAACAGCCCACCTATTGTAAAGGGAAGCAGGGTTTTATTTTGGTAAATACTTAGCTATGACATCCAGAATGTGGCAAAACCTCTTGGACTGTACTGTGCTTCTGTTCAGGCCTCTTTCCAGAGGCTATGAGCAAAACAACATCACCAATCTTTTTTTGGTTTTATATTACATCTAGATTGATGATGTTTACACTGATAATATTTTCTCATAAGAGGATTGTAGGAGAAAAAAAATACAATATCATTTGGAACATAAAAATAACACCAGCTTTTTCCATGAAACTATCATAATATCTGTTTTACGCTATATATTACATGTGCCTGCTTCTCAAAGGTGACAAAAGTAATCCAACCTTAAATTCTTTGCAATGTATAGTTTTCTTCTCTGTGGATTTCTGTATGTACTGGAAGTAACTTATGCTATATTATTATAGATTCTAAATAATATAGCCAGATTTTCTTTAATAGGAAAAAAAAAAAAAGAAAAAAAAAAAAGAGGTGTGGGGGGGGGAAGGAAACAGCTTTGGCAGTATCAATCATTTTTATTAGTTAGTAAACAGACCCTGAACTTCAGCTGAATTTCTGTCAGGTTGTCACACTGCAGTTACAGTGATGTAGCTGAGCTAATCATCTGGTAGGTGCTGGCAGGAACCAGTAGCAAAAACAGGGGTTTAGCTCTCAAAGCTTGTTTTGAGGATGTCTACAAGCTGTCAGCAATACTCCATAAAACATAGACCTATAAACACTATATCAACCTGAATCTGATACCAGCCAACTAACAACTTTCTGTTTGTCATAAATGTGCATACAGACCAGCCTATTATGGACTGATAGGGTTTTTTTTTCTTTTTTAATAGCTTGAACAAACACCAGTATATTTTCTTTAAGACCTATAAAAAGTAAGAGGGCATTTTTTTAGATTTGTTTTAAAAACTGCACAGCTTTTTTAAGGAAGAGGCAGTATTTTTTTTTTTTTTCTTAGACCAACTGACATAGTGCACCAATCTACGAATCTTTGAACTTCAACAATGTCACATACAACTGTAGGGTTGACATATCTCAAGGTTCTGGATTGTGTTATACTGGTGGAAGTATTGGCAGTGATAGTTTGCATTTTTCTGTGTGTATAGGCTTGTAAAATGCTTTAAGTCTTCCAGCAGTTATACTAGTTAAAAAAACAAAAGCCCTTCAAGAAGTAGATAGCTGTTACTAGTTTCATACTGCATATACAAAATTAAAAGTGACTAAACTTATGACTCCACAAAACCAGCGACAGCACAGATTCTCTAATGTTGTCTGGGCTGGAGGTACAGAGTAGATGAATCTGCTTTAACACTTTACTGTTAAAACAAATATGTAGAATCATGTATCTACTCCTTCCAGGTACCTCAGGACAGGCCCTTTGGAGCAGTTTTTCAAGGTGACACTTTCTCAAGCAAGAAGAAAAACAAAATGTATCCATTTGAAATTCTGCCTCCCATGAGGAAACATGGATTGATTTCTTGGCTCAGGCTAGCTTGGAGAGATTATTGCATTTGTTCAAGATCAAGAGACTCAAAAAAAGTTGTCTCCTACATTTTATTTAGGATCTCCTACTAGACTGCTTACCAGTGCTGAGCAATTTCACCCTTAACCTCTCACAAAATCACCAGATCATTCTTCCTTAATCTGTTTGCTGCCAGTGTGTGTGCTACAATCTCCTCACTTTTCAGGAAGGTAGATACTAGCATGAGGCAGGAGACACCAATCTCTTCCAGGCAAGCAGTCATGGCACCAGTACAAAATCTTCACTGTCTTGCTGTGTGGAAGCAGAAGCTTCCATTTGTTTTGCTAATATAAAAAATGAGCAAATTAGTAATGCTCAGAAGAGTTTCTTGTGTTACACACACCTAGGATAAATCCACGCTTGATCTAAATTAATTTTCATAGCAACCAAAGAATACTACACAGGTATGGATAAAATCTGTATGGATAAAATTTGATCTTTTTAGTTCTGTAGCCAGAATGCCCTCCAAAGAAAGTTTCAAGAAATTTGTCAGTAGAGAAAGTTAATCACAGGAAAAAAAATTTGCAAACGTTTGGTTTTGGCTTTCAGCACCTTGTATCTTCCTGGCATTTCTCAACAATTAGAGCATGACTTCCTTCTGTTTAGAATTTATTGAAAAAATAATTTACATTCATAATTCTTGTGCTGCAGTATATTGGTAGAGAGATAATTCAAACATTTTGACATTTGACATTGAAGCAGAGCTCATTAGACCTGTACCAGAAGGTCACAACACGTGTTTCAGTTTGCAGTTTGAATGTGTATAATTTCTGGAACAAAGTTTCTGGAGTAAATACTCATAACTGTGATATACTGAATTTCCCTTAAAGCTTAAAAAATCTTCTCAGTGTTTACATAAAATTGTTTCAATATTCATAGCAAAAAGCTATCTGTTCCTTAGTGTATTCATAAATAAAAGGATATAACAGTTGGAAGACAGAATATACTCATTAATTTTTATAAATAGGTATGTCAGTTAAGTTACTTAACAGTTTTCAATCAGTTCTGGTAAGTGTGGGTTTCACATCTCACTATCAGTTGAATTTGTTGAACACAAATAGACTGGTTGTCTAAAACATAATTGGCTCTTTCTGCTTTGAGCAAAAATCAACCTGATTTCCTTTGTATGATGCTGTTGACTCTGAAAGATCAAGCAAACATCATCAATCCACTCCTTCAAGTGTCTCCTTACCTTCTGTGTGTCATTCAGAGCACCAAGAGCTGCTTTGACCTGTCCCCAGTTATGATTAGTGCCCACTTCCTGTCGCTAAATGAGACTTTACCTTTTCCAGAGCAAACAAAAATACTTATGTTTGTTTATGGTTTGTTTGATGCTATATAAAGATGGGCTATACCATACAGGGAGACAAAACTTGAAACATGTCTCTGAGGGTATTTGGATGGCATGTGGTGTGAAAAAAATGTAGAGGGGGAAAAAAAGCTGACAGAATGAAAGGAGCATACTTCAGTTCATTATTACCAGAGTAATAATGAGAATCTCAACTGCCTCAGATTTCAATGTAAATATTTTGTGTGCTTTAGAAGGTTTTTCTTCCTTTTTTTTTAATCACCTGTGGTGTGTTCAACGAAAATGAAAAAATAATGGATTTTGGCAGCTGGCGCTTCAGGTGATGACTTTCAAAACAAAAAGCTGTAAGCTTGCTATTTAATTGGCAGGAGACTGAGAATGAGGGAATTTGGAGCAGTTCTGATAACCAGCCACCCTCAGGGACAGTGTTACATGAAAGTTCATAAATATTGGTGAGGTACCATTACTGCTGTTATTCATGCTTGCCACATCAATTTCAAGAACTATATATTTGCAAATATTTTACCATTGCTACTTATACTTGAGCAATAAATCTAACGGTGTGGTATGTTATCTATCATAAACCACAGCTCAGCAGTGTAGCACTCATGGCTCTCAAGAAAATCATCCACTAAAACCAAAACTTTGAATGTCATTTAACTGATGATTTCAAGGCTGTCCAAAACTTTACAGTACTGGATCATTACTTGTACTTCGTAACTCATAGCCCCTGATTTGCTTGCTTTGGGCTTGGCTTGGGGATTGTCATCTGTTATTTTTTTTTACTTTGTTTCTTGAATAAGACTACAGAAACAGGCTATTGTTGCTGTATGTACAGCATTTGGAATAGCTTAATATGTAGAATTCTTCCTCCTATGTTGCACTGCATCTCTGGGATTTACTTTCATGAATAGTTTCCATGAAGGTGGCATTCATCCTGAATTTTTGTAGTCTTGCTTTTCCCCTCTGAAAAATGTTAGAATAAAATAATGAGTGGAAATGAAGTATTTTTACCTGTGTTTTTTTTCCAAGTTACTTGTCTTTTCAGATTTTAATTTGTCTGCTGAGAGTGTAGCCATCAGTAATGATGTACACAATGCTTCATGCTTCAAGTTGGTGCTGCCCAGAGATGCTGAGCCAAATATTGCTTCCAGCAAAAGCAATGTTAACCGAGGTACTTCAGGATCATTCTGTCCAAAATGGGACACAGATTCCAGCATCCTTATTCTAAATATACTCCAATAAAATTTTGGAACAGAATTTGTAATTTAAAGCTTAAATGTTATAATGGTACAAAAAGCAGCAAAACTTATGTATTACATGTGATTAAGTCATAAAGTAGAATTATTTAATATTTGCTCTGGTTAAAAACCACACAGTAATATAGTTATATAGTCAGTTTTGATGTGTGTGGCAGCAGAAATGAATATGGCACATTATTTAGTAAAAATAGGTCAGGTGAGAGGCTTATCAGTGGAATCCTGATACAGTGATGCAAATCTGAAAACATGCCTGGTGAATAGTACCAGCAAAACTGTGCCTTCCTGTGCATAAGGTAATTCATGTTCAGCCTTATTAACTGTGTTTCATGTGGCTATTACTCCATACCTGCTTTGGAAAAACACAAATAGATTGATACAGTAAAGATTCCTATCACCTAACAGAGGAAACTGTAGTTTATCTGCAAGCAGTGTGCCACCATCTCAGCCACGTTCCTGGTATGTTCCATGGGACACTGCTCATTAGCAGTGATCACCTTTATTGTCCATGCAAATGAAAGTTTGGAGATGGTTTTAAAGTGCTACTTTTCCTCTTCTTTACTCAGCATTCAAATCTTCTTCCACAAATATTGTATTCTGTGAGTAATTTTTACCCCAATTAGATCATATTTTAGCTATCTCATTACCACAAGTTCAACATTTACTTTGTCTCTCTAATTTTTCATAGAATTCCAATCATTAAACCTGAAAAGCAACAACGCTTGCATGGAGAACATGTGCTTTCCAGAATATATGGTTTCTTGGAATATAGGTGATTATCTTGGCTTTTTGCCTTCAGTTTTACTGTTATTTAAGCACCAAGCCATTGTTCTCATTGGAATTACCTTTAAAAATGAAAGAGCAGGGAACATTGTGCAGAAACTATTAAATGACATGTGAATGAGCCAAACAGGGGCAGCAAAACTCATTCGTATTTATGTGTTTCCCTTCAGTAGGAAAAAAAGTTGACTACCTTGTAATAACAAAGATTGAAGTGATTGTGCTTTAAGGCTGTTGGCACTAACTTTTATAATGATCATGACTGAGAATGAAAATAACAGAATGGTCTTTCCCTGTATACAGTTTTTAACCTCTGTTATTGCACATCTCTAGATTTCAATTTGGGTTCACAATCTAGGGAAAAAAAATTGATAGATTGTAGATGTTCCTAAAGTGAAATAAATCACCCTTGTCTCTCCTCAAATTTCAGATCCCTCACTAAATGCCTTTGTGCTTGCAATGTCGGGTTGCCACCATGGCTGCTCCCCTTTCTCTTCCTCCATTCTTTCTTTGCTGTGTGTCCTACACTTCACGTGCAATAAGTTTGCATAACTACACTTCTCCTACTCATGCTTTTCTTAATTTTGTCTGGAGTTCTTTGGAAAAGAAAAATTCACCCTAATTAATATGTTTGAAACATGTGCCACGATCTTGAGAAAGTTAAAGAAGTATTCCATTGGTCCTATGCCCTTTATATTGGATGGTAATTTTTAATAGTCAGTCACAAAAAAAATTTGATTTTCTTCTAGCTTTTGCTAGACCAGGTCTGTACAGTAGGATGGATAAATAATCTTTTAAAAAAAAAAAGAAAAAAAAAAGAAAAAAAAAAAGACACATTCTGAGTGTTCTTCAATCTTGGGCTCGGGTAGAGGTATGGGCAATCATGTAAAATCTGTTTTCTCCTTGCAAATTTTAATCTCTGCAGTGTACACAATGTTTTAAAAACCATGAAGCCAAGGAGAATGATTGAGATATTTCTCAATATTATCATGAGATACCAATGATAATCTGCTGAGTTTTCTGTTTCACTAAGCACTAGAAATTAACTTTTCATTGCATTGTATCAAGTTTCATTAGAATGATAGCCATGAGTAGGTGGCTGTAAAACTCTTCTTTGAAGTGCTAAAACCAGAAGACAAGTTTGTGTTTGACAAGAACATTGGAAATTTATATATGAAAATTACAGATAAAGAAAGTACAATATTTAAGATGGGATGAGAATTAGGCTTTTTTCTGGTGGGGCTGATTAACAGATATGTTACACTATTTCTTCAGATGAAATTTTTATTTCAACTACTCATAAGTTCTTGTTTAAGTAAAGAGGCTACTAATTGAATTGCTGTATTTTAATTATTTCCCCCAATGGAAAGAAACAGTCTTAAGACCTTTTCATTTCCTTACATAAATATACTGAATTAATATTTCTATTATATTTATTACCTGCTCCTTTCCCTTTGTGAGAATTGAGTGTGGAATACTAAATAGAAGCAAGGTATTTTTAACAGCAGATATCAACATCCATATTAGCTGTTAGATCTCTCAAAGTCCTGATTTTCAGACAGGAGTCATGTACAGAAAAAATAATGTGTTAGTTCTTGAGTAATAATAGTTACTCCACTTGAGCCTTCACCTGAAACATTTAAAACTAGAGGGAACATAAGGCTGAAGATTTAATCAAAGAAGCCAGACTTTACTGGAAACAGAAATAAGTCATTAATACATTTTCCCTATCTCTTACAGGAGTAAGATAACTGATATCACTCCTAGAGAAACGAGGAGCACCTTTACCATCTAGATCATCACTCTGCATCCTGGCCATCTCAGCTGTCATGCTTTTAGATACTGCCCTTACATTCCCACCTCCTAGAGCTGTTATGTGTCTCTGTGTTTTCCCACATTTTAAACTATTTTTGCCAGAGCTTTTAGCTGCAGAGAAATGCACTTTAAATGGAACTGAAATCTCAAAAGGCCAATAAAACAGGATTGTATTAAAGCAAGCCATGATTTGATATCAGCTTTGCTTTTGTGGGGCTGTCTTTTGATCTTTGAATGCTTGGATTTAGCACAACTGAAGTGTCTTTTTTACTTTATGCTGGTCACTTTAAGATACAAATTTGGAAGTGTACTTCTTATGAGAAGTGCTCTGTCAGTGCTTTGTATAATGCTGCACTTAGATCCTCATCTCTCTCTCTTGTGTTCTTCCTCTCTGGTGGAATCAATGTGGATTTTTGCAGTCAATGTGAATGACATCTCCAAAACACTCTGAACCTGCTTTTTTGTGCCTTATCTGGAGAAGGTTAGATTAAGGGTAGCACAAAGCATAACTTCCAGAGTTATTTCTTACACAAAAAATATGTACATTTCAGGTAGGCAGCATGAAGCAATTATTATAGAATTTCTTTGAATGAAAGCTACCTTCTAATCACAAAATCATCAATTAAAAAAGGGTTAAAAAGGATATTGTACACCTCTGCTAAAGGTGAGAATATCTTTTTCATTAGGCAGTCTTTTTATGCCCCAGCAGGAAAAGTGAAAGATGCCAATCACATAGAAGCAAAGGACATTTATATTATGTAAATATTAATCTTCTGTAGTGATGAAAAGACAGCTTAAAATATTTAATCAAGAATGTGAGGGAGAATAAGGGGGTGAGGAAGGAAGTAAAAACCTCTACATATCTGTTTAAATTTGGGGAGTTTTAATGTACTAGAATAATCTGAGGCATTTGGCTAATAATCATGTGCCATTATTGACTGCTTCTGCTAAATAGAGATACTTTCTGCCTGTAACCAGGTCTTAACACTTTAATACTAGAAAGTGTCTAAAACAATTTTAAACATGACTACAGGCTTATAAAATAGGCACAGGAGCTACGTAGATATAATAATCATGTTAACCATAATAATAAACATTCTTAATACTAATTCTAATACATTTCAGAGCTGACTTAAACATAATACTTTATGTTTAAATTAGCCACAGTAGTAGCTTTAGCCACAGTAGTAGCACTAAGTCAAAGAGAAATTCATACTGCAATGAAAAATACAATCTTTCTCTACAGCACAAACTTATTTTTTCGCCTGTCCAACTCAGGACTCACCAGTGTTTACCATCATGAACAATAATTATGGCATTACATGAGTAATTCTTCAATAGGTATAATAAATATTTTTAAGGAAAACAACATTTTATTTTCTAGCTTTATCTTTTTTGCTAGACATATTTAATTTCATCAGGATTATACAGAAAGAACCATTTCTACTCTTAATAGTGATCAAATGCAAGGTGGCATCAATTCTTGGCAGGGATTTTGGGCACAAATTATGTACAAACCATATATACAAATAATGAGTGATGCACTTGATGAATTTACATTTTTAAACACAAGTTCATTTGTTTTCAGTGAGATGTACGCATGAACTCCATATTTATAGGCCTATTTGAAATACTGAAATAGAAAAAGGAGTCAGGACCTACCAGCCAGAATAAGAATTTACTGCAAGAATCTGGAATGCACCCTTTTTACACTAGGAAAATATGGTATTACACCATATGTCAATTCTATTTATTTGCTTACCCATATGAGAATTTCTTTTTACATCCTTGTTAGCTTGTCATGACACTGTTTATGCTAAACATGCTTGCATGCCTGCTCCCTACCTTCTGTAAGAAGAAGCAACTGTACCTGATCCATCCCCACCAGTTAAACTTCATGGGTTTCCCAGAGTTCGCTGTAGCCTTTATAGGTGCAGTTGTACCTTATGCAAGGACATGTGGGAGAAAACTGTTCCTTGAGAGGATTCAGACATCATTCTTCTTTAGCTTGCATTCACAGAGGCAGCACAGAGGTCAAGAAAATCCTGCTGGCAAAGAGCCAGTGTCAAGGCAAAATCAGGCTCTGCATGACTGACTGCAGCCCAGGCTGTCAGATTAGTCCCCAGGCTGGCAGTGGACTTAGGGAAAGCTTTGAGGGGAGAGACAAAAACTCACTTTATCCTGTCAAAGTCATACCAAGATCTGATCGGTTTTCCCTTCTGCAAAATCTTTTAAAAATGGCTTTTCTATTCATGTAGAAAAGCTGTCCCCATGCCCACTACACATCTGAACACCATCAGTGCCTGAGAGCTGCCTAATGTCCCATTTTCAGGGGGTCACAGGGCTTGTTTGAACTTCCACAATGCCTCCAGTTTTCCCACTCTAACCTCGACATAAAACCTTCTCAGCAGGACTCTGTGGCTTGAAGACAAAAAATGACTGTGAGGTTTTAGTGCTGCGAGGCTGCATTTTGTACAACTCTCCTGTCTTTACAAGTTTCTTATAAATGCAAAATTAAATCAGTTTCAGAGAGCTCACTGGGAATATCTCCCTACTGCTCTGATGACAAACACTCTGCAAAGACCCCGTCGCTGGAATTGATGGTAATCTTTACTTTTTACTGGCCTGGTATTAAATTGCTACAACAGCTGGTAAATACAACCTGGCCTTACAAGAAATTGCAAGAGTTAAAAAACTGCAGTAACTATGAACAAAGGGGGGAAAATCCAAATTAGAGGTTGCTGCAGTTCTGTTCTGAAAAGCACTATTTTATTCCAAAGAAACTCCCAGTGATATTTCCATTGGTGCCACAATGTTTTGTAATCTCTGGACAATAATTTCAGTTGACTACACGATTGCTTGCAGTAAAAGGCAAGAATCGGGGAATGATCATTTACTCACTAAACTTTCTTACAAATTTGATTGTTTACTTATTAAACTTTTCAAAATTTGAACAGAAGTAAGCATTGTAGGAAAACAAAATTAAGAACATTAATAAACTGTGAATATTTTAAATTAATTAAAAATTGCTAAAGCTTATGCATATCATTTCATTAGGTACAAGAAAATCTTGGTGCTACATTCTTGTGTTTTCAGACAGGATTTTCCACAGAATCTCCTTGAGCAAGGCAGACACTGTGTATCAGTCCTAAATCAAACTCATCACCATTATTATCTTCCTGCATGTACAGGATTTCATCCATCTAGTGACAGAAACAATTTCACAGATAAACAGGTCATCTGGGCCTTTATTAGAGTCTGTAAAATGTAATGGGAATCATCCTGATTTCAAGCATCAGCTTTTTTATCACCAACCAGCTGTTTCTAGTGCTGGAAATAAGTGCAGGAGGTGTTGTATTTAAACCATTCAATGTTTCTCCTGTACTGCTAAGCAAAAGAGTACCATGGAAAAATTCTGTTGCTGATGCCAAATGACTGAAACTGCTTCACAGCCATGGTGCATCTGAAACAAACTTCCACATCCATTTGTACACATCAGCTAGTGGTCCCTATATACCACATGGGAAGCAGATACCTATACACAGAATCCTAAAATACAATCCTATACATACAATCCTAAGACTTTCTCAAAATTAAATACCTGAAATAAAATAGACATTTCATTGCACATCATCAGAGAGGTATTTTTATAGCATGATAATGGATACAAGTACAGCTGAACATTTAATGGACTGGCCATGCAGATCCATCTGGGTTGGCATGGGAACCCTAAGTTTT
The DNA here is from genome assembly GCF_965231275.1 of Zosterops lateralis. Taxonomy (NCBI): domain Eukaryota; kingdom Metazoa; phylum Chordata; class Aves; order Passeriformes; family Zosteropidae; genus Zosterops; species Zosterops lateralis. Next base: position 43,219,946 of record NC_139761.1, read on the forward strand.
CTATGGTCATCCCCAAGTATCCAAATGGCTCAGAAAAAGCATACTGATTCATGTATATTTGGGGAATAGGCCTTATACAGAATTTTCCTCATCCAAGAATCTACATTTTGAGTAGAACAGAAATCTTGGCTATTCCCTTAAGCAAAATGTCTTCAGTCTTACAAGTCTGAATTAAATCAGTAGCGCATAGATTCAGAGTCAAAGGGATGGTTGACTACCCTCTGATGACAGAAAATGCAAAAAAAATCCTAAGTCTCTAAAACAAGTTGGCTACCCAAACAGATGGTGTCCATCACTGCTACTTCTGTCCTTGAAAATTTAGAAATAGCTGGTAATGAATAAACCAAAAATATGCATACAGAAGACTAAAATCAGCTTACATAAACAGACTGTAAAGAGAATAAGCTGAAAACCAGCATTAGAGGAATTAGTCCCGAGAGTCTCTTACTTTGTTATTTAGCCAATGCATTTCTTTCAGTGGTGATGGTGTGAAATTGTTCAAAGAAAGAGGTATCAACTTTTTTTCAGTATTTGTATCTTTTCTTGCTGTCCTTAACCCTGTGTGGTAAAGGTTGTGTAAAGCAGCAACAAAATATTACATCAGAAGTTTTTTTCTCTTAATACAACAGTTTTCGCTCTCTAGGTAGAAGGAAGCAGTTATTCAAAGGCAATGCATTTTGTACATGGAAATTACAGCTGCATTGCTGTTGTGAAATAGAACAGCATGAATCCATTCCTTGGCAACAATCACAGTGAGGAAGAGAAATGATGCAGTAAACATATGTAACCTATTCCTCCTGCAAACCAAATAATGTCTCCTTAGAGTCCTCCTCGGATGCTGCAATACAGAGAGGTTTCAGTAATCCTATCCTGTACAAAATACTGCAGGAGAAGGAAAATAAATCAAAGGACTCCTATATTTAACTTTCAAATATATTGGTTATTCCAACACTGTGCTTGTTCCAAATCATTTGAGTAGCTTGAGGACAATGAAGCATCGTTGGAATATATGGCTTTGAAATATCTCTCATTACATACACTGCAGCTCATCAAAAATGAAAAACATTTGCCAGACCTGGCCTTGATTATCTTTTCCTTTCAATCTGGACATAAAATTTTATGGCAGAGAAATGGGAAAGCACAAAATAAATATTCCATTCCAACCCCTACCCTGTCCCTCTGGGTTGTCCTCTTTGGTCCAAGAGCAGCAGTTATGGTGGATAAGTTGGACCAGTCCCTCCTGCAGAAGCAGCCCTTAAGCTGCCCTCAAAACCAAATTTACTGCCCTTACCATCAATGAGCATGGATGTAGAGGCCAAGACATTGAGACTGATGTGGGATGCACTTTATCACTGTAAATTGATGCGGGCAGTGTTATGCCATGCCCAGGTTCAGCAAAGCAGGCAGGCAAAGAGCAGCTGAGGAGATGGGGAGGGCAGAAAGTTCCTGTTCTCTGCTGCCCCAGACACAGAGCTTCAACTCAAACACAAATACAGCTCATAAGCAAAAACAAGAGGGAAATAAAACCAAAAAACCCTAATCCCTTTATCTCAGTGCAGACAGGATTCTGTCTTTAAAGTTGATTTTTAAAAATTTAAATGTAAACAAATGTAGCAGTCTTCAGCTGTTTAAATATTGCAGGTAATTGAGCTAATGTTAAAACATTATGTGTTGCAAATAACACAAGATAATAAGAAAATCCAGGACAACTTAAATGATTCAGTTTGTAAACCCTTATGTTTCCCAAAACAAAAATACCTGAAATGAAAAATCAATTCTAGAATGATTTAATGATGCATGGAATAGCTTTTCCTTGTATGTGGATATCATTGCTGCAATTTCACTGGATCACTCTGGTACTTGTAATTAAACATATATGTAAGCTTGTTCAGGACCAAAATATCTTCAGGCTTTTAATATATTTTATGATTAAAACCAAAATTATTGCATTTATTTATTATTACTATTTATTATTCAAGAAGCGTACTCGACAATGTTCCTTGCAGTAATATAAATTGATTATATAACCATATTACAATTGCTTCATTTTTCAAGTTAATGCAAATAAATGCTTTTGAAATGTTACAATAATGGTAACTCATTTTCAACTCAAGTTCTGTCCCAAATTAAATAATAAAAAGTTAACTATGCTAACTTTAATTTTTTTCTTAATTTAAGGCAAACTGAAGTACATGGATAGTAAAATAAAGTTCAAGTTTGGAGACATAAATCTGAAATTCAATATATTATTTTGAGCCATTTTTTTTCTTGTATGATCACAAGCTTTTAAATTTCTTATTCTGTGGCAGCATTCTTATTTGATAGAATCCAGAATTAAACTTGGATAAACGCAGAGGAACCTGCCTTCATTTACAGATATCCAATTAAACCATACAGTTTCTTAGGATCCCAAGTGACTATAGCACATTAAGGCAGAAATTACTCACTGCAAGGGATCCTGACTAATACCATCCTTGGGAAAATGCCTCTGCACCACCTCTGTATGTGAGTAGCATTTATTGCTGCTCAGGTTTGGCACCCCTCCAACCTCCCACCTTATCAAGCTCCTAGGCGTTGCTTCTTGGATGTGTCCCTACCTTTCCCTGGTGCAGCCTGGCGATTCCTCTCAATGGAGAATAGTAAATACAGATTTCTGATCTAGGCATCACACTGACTGAAAACAGGAGGTGAACATACAGCTCAGAAGGCTCCACATATTTACGTACAATTCTGTATTGTGGAAACACTTGAGGTCAGTCACTGAGGGTTGAGTTAAATGGCTTTTTCTCAAGTAACTGTAAAAATAAAATGGGGCAAAAATTCTTGCTGGAAACTCACAGGAACCTAAAGGAAATGGGGAGAGAGTGAGAGACTCTTTTAGCTAAGAAATAGGTTAGCGTGGCATTGAAGTGGGAGTGGGGCAGGCAGCAAAGGAAATTTGGCATCTTGACTAATACTTCAGCCCCACTGGGCCAAAACTAATGCTTACCTATAATAAGAAGCTAATAAATTCCTTAAAATCCAATTAAATCCATTATCCAATATTGCTAGTGTGATCCTTCCAAAACAAGTTAAATGTTTAGGAGCATAAGCTCCATTGGGAATGACATCTCAGCCTGATCATGGTCTTGTAGATCAAAAGCCCTTATATTTCACCCACAATGTATCTTGAGTACTGCAAGAATTGCAAGAGATAGGAATCAGCTTGGAATGTGTTGCCATGAACACAGATGTGATTCTTTGCATATGCAACCAACTACCCATTATCTCCATTCTCTTTTCATTAGACATATCCATCCATGTGCCAATCACACTCTTTCCACTTACCATTTCAAGTTTTCTTCAGAAGCACTAATGTGGGAAAAAATAGACAGGTTTAAAACTAGCTTTTGTATTCATACAATGAAAAGGAAATTCCATGGCTGAAGTTGAGTAACTGACCAAACTAAATTATTGCAGTGACCACCTTTGATGTCATCACCCAGCTGAACCACCAGTGCAGAGGTTGTGTTCACTCCAGGGTTGCCCAAGATGATGTGTGCTTATAAGATAAGATACAGAAATCTAATGCTTAGTGACCAGCAAGATCTTTTAGCCTCCTGTTTTTTCTTCGTAGCTTTCGAAAGTAGAATCCCTGTAAATTGATGTATAAAGAGTTATGCCTCATGTGGGAGAAGCTTTTAAAGTTGTTTCAGGGTAAGATGACAACAGACAAAAAGCCACCTTCTGTTTGTTGAGGCCATTGTGGATTTTGTCTACAAGGTTATGTCTTGAGGCAAAAGCAAGCAGCTGGCAAGAGCTGGTATACAGCATCTTTTTATTTTACTGAGGCTGCTAGGAAAACATAAGGGAGTTCTTAGGGTAGGGAGAATGTTCACAGAGCAGTGCAGTGGGAGATCATCAGCACATCCCAGCACACACAAAAGAAGATGGCTTAGCATCTGCTCTGGAGCTCCAGAGTGTGCAAGCCAAGAGTTCTGGGTACTGGCAGTCATGTATGGAGATGGATCACAGTGTGCCTGCCAAGGGGATTGGATACTGGTAATCAAGCACAGAGATGGATATTTTGGTTGGAGGGCACAGAAAAATAGCAGGAAAATTAAGAATTATTCTTTCCAGTGCCTTATACGTGAGCAGACTAAATAATCTATTTACATTCTCATTAGCTTGAATATTTCCCACAGTAGAAATGGGGCAGAAATAGAGTAGAAATTTTAAATAATAGGAATATGTATATTTAAATAATGCTCCACTCGACTTATTCAATCTATCAATGTCTTCATTCTTCATAATTACTTTAAAGTCAAAAACATATGATAATGATTTGGATAGAAATATATGCTCACATAAGCATCCATATTGGAGACAGCAAACTCAAAATTATGTAAAGCATTCCCCTGAATAAAAAGGTATTTTAGACTCCAGACCAAGACTCTCCTACATGACATGCGTTTCTATTCTAATTGTAAAATGGGAAATGTTTTCTCCAAGGAGAAGCAGGTGTGAATGTTAAGGTCTGACTTCTTCAGCACCTAAATTACCTCTCCTTTTGAACTATCCCGAAGTGTTTGCATTGAACTCCACAGGGTGGCACCAGTGCGTGCGAAATTACCCACAAGGAATTTTTGCCCTGCGAAATTCAGACGGCAGACTCTGGTAGTGGAGAGAGTGGATGCCATCTATTCCCCAGTGTGTAGGGGTTGGGCCGGCAAGTGCCCTTAGCAGTTTGAGGTACATAACAGTGATTCAACCAAAGTCCCTATAAAGGCAGCTTCCATGGATTTTGAAAACTGATCAGGGACTGATCCCTTTTCGTGGGACAGTTTGATTAATAGGCATTAAAGCGGAATTGCACTTAAGTAATTAAAAAATAATTTATTCGCAGTGAGTCAAATGCTGGAGTAAGAGGAACAAGGTAGAAACCAAGCAAACGTGTCATTTAACACTCATTGGGCTGTGAATATTTCTAACAGCATGTACTGTATGTTAAATTTTAAAAAATTGTTTTGTTCATTTGTTTTGTTTTGTTTTAATGAGGATAATCCACCCTAATGTTAAAATAATGAAGAGATATTGAGGTGGTCAGTGCACACCAAGACCTCAGTGCTGGCAGGAGTGATATGCTGTCAGAAGACACTTGTGTATTTCACACTGCAGATGCAGAACTTCATGGCACACAATTTTTATTATTATGCAGCTGATTAATTGTTTCTGTAATTATGTTACCACCTAAAAATGCTGCTGCTGTATAAAGTGCCAGCCCCATGCAACTGAAGTGTGTTGGTGTCGACTAATAAATGTCTGGGTTAAAAAAGTCATTTTACAGCAAATAAAATTTATCTGCATATAGCTGCATATCCACTAGTCTTGGTCAGTGGAAGAACGATGGCAGCTCTGTCCATGTCACTCTCAGGTCTGTTGGTGCTCAAGAGACCCCACTATCTCCTGGCAGGAGTCTTTGAGGAGTCAGAGATGTACCAGTGTTTCTGCATCAGCTTTTGGATAACAGACAGATTGAGAAACTAGCTAGCAGTGTCAGCAAATAAAGCAAATGGAAGAAGGGAAGAGATTAGCACAGTACTGAAACAACAAGGAACTTCAAAATGGGGTTGAGGATGTTATCTAGTTTACAGTTTGTCAGAAAGTCATCAGACAATCAAGCAAATTATCAAAGTAATCCTGTTTCTTCCTTGCATCAGATAGGAAATTTCAATTCTCAAAATCCAAATTCTCAAAATAAATTAAGTTTTTGTGCTTAGAGACAATTCTAAGAATTTTTTATGTCATTTGTAGTGAAGTGATTGTATCCAGAATGATAGACTTCAGTAGATACCTGTGGTGCCTGTTGTGCATCAATTTACCATCTCCTGCCATATGTGTATTCTTCTGAGATTCCTCACAGTCTCTGTGTAGTCTTGTGTTTTACCTCTGAAATACAGCAGGAGCTGTGATTTTTTAAGTGTATATTTAACTCTGTTGTGGAATTGCCCAGAGACTTGATCTTATAATTCATTATCTTGTTCCTTCAGTTGCCTAAGCTACAAAATTCAAATAATACTTACTATTTTCTAAAGTGCTTTGGTATTCTTACATGAAAAGCAACTAAGTGCAAAACACTACTGCAGAATGCCATAAATGCCAGATAGGAACCATCAATAAGCACCAGACATAAAGCTACCAACGTTCGTGCCAGAATTAAAAAAATTCCCTGAGATATGAAAAAATTTCTGAAATTGTCAATTTAAATTAGAGTTTCACTTATTTGTGCCCTCAATAGTACCAATCTCCAGCAGTACCCTTGTTTACATGTGTTATCTGATATTTTAAAAGATTGGTGCAAACAAAAAGCCATGCCAAGATCTTGAAGGGAGAGGAAAAATGATAGAAGAGATTTGTACCACATTTTATATTTACAGATAAAGTCCTGAATAATCCAATGACAGGAACAGAAAAGAAAAGAAAGCCCATTTCAAGACAGCAAAATTTATCACCCTCCTGGAAGAACGCTGAAGACTGGGTAATACAGCAACAATTTTCCAGCCACAAAGGCACAATAACTATCATGTTAGATAAAGACTACCATGATTCAGAATAGTTTGGTCACATCAGTAGTGGAGCACAGAAATATTCAGAGAAAACACAGCTATCTTAAATGCCTTACAATAACAGACAATACCAAGTGGTACAAATACACAAGGCACAATAATCAGTGGGAAGGAAACTTTCATTGTCTCAATGTTCTTCTGACACAGCAACATTTTTCCTCCTGTGGACAAATCCTCCAGTCATGCATCTTTCTGAGCCCCAGGGCAGCTGGGAGCTAGGCCTTCACAACATTGAGACATTTCCATCACAAGCTTCCTCTCTGAAACTATGAGGTAAGCAATTCATGACTCTCGTCAGAAAGCTCCTAAAAATGTAGAGAGAGGTGTGCTACGATTCATGGAATTGGCTACCATTCAGAGATTAACTGGAAGAATGGGCATGTCGTAAAGAATTCTTGACTGCTCTTCCCAGCTTACATTTTGCATAAGCCATTATGGCTTTTTTTTTTTTTCAAAACACTGAAATATTGTTTCAGGAAGTCTTACCTGATCCAATAGGTCATTGAAATAACTTTTCTTACATGAAGCCTTATTCAACATTGTTCTATGCATTTTGCTGGTTTTCTTCAAGCTTTTAGTGTGAAAAGTAAAAAAAAAAATAATAATAATAAAAAAAAAAATTAATAAATAAATATATAAATAAGGCAATATAATGGGGGAAAAATTAGTGAGAATAAAAGTAAAATCATTTTCATTGCCCAAACATAGCAAACATAGGTATGAACCAAAATATCGAAAGAAGGACTCATGAAATTCCAAGCCTTTGAATGTTATGAAAACATTACAGTCCAGTGAAGCTATATTTTAGGCATTTAAACTTGATATAAACATCAAATCATTTATATTTTCGAGTGTGCCATTGACAAGAATCACAATAGTGACGAATTTCAAAATAAAAAAAAATTCTAAATACTGAGCTCAGAGAGTTATAATCTTACTTGTTTTTACTTATGTCCCATCTCTTCCCCTCAAGCTCACACAGATGCTTGACTAATTGTTTGCAGTGCTTCATATTCTATTCCACAGTTTCTAAAATAATCACCTTTACAATTTTATCTCTCTCTCCCTTTAAAAGGACAATAATTAGGCCTGATTTTCAGAAATATTACGTAGCCAGACCTCTAATTTACTGTAGCAAAGGTGACAAGAAATCAGTGTCAAGCATCTTATGGAGCAAATCCAAAATTAAAGAATAAAAAAGCAATAGATGTTAACAAAAACATGCATCCCGATTCAATATATGTTTCTCTAAAGTTGAGATTTTTTTAACACTGGTTATCCATAGAAAGAAGTCTGAATAAATATGCACTTATAAATTCTGTTAAGGGTTACTTAAAGTTTTTTAAGCTTATGTAGTTATTTTGTGCAAGAGTCATTGTACACTAGCAGTTATGTTACTTGTCTCTTAGATCAAAGACAATTAAAAAGCAAATATTCCTAGTATCTTGCTGAAGAACATCCTCTGTCTAAAATCAGTGCACTCCAGCTTTTCTGTGGAGGTTAGAAAATGCCTGAGCAAGTGAATCCAATAAATGACAAAAACAAACCCATGAAATATTAACATTTAACCTTAAAACTTATCAAACCTGGGTGAGGTTGAATTTAAATCACAGGCAAGAGATGGTTGGGCAGGCAAAAGTAACCCAGCACCTATTTCATGGAAGGGCAAGTAACCTTGTTTTGCCAGACTGGCTCCCTCATTTCTTGGATGCCCAGCTGTTGGTAGTGGCCCCAGGTGCTCTCATGTCCCCCATGCTCAGTGTTAAACTCACTGGCCACCCTCTAGGTCTAGCCTTTAAGCAAATTCAAGGGAAGATGAAATGGAGTCTGTCTGCCTCTCCTAGTAATGTGATGAACAGAGTACACTGTAGGTATTCAGCAGATAAGTAAAAAGAAAAAATGTTTCAAGTATTTTATAGCATTAGTTGCATATTTTAAATTAACAATCAGCCGTAGACAATATATAAGTGAATGTAGGACAAAATGTTCCTGCTCTAGACTGAGACAGTTAAATATTTTCTAACAAGCATAGTTTCAAGGTGATAATTCACAGTGCAATTCAGAAAGAAATATTGTATGCAGTTTCACATAATAAACCTTTACCCATTTCTTATGAAAATCTCAGAGAAAAATCTTTGGTATTTCATATTAATATTGTTCACATGAATTTAAAACAAATGTAATGGCCCATTACACTTTTGTGCCTCTCAACACACTTTGCATACAAATTGAAAATAACATCCTACTGCCTCACTTTTATTGAAACCAAAGCAAAAGAATCCATCCAGTCTAAGTATTTGAATATACTCAGTTTATTTAAAAGCATTAAACTAGCTCTATCAGCCTTGATCTTCCAAACCCCCAAACTTCCCTATGTCAGAAACCCTCGCTTTAAGTAAATTAAGTAGGAATATCTGTCTACCTTACTGCAAAGTAGTGCTGCAGAACTTACACTTTCCCTGTGTTGAAGACCACATAACTTCCTTTATTTTTGGTTGCAATCTTACATAAAAGGAAAAGAGCCCTATTAAATTTAATTAGAGATGTTTATTTTATATAAATCAGATCAAGATACTGGGCACAACATTCAGCTGGCAGGACTCACTGTAGCTACAGCTGCTGGCCCACTTTGTACCTTGACTGCATTTTTTGTTCAATAAGCCATGATACTGTTGGCCAAAATATTCATGGCCAAACAGATATTTTTGATTCCATCCATTGGTTCATATTATGCCAGCTAAAGAAAAGAAATGGCATGAATGTAAAAAGATGCATCAGGAAAAAAATCAACCAGAAAATAATGGGATTTAGAAAAAAGTACTTCTAATGGACCAGTTATTTGATAACCCTCTACTCTAAAATCTGGTTTTAGAGTAAGGGTCTTAAATTAAGGTAGGTAATGGATTTGTTTGGGAAAACATCTGCACTCTTTCTTAAAGGAAGCCCCTCAATCAGCTGAGAGCAGGTTTTAAAGAAGGTGTGTAAAAACAACAAAATACCCTTCTGAAAAATTAGAGTCCCCTTATGAGCTGAAGTCTCACTGAAGCTGATCAAAGAAGTCAGTAGACAAAGTCTGCAGTGTCAGTAATGCTCTGGGACTCCAGCCCTGTCCCTTACAATTCCTTAGGGGACCTCCAAGAGCTGTTTGGTACACTGTAGCAGGCTTGTGCAATTGTACACCACGGCAGCTTTTCCTGTGCTCCCAAAACTCCTTTTTCGGCAACTTATGTCCCCTTTAATTCTAGAGAGAGAAGAACTCAATTTCTTCTGAAACTGGACAAGGTCTACCACCTTTTAAGAGACATCCTTAGCTGTATGAAATTATTCTTTGAGCATAACTTCAGCACCAGTCTGTACCTTGGTGGTCTGTCTCTTTCAGCATGGTCGTTTTTCCTTTCTGTGCAGCCTAGTAGACCATTACTATCCTAAATATTTTGTTTACCATCAGCCGTAATAATGAAGATGCAGTTAGAAATCATGCACCACTGCCTTAGTGTTGGATGGTTAGGTTTATGTTTTATACCCTAAGTAATTACATGTCAGGTGAGAGGCTATTTTCTGGTTTTCCTGTACTTTCTAATCAGTATAAATCTACAGGGTTTCTACCAGCATTCAAAACAGACAGATATTTGCAGAATACCTGCAAAAATATTTTCAGGGATTCCAAACAGATAAACAAATAAAAATTATGACTGGCTTGGTAGAAAAACTACAAGATTTTTACTCCAGCAGTGTTTGTACTATATCCTTCAGTTAATTACGAGCCATCCAAAAGATTAAAAATACAGTAGTTATGAAACTCTTCTTTATCCCTTGGAACTGTGCAGAACAATGCAGTGCTGACTCCCTGCTAGATTACTGGAAGGCAAATATTAAATTCCAGCAAAGAAGCAATTACTAAGTCCATGTTTGTAATTAATTCACTACTGATTAGTTCTGACATGCAAGTGGTCTGACTGGACCTAAAAAGGCAGTTAAAGAGAGGAAAAAATGTGTAGTATAAAATAGCATTTATTTCTGTTAGGAGCAAAACCAATACTATTAAATGAACACTGATTTTTTTTTTTTTTTTTTTTTTTTTTTTTTTTTTTTTTTTTTTTTTTTTTTTTTGGAGATGTCAAGATTTGAAAGTTTGCCCTTCACCCATCCAAAACACCTCACTTTGCTTTCAATATTATAGACACTATACTGTATATCGGACCTAGCCTGGTGGAAATCATTACAGATCTAGTGAAGATTATTCTTTTCTTCATATTATCGCAGACAAAGGTGTGATTTTTGTTTATTAATCTATTTATTACAAGTGAGCATGCAAAAATATGTTCTGTTGTTCACCATTGTTTCTCAGCAACCGTACTAATTAAAACATTTAAGTAATCCAGTTGCACAGCTTGTTTTTTTTAAGTGACTGACAAAACATTGGTAAGTGCTAGTATTGGAAGAGAATAGCTGTAAATGTTCTCTGCATTAGCATAAATTACCTGGTGAATATCAATAAATGCTTCCACAGAAACAAGATTGCTGCAGAGATATTTCAGTAGCTCATGCTAATCAACTAAAATAAAATGTAAACAGCTCCAAAATTAGACTCAGTAAATCATATAGCACCTTGGTGGGAAATAAACTGTGAGTTCCAGTTTTTCAATTCAGAGGGACTGAAGAAATACATTTAAATTTCCTTTAACACTGTCACTCTTCTTGCTGCTCCTTCTGAAAGCTTCCTTGCCATGAAAACCACTTCTTGATCTTAACATACAAATAAACTCCTCCTGAGGCAGAGTGGGAGTATTAGCATAAGTGTGCAGATTTACATACCCTGTTTGCTTCATCTGGCAGCTCCAAAGGCATTCAGCAGCCAGGTATACTTGCTTTCTTTCCCATTGGCTCCTGTCTCAGTATGACCCCAGTTTGACTCTGCATCTGCAGAATTCAAAGCTGAAGAAATGGTGCAGCAGCACAGAGGGAATTAGAAACAGTATCTATCACTGATTAAACTATTGATCAGCCACTCTGCTAAAGCTAAGGTACTCTCCCATTTGGAATTAAGCTACAGAATATGCCTTGCAACAAGGTGAAAGGCCTGACCCAAACACAGAAAAGATATAGAAATGCTGAGACAAAAATGTGCAAGAAAGGTGGAAGGAATCTTGAGATCAGTTAGAAAAACACTGTCATAGTGGAAAGGGAAGTTTGCACAAAATTTTGCAGCCCTTTTTAGCCCCTAATGAATGTTTTCTGTATCACCATCCTGCCTGGTATCCAAACCCTGAGCAGGACTCAAGAAATGGAGCTCTATTTTTAAAACTTAATTAAAAGAGTGATGCCTCATTTTGACGCTGAAATGAGTGCAAGTCTTAGGTGGGGAAGATACTAATAGGTATTCAAGTTCAAGGCACAGGAGAAAGGAAAACTAAAGGGGAAATTATGGAAGGGGGAAAGGTTTTGCCAAAGAGACTAAAGAGCAGAATAACTCAGAGCACCAGCACTCCATGAATTAGTAGTGTAAGACTGTATTTGTCAGACAAAATGTGATGCAGTAATCAGAAGCTGAAGCATAGACAAAGGGGTAAGGCTGGATCTTTAGGCAGCTGCAGACAATGAAGACAAGTTTTAGATAAAGACGTTTGCCTGCTGCAAAAGAGAATGAGTCAAGCCATAGCCAAGAGCATTTTATAACCTTGGGCTGTTCAGTACACAGCAGGGATGAACCAAGGGAAAGCTTAGGAGCTGAGTTGACAGAGGACACGGAGCTTTTCCATGTGCTTTGTCACATCAAATTCCCATTTGCTGATAAGCTCATGTCTTTGCACAGTGTAATATGTATGCCAGTTATGGAAGTCATCATTCCTATCTGGACTATGTCCTGACTTCATGTTATTTTTTTTTTAATGCTAATTACTGTAACTTCTGTGTCTTCTCATTATATGCCTTTTAGACTTAAGGCTCCCTTGAGGAATATAAAGGAGAAATATTTTCATATGTGTTGTCAATTAAATAATAACATTTAGTAGTCTATTTCTTCTTCAAGAAACACACACACAAAAACAAAAAAAGTTGCAATGAACACATCACCTGCAATAATTTTTCTTGTAGATATTGTTCCTCCATAGCCAGCTCAAATAACAGCACCTTTTTTTTCCATCGTGGCTAAATAGAATCATGTGAATGGGCAGCATTAGGAATGCATTGAGTATAACTTAGTTATCTGTAAAAACCAAGAGCAACAACCTCTTACTGCTCAGTCCATCCCAGTTTGCCTATGTATGGTCCATATGCTGCACCTAAAACTACTCTGTGATTTGAAGTTGATTTTAGACAGTAATAAAATACCTTGTATAGATTGTTTCTTACTGTGTATTCGTATAAACAGAAAAATTAAAATATGTATTAATTAAAATTAAAATAAGTATTACTGTTGGAATCACAGCATTCATGTGTGAATCTTAAACTTTTAGAATATTCAAATAGGAAGTCATTTGAATTGAAATGTCAGGAAGAAATACTTCCTGTGAATATAAACCTAACCTTATTGAAAGCCATTTCCTAATTAATATTTCATCAGCTGCCTGATGGTAGCTTCTGAGCTAAATTAGCTGAACAGGGTGAAATTAAACATTTTTAAATGGAATGGGCCTGTTCACTTATAACTGTCTCTACAAGAAGTCTCTACAGCAATACACAGGTAAACATACTTCTCACTCCTGTGTTTTCTCAGGTGGATAATGTTTATATGTAGTGGATATTTAACATAAAATAAAGATTATTTTATACCATCTTACATGAACAGTCTGTTCATTAGGGTGACACTAAAATGTTCTGATTCAGCATAAAAAATTGACTAAGAGTGACCAAAAAAATTGGGGAAAATAATAATTTTAAAAAGTCAGGACTATTGGATCTGTTTTCCATTGGGAAGTAAACTGGTGGATGCACCATCTCTGGATGTGTTTAAGAAAAGACTAGATGTGGCACTTGGTGCCATGGTTTAGTTGAGGTCAGGGTTGGGTTGGACTTGATGATCTTGGAGGTGTCTTCCAACCTAGTGATTCTATGATTTTGTAAAATAAGACAGTACCATTCTCATTCCTACATAAGTATGCTATACTATCACCACAAACAATGTTCCTTTATGAGAGCATGCCATCATTTCCTACTTAAAATTATAGATTTTTCTTTCCTGACAGCTTTCTGAATCTGAGTGACCTGATGAGGAAAAATTACTTCCTTTTGATTATAGTTCCAACCATCAATTATTTATCCCTCCTCAACTGGGTAGATGGCTCATTTTTCAGGCTACTAATCTGCTGCATATTACAGCAGATAAGATGCTGCAAATTATATGTTGAGGAAAACAGGTAGATGCTGTGTTGCTGAAATCAGTTGGTGTGTAGCTTGTAAAGGTCTGCTGGCCTCTATAAAGAGTGAAATTATCCCTACAGCAGCCACAGTGACCTCTAAGAGGGATTTCTTGACAACTGTGGTGATAACAACTACAATTAAGCTGAGATCTATGCATGTCAATCGTAGCTTTTATTCTCTTACTGTTTGATGTTTTAAAAAAATCTGACATTTTACAACAGCAGGATTCACAGCAGAGAGCACAAACTGGGGTCACTGTTGCATATTAGCTTAATTAATTCCTCTGACCATGTTTTACAATTTTATACAGCATCACCCCAATTAGGCAGGAACAGACTGCTTTTATGCCTCCTACATCTATTTAATATCAACTCCAGTTCAGAACTAAAAAGAGTTTTGTGTTTTGAATTCTTCATACTGACCATAAATTAAACAGTGTATTAGAGAAACAAAAGGAAACAACCAAAGTCCAGTAAATCACTGAGCAATTCAGACTGACCTTGATGGGGTTCTATTAATTGCTGAAAACCAATAGTAGGCAATGCTGCTATTTTTTAATTGTGTACAGTTTTCTGTGAACTTTTTCTTAATTTTTGTTCCATTTTTTGCCATTAGTTTTCCTTTAATGTTGTTTTTTGCAAATTTGACAGCTAAGGAAGTTACTATGGCACGTGCAACCAGGAAGAGGAAAGAAGAAATTGAAGGATATTTTCAGAAACGGTATTTTTAAATCAGTATTAGTGTGAACATTTTGAATACGAAGCTCAACTCTCAAAGATTGTACCAATGAGTTATGTGAATTTTGTACACAGTGACACTGTTCATGTTTTGCATATCAAACATTCACATTCAGCTGACTAGAAACAATCTGTAAACTGGACATGATTTTGCAGAATCCATTTACAAAACAATAAATGTCTTCACATAGTTTTCAAACAAGAATTTTTTATACTTATTTTCAAAGATGTATTTTTAGCCACCTTGTTTCACTTAGGAAGAAGTGCACATGATCTATTCCTATGAAGTACTGTGAGGAGATGGCTGCATGCCCTCCAGTCATGAGAATTCAGGGCTTGTAGGTATCAATCTGTCAAAAATACTTAAAGAGCATAATTTCCCTGGCCATCGAGTTATCATTTTACCAGTATGGTCTCAGCTTCACAGCTTATTTCATCTGCCACATACAGAGTCACACAGAGGGTTATTTTCTGTCTTCCTGCTGATGGATAAGGAGCAGGGACAGGAAAATCAATGAGTAATCAATTCGGTGGGTAATAGGTTCAGCCCTTTGGGGTGGTCAGGAATGGGGGAAGTGTACTTCATGGACTGCTTAACTCAGAGGGCAAGAAGGCATGAATGTGTAATTTGTCTTTTTTTACCATAAACAGTACCAGAAACGGCAAGCTGCAAGAAAGGAAACATTTAGGAAAAAAATGGATCATGAGGTCAATGGACCAGCTACCTCTGACCTTCATAACTCTGAATCACACCTGTAACAAGGAATTGTGATGAAGGGAAGTGGATAAAATCATGTTTCTTTTTTAACCACTATTCTGTGTTTCAACAGGTTCAAAAATATTTTGATTCTGAGCATAGAAAATAGAAAGCTATGTAATCTCTGTGAGGAAATAAACTATGATCTTTAGAATACCAGCAAAAGTGACTTTTTTTCAGTTTTAGATTTTTTTTCTGATATCATTATAGGGATCATTTACATAACATGACTGTAGTTTATTATGTGTTAAGTGTTAAGACTAGTTTGTATAAAAATGAAGTTTATGACCATGCTTTCAGAAGAAATGCACATTCTGATAAAATAAATTTTAAAAAATAGAAAGTATTTATTCCATGTCCTTAATAATTATTTCGGCTAGAGATACTTTGGTATGAGTCTGAACGAACAAGTGAGATTTGAAGTTACTTCATTCAATAAAAGTCAGTTAAAAATATGTATAGTTTATTTCTTATAAGCATTAGAACAATTACAGGTATGAGCAAAAATAATATCCATATTTCTCTGAGTTTGTTTCCTCAAAATTCCTGAATTTTACTCTAGAATCCTTATCAATTCTGATAGAACTGTTAGTCTTTTTCAGTGTATTGGTTTATCCTTATTTAGTATTTTTCCCACTTCTCCTTCTCTATCAGATTTGTTTCTTTTTACATTAAAAGCTACCAAATTATCAGTTGTAGTTCTGTAAGGAAGAACAACTTTGGTTTCTGCAGTTCTTCTTAAAGGACTAGGAGAGTTTTTCAAGCATTTTCAAGCATAGCCAAGATAAAATCATGCATGAATGCTCAATTTACAATTTCTTTCTGAAGCTGAGTATACAGTCAGTGATTTGCCAGTATGCAGGATCAGGGAAGGTTGAAGTTATTCAATAACATTTAAAAGTTCATTCCATTTATATGCATAAACTTATATACATACATATAAATATAATACAAATATATAGTTACATAAAATTACATGTATTTCTGAGACAATAGTATTAATTTGATAACCCAAAGAAACTTGTGGAGAGTGATCATTCTATAAATTAGCTGATGGATTTCAGCCTTTTCTCTCTGTTCATAAAATACTTGTATTTCTCCACTGGATAAATAATCTTTAGTTCGCAAAGCTCTTGTAGTTCATCATTAGAATTAGCCAACTGGCCAATAACTCATAAAATACCCTTTCTGATCTGTGTTCAAATAAGTAGAACT
Organism: Zosterops lateralis; assembly: GCF_965231275.1. Classification (NCBI taxonomy): domain Eukaryota; kingdom Metazoa; phylum Chordata; class Aves; order Passeriformes; family Zosteropidae; genus Zosterops; species Zosterops lateralis. Next base: position 43,236,619 of record NC_139761.1, read on the forward strand.
TCTGAAAGGAGAAGATGAGGAACAAATAATGAGAAATGTAAATAATTAATATTAAACCACAGATATCTCTTAAGGAATGAATGTTATTACAAATGTTTTTAAAATATTCTTGCCTCAGATGACTTTAAGAAGATGTATAGCTTTTCTAGGAAGTTCTTGTTGATGGATAAAATCAACATCTAGCTGTTCCACTATAATTCATTTGTCTGAAATAGCTTGGAGAAACAAATAAATTTTTGAATTATGAACAGTTTCATAAAACAAGAAAGGTCTGTTTCTTTTCTCTTCTGTTTATGATGCAGTTTTCTTGTTTTTTAGAGCTTGCTATGTCACATTCATCCATCATAGTTAGTCTGGTTCTTTATATTAACGATAATTACTAGTAATTATCTATTACCTAGAAGAAGAAATGCTTTTCTTCTAGGTGCAAAACGGGAGCTTAAATACTGTCATCATTAGCTGATGAGTAAGATCATTATGTTCTCCTAGTAAAATTAAGAACAGTTTCTTATTTCATTGTCTCTGCCTCTGAAAAGATGATCTGCTCCTCTAAGCCAGGGGAGCAGAGAGTGGCAGTTCCCTTGCAGGAAGCGCCGAGCTCCATCCCTGCAGTCAGACTTGTGATGCTCACACAGCAACAAGCAATTATCCTCCAGCAGGAGTCACACAGCACCACACACAAATATCTTTTAAAAAGTGTGATGAGTTCCAGGGAGCAGATTAGGAAGCCAGTCTGTTGGTTTTCATGACTTGGACAAGGGAAAAATAGTGCAGTGCATTCCCATCTGTCTGGCTTCTATAAATCGCAGATAGTTACCTGAAAACGTGCACTGTACCTGCATCACGAACTGTACTTTACACATTCACTATGAGCCCTGGGGATGGTGTCTGGGGACATGGAAAGGTGCTTCACAGGAATTGGGATCTAGAGTTACAGATTTCATATGAGACAACTGCTTGCTGGAAAATCGTAAATTTTCATTTTTGCTTTTCTTTTTTCTTACAAGCAAGTTGTCTAAGCAGCTGTGATTTTTGTGGCTGACATCTGCTGAGAAAATCAGTAGAGATTTGCCACTTGTAAATAACAGGTAACTGCATCAAGAGCACTGCCTAGGCCAAGCTCAGCTGTCAAAACCAAAATTCCCACAGTGAATTGTAAAAGTAGAGATACTGATATACTTTTAAGTGTCTATCCAAAACAAAATATTCCACACTGTTCATACTTTCTCCTATTAAACAGACTTGGCTTGGCATTGGAAAACTCAACAAAGAGATTTTTGAGTTTTCATGCTTCACAGCTTGGTTTTTAGGACATGCAATACTTAAACAGAACTGGATCCCGTCAGTGAAAATGGACCTAAAACTTATCTTTGCAGTCTGTTTTTCTAAATGATGATCCACTGCCCTCCCTCTGTGCTCTGAGTTTTAGCTGATGAATTCTACAAAGAGTCACAAGAAATCAAAGTACACCAGATGATCAGAACAGTACAAATACATTTCAGCCATGAAGTCTTTTAAAGTCTTTTACCGTAGAAATTCTGAGGGTGTCGTAAAAGCCCAATCATTATATAGAATTCAAGGAATACCCTTTAATCTGGGATGAAAAGAAACAAAGCATTCAAATGTCCTGGGTCAAGTCTTAATCAATTGGCTTGGGTTTTAGGGGTTCTTTTGCTTGAGGAGGTATGAAAGAGAGGTTAGTTTTTAAAAGAGGTTGAAAATAATCATGTCTTTATGATTCCCTTTAGATTATTATTTTGGAGTCTTGAAGTCCACTTGGATTAAATGTTCATTCAAGATTATTTTCTGCAACCACAATGAGAAGAAAATAAAAAGATAAAAGAAAAAAGACATGAGAGTCTCAAATAATCATTGTGTTTGGACACTAAATATTGTGAGGTTATTTACAAAGTAACAAAGCTGATAACATTTTTCTTTCTTTTCCAGGTAAACTACCATTAAGGTCCATTTAGCCACTGCAAAAATAAGTCCTCTCTGATTGGGTTACTCAGCTGTCCTGCTGACATTTTCTCAATTAGCCTCAAACACCTGCAAAACCCTTAATGGAGACCTTCCTTGATACAATAATAACACAACTGCCTCAGAGAGAAGTGGACTATACAGCCAGGCACTGATATTATTGGAGCAAGAGCTTAATTTTTCAGCTTGCAGACACAGGCCCAAGTCTTTGGGAATTACTCTACTGGGCCCATCATTTTTAAGAGTAAACAGCTTATCTTTCTTCCTTCAGACTTTCGATGTTTAAAGGATTTTGAATGTGCAGTTCTCTGGGGGAGCTGTCTAGGAAGCGTGGCGTTTATTAGGTTAGAAAGCAAGCAAGCTGTGACGATGTGATGAAAACTCTCCCTTGTGCTCACTGTGTTCACTTGTCCAACTGGTTTCATGCACTGTTTAACAAGGTATCAACCAACTTCAGCAAGACAGCAGATACCTGAGAAACACTCAAAAAGTCTCCAGTGCAAGAAGAGAGATTTCCTACTAGGCATGACATCTTTATGAAAATAAAAAAAGGCGATTTTTAGTACAAGAAATCTGGCTCAGTAAAGTGTGACAGAAATTCAGATCCTCAGCTCATCTAATTCAGTTTGACTCCATTAAAGTCAATGACATTGCATCAATATTCACCATCTGAACATTTAACCCGGAAGGCTGAAATCACGAAAAGTCACTTCAGACACAGTACTGGCAACTTTGAGAATAGATTTGCTTTGCCATTCATTCTTGAGTCTGCATTTAGATGTCCACTCTGACCAATGTGTCTTTTGTTATCAAACTATGGCTGCTAATAAGGAGAGGACAGAGAGATGATAGTCATCTTTTCAATTCCTTCTTTTCCACTTCTCAGTAAAAACCTCTTCAAGTCAAGTGTCTGTTTTTGCCTCCTTCTTCAGATGCAAAATCAAAATAGCATGAAAAGAATTTATACATGATTTAAATTTTTTTCCAGTGTTTCGCTTTAAATGTGGTTTTGGATAAAACATCTCTGGGTTTTGAGGCATTCCCAAATCAAGGAAAACACAATTTTAGGCTTGCTTAGCAGCAAAGAAAGGATTTAGTTTTATGACAAAGTATTTAAGACATATTGACATATCTTGTATCTCTTGGAAGTAGTGGAAAGTGATTATTTAAAGCTAAAGAAGGCAAAGAGGGAAATAAGCATATATTAAATTACCAGCTGGTGCTTTAAATGATTAGCTGGGGAGGGGGAAAAAATCAATTAATATAGGAACCATCTATAGCTATACAGTATTTGTGCAGTGTCCATAGAATAGCATAGAATGGAGATGGCCAAATTCACACTAGCTGGATCTCAGTTGTGTGAAAAGCAGAGATAAACAGCTTTTATGGGACTCTTGGCTGAGTTGCTCTGTTAATTTAAGAGCCAGCTCTGGCTTTACTATAGTAAATAACATACTCATTCCCATGTTTACGCTCTCAAGAAGGGATAAAGAAATTAATAAGTGGCAAAGTGCTTACAGTCAGCCAGGACTGTGTACTGAATTGGCAATTTTGGTGCATTTCTGCAGTGTGTACAGAGTGTCTAAGCAATCATTAAAGAGTGTCATCTAAGTGGAGCCCAGGACAGGAGGGAGTGAGGCCTGTTTAGAAAGTCAGACAGAAATTCTGATTCTGCTGTAACTTCGCAAGAAGTACAACAAATATACCTGTGTAGTGGGATGGGCCACAGTTCAGATGTTCTTCATTGATGTAACTGTAGCAAATTAGTTTCCACTGTTATATTTTCATTTATGATTTTTTTTTAATCACTGGTTGGTTGACCTACATTTCCAGATCCATGGCCCAGATAAAATCAAAGACAGGATCCTCTGTTCATCAGAACATCTTGAAAGCCACCTGCTGATAGAACCTTCTTCAGAGAAGAAATCTTCAGATAACTGAAAGACTCCAAAGCTGTTAATATCTTAGTGATATACATATTTATGTCACAGAATCCTAAAGGCTGGAAGAGACCTTCAAGGTCATCTAGCCTGACCACCAACCCAGCACTGCCATAAATGCCTCTAAACCTTATAATATACTCAAGTGCCACATGCAGACACCTCTTGAACACTTCTGGAGACAGAAACTGCACCACATCCCTGAACAACTTATTCCAGTGCCTAACCATTCTTTCAGTGAATTTTTGTTTTCAATCTGATATCAAATCTGAGTCTTCCTTGGTGCAGTTTGAGGCCATTTCCTCATGTAACTATATGTGTGTGTCACTGCACGCTGGAAACAGGATCCCCATTGAGCTATTTAAAAGTGTGAGTTTTGAGTGTCCATACATGTAAATTTCGTTACCCTTTACATCAATATATTATCCTGTCCAGTTTTAATTTTTTTCTGCCTTTATTTTGTTTAAGTGTATTGCTCATCACACATTGAAGTTTAATTAAATGAGAGTCTGTATAGCACGATTATTGTGCATTATGACAGTGGCTCATTCACACTAGCGCTGTTAAGTGGGTGGTAGGTTTTGTCTCCTCAGTTCCCCTACTTTAGGGGCTTGAGACATTACCCATTCAGAATCTGTCCTAGCAGATATTTAATAACCAAGGACTCAATTTTATTTCATAGGTCATTTTCTTTCCTTCAGATGAATATCAATTTCAAGAAATGCAGGATGAAAGCTATATATATCAACACGAAAATGATTTTCTTTCTTTTAGGTTTGAAGGAGCTTTATATTTTTCTTTACTTTATCCTATTTTATGAGAGGAAGGCCTTTTTTCTTTTTCAGGCTGCAAGTGAAATAGATGTTAAGATGTTTTTTTGCATCACTCTGGAGGGGAAAGCAAGTAGTGATTAATTCAAAGCATAATAGCAATAGCTTATATTTCTGTACTTGCTTTCATCTTGAAGGATACCTTTCCCAAAGCACTTTACAACCTAAATAAAGCAGGAATCATTAAAATTCTACATTTGCCATTCCACAGGGATTATTGTACTGTACCTTTAGTGTTATGTGTAGATCAGTACCATGGTTACTGCAGCTACCTAGAGCAGAGAATAGCAAGCTTTTAATGATAGGGTTTTGGTATTTTTTTTTCTGTGGGTGTTTAACAGGTCAATTTTCTATAGCTGAAATATATCCCTGTGTCAGGTAGACCACATTACTTATTCCATAGCATGCAGAAACTCTAGTCATCAGCTTAGAGGATATTTGAAAAAGCATCAGACCTACTGGAAAACATATTAAATTTGAAGAAAATGGAATATGATTGCCTGTGTTGGAACAAGACCTCCATATCTAGTCACCTCTGTCTTGTTTATGAAAAGTGATAACTCATCTTCCATACTGACAAGTGATACAGGCTTTTGCCTTAAAAGTCATTCAGCAAATGTCAATGGCAAAAGCACAAATAGTCATTTTTCTGCTTATTAAAATACTGACTCTAATATGAGTAATATACTGCAGTAACCTTAAAGAATCACACACACTACTCACTCCAAAGTTTTCCTTCCAAGCAGGGACAGGTCAACTCCTCCATAGAATAGGATCTTATCTATTACCATACCATTGCCACCATAGCCTGTCTGTCAAGCTACAACCATCATATCTTTCCCAGTAAAAGAAATAAATTTGCCGATATAAAATAAGTTTCCCAAAAATTAGCTTAAGTTCTTGTCAGGAAAAAATAATGGGCCTTGTAAAAAAAGTTAAATATATATTTACACAATGAACTGCATGCAGGAATTTCAAGAAGAATAATTGTCCTGAGAAGAGCCCTTAAAAGTATCATGAAATGCATAATATTATTTTGAGAGAATGAAGAACAATTTAAAAATCCATTGGAGTAAAGGCTCAGAAGAATCCTGAGATCACCATTTATGTATTTGTATAGCTTCAAAGGTCAGTCTGTCAAACTGACCAGCTGCTGTCCCTTGTGAATGACAAAAAACAACTGTCAGAACTTTATGAGCAAAGATCTACTGTAGATTCAACATGTAGGAACTACCAAGATTCAAACTACAGGAACAGGATCACATGCTGCAGCTTTAACATCATCAAAATAATGCTAATGCTTGTCCCCCATGATATACCACAGTGAAAGGAGGATCTCTAATGTTACCTGCTTTTCAGGTAGTCTCACAATCCAGTAAGACAAAGTGATTTGGGAAAGTTCAAAGGATGTAGTTTTACTTCCAACAAAAAACCAAAACAAATTTTAAAAAACAAATAAAACAAAGCAAAACAAAAAACCCAAACAGAAACAAAACCAACTTGGATGTTCCATTAGATCTCAATAGAATAAAAAAAAAATCTTCTTAATATTTGACACATTTACAATAAAAGTAATTGAAAGATAAAATTCAGAGGGCACTTACCAGTTTTATAAAACCAACATCATTTCTAAGAGAGAGAAATACACCTAATACTCCAGAAGTATAATAATAATGTCTCATGTAAAGTCTCTGTTAATTCATTAAAAAAGTTAATATAGGATGTGTAGCACCTGGTTTTCTGATTAGTTTACGGCTGTATTAAGTTTGTGATGCTCACATGTATTGGTTTCAGAAAACTGAATTTAATTGTTGGCATCTGGTAGATTACATGATCTTAACTGTAAAAGTTATTACACCTTGTCATTTAGCCTGGTTATGACCCTTATACAGTAGTCATAATTTTCATTATTTTTCTCATTTTATTTACATTATTTGAGTCTCTACCTGAAATTTCCGTTTGCACAAACTAAGCTGATGTACTCAGTTTTAGATTTAAATAATACTCTTAAACATGTGACATGCTTTGCCCAGATCTGACTGTAATTATCACTTTGTCATGCATTTCTAATAAGCAATTTGTGGGAACGAATAAATCAGGACTTCAGAAACATACAATACAAATTAAACAAAACACTCTCTTTAAATTAAAAAGGACATTTACGGAGAAGGAAAAATAACAATTAGCCATCATGTTATTAATCATAACTACGTTAATTAGAATTCCAACTAGAGAAAGCAAGAAATTAAGAAGTCAATTATGGTTTGCACATACAAATTGTTTTGCTAACATCTGGTTTGGTTCCGTTTGAAGCTTAGGCCCTAATTCTACCAGCATTGCCAAATTCTAAGACTCAAGAGCTCTGCTGATTGGCTGTTTTAATCCTTTCTTGGTGTTTAGTATTTTGTGATGGGGCTTTTTAATAAAGGACAGCAATTTGCCAACAAATTTTGTAAAAATGGATTTTCAATGACATCTCAATCAACAAAGATCTTCTTCAAAACTATCCTTGAACTGATTTTTTTTTCTCTGGGAGAAAAATGCTGCTTTTTCTCACATCTTAACTTAGTGACAACAACGCCAGAATCTGGGAAAAAATGTGTTTATTTGACTTTCTTGCATTGACTTCTTTGCATTGCCCCCAGTTTTCAGAAATCAGGTTGCAGAGAACAAAGATTAACACTCTTGGATGATCTATTATAGCTCTGGTTTTAGACAGCTCAAAGCAAATAAATCTTTGCTATTTATAAAGAAAACAAAAGATTAAAGGTAAGCTGATTACTGTGGCTGCAAATGAGATACACTTCTCTTTCAGCAAATCCTTAAAGGAGCACAGATAAACCTCTGCCACCGCTGAAAAGTGAATATAACTAGTTACCTTTTTTATCTCCTAGAGTGGTTGAAACTACTACTTAGATATAGCAATTTGTCTTGAGAAACAGTGTATGCACTAAGATTTAAAACATAATTCAGAATTTTAATAATGCAGCAAGCTCTGACTTGTCTCTCCTCTTTAAACAACTGAAATGCATCTGAAAATTATGAGAATAAAAGGAAAACATGCTACATTTTAATGATGCCCCTGCTTGTCTAATTACTCCTTGATCCTTCAATCTACAAAATTAGCACTGATACGGGTCATGCCTCCAGGCAAACATGTTACACTTCATCAACTATTCTTCACAAGACTGCAGATATCTGAGTGGATCCATCATGCTGGGCATCCCTCTGAGTCCTTTGAAATTGTACAGAGGTTTCTAATTTGGCTTCTCGAGATTTCATTAGGAAACAGCCAGTCCCAGTTCCACATTGTACTGTGAAGCACTTCACAACCCTGCTTCCTTTTACATCAGTGAAAAAGAGATTTGTTTTTCAAGAATTTTACGTAACATTAAATTAAATTTTTTACCTCATCTTTCTATTTAACCCATCTTTCAGAAATCATCTCAGAAAGTTGTTGTCTTGTATCATCAGGTCTTAATCCTGATCTGTTCAGCACATCAAAATGATGTGGTATGAAATAGAGGGTAAAGGCAAGTTTGTGTACAACAATGATACAATTGTTATATGTCCCATTCTACAGATAATTTTTATAAGTGCATTGTTTAAATTTAATGCCATGTGACTTTTCCCTTCTGAATATTAGCCATGTAGGAAGGCACCTAGGAGTAGAGGATTTGCAATTCTTGATTCATTTTTAGTTCCTTACTTTCCAAGCAGAGAAGGGTAGAGAGAAAAGATGCAACTGAGAGGGAGATGTTATATGTGTTTCTAGCACTTCTGATTCCCATAAGTCATTCTTCTGGCTCCAGGAGACAAGATGGAATGCTTCTCCATAGAGCATTCAAAATTCCAGAAAAGGCTAAGACTGCTGATTTTCATTTTGTAGTCACAATATTTAGAAGAGATGTCAACAGTAGCCATGTTCCAGAGCTTTGAGGTCCAGAAGTGTCATAAAGATATTTTTCTTAGAGAGCTTAAAATGGCCCCCCAGGTGATGAGAAACATTGAGCTGTATTGGGTGCAACACTCTCATTGTAGTTACAGACAATAACAGTGCCTACAGGAGTGAATTATATTCATACATCAATTTAGAAAAAGAGCTCACATGAAAATAAATACTGCTATTCTAGGTCAAATAAATTCTTATTATTCATAAACCATTCATAAAGATCACACCTTCACATCAGTTTACTTAATGTTCCTGTAGAGGATCTATCTCTTTCTCAAGTTCTATTCAAAAAAAGTCCATCCACAGATCTTAAAGGACTTTCATATGTACAGATATATGTAAGTACAGCTGACATTATGTGTATACATATATATATATATATATATATATATATATATATATATATATCTCCTGTATTAGTGGTGAGAAATTTCAGAAATAACCAGATTCAGTATGTGGAGGAGCCTGACACAAATATCTATTTGTTTGTCTGCTAGACTGACATTCTGACCAGTGGAAAACGTCTCCTAATATTTAGGTCAGCATTTGAAAAACATATTGTTTACGTCTGATATTATCACATTCATGGCAAGTTAATGATGCTCAGTTGTGTTTGTAATGCACCTAAAAGGAATGGGCATTCTGCTAACTAATTGGCTTTACTAATTATGAGCAGAAAGACAATCACGAGAGATTTCATTCCCACTTGGTATCATGTAACTTCTCAAAGTGATGCGTTTAGCATCTTTGCTGGTTTATCAAGTAAATTTTTTCCCCTCTTTAATATGACAAAAGAAGAGATTTCAGGCTTTTGAAACAGCTACTTACTTTGGCTTCCCAGATGATTTTGAGGTGAATACATTACAAATGCAACTTATTAAAACACACATACATTAATGGCAACCACTGTGCAATCTGCAAAGCAGCTATTATCACATAGTACAATTAAGTTCCAATTTAATTCATTTAGATCTTCCTCATTTTGCACACCAAGCATTTCTGGAAGTTAATTGGCATGAAAGGCAGGGTAAACTATGCACAACAAATTGAGTGTGAAATAAAGTTAATTTAGATAAAATCCATTGTGAAAAGTGCTGTTTCGGCAATATTTGCAAAGGAGAGGAGTCACCAGTGCTACGTTAATGTCATTGACTCTTTGCACAGTTTCAGAGCTGAGATTTCATGCAGTGTGGCATTTACATAAGCCCTAGTTTGAATACAGGACTCTCTTTTGTGCTTATTATTCAAGAAGCTATGGAAACTACTTAATGGAATGCTACTGGCATTAGTGAAAAAATTAATGGATCTTAGCTATAGGAGTTTTTATTTGACAGACAGTTTGTATGAATGATTTAGTTCTGTCAAATCCTGACAGCCTTCTGAAGTTAGTGTTTAACTTTTTTATATTCACCCTAGGTATTTTCATAATAATTAACATAATGGTAATTCACTAATGCATTTTAATACATCTAAGTAATGACATAATTCCCCTAGAAGAGACACTCCAGACAACTGGGAGACAGAGGAGGAAAGAAGGAAGAAGTATGAGATTTTGATTCAGGCTTGAAACAAATGAAAGGAAGGATTGCATACATTTATAGTTAGAAGTGAGAGTTCAAGGCAAAGAGCACTGCAAGTAACTTTGCAGTGGAAGTACCATCATTCATGTTGATATTCATATGGTGTAAGGTCCTGCACTTGGGTTGGGGCAACCCCAAATATCGACGTGAGCTGGGGACTGAATGCGTAGAGAGCAGGTCTGCTGAGAAGGACTTGGGGGCACTGCTGGGTGAGGACAGGAGCCAGCAATGTGAGCTTGCAGCCTAGAAAACCAATCATATCCTAGGCTGCATCAAAAGAAAATCATGAAGCCCCACATGGACTACTGAGTAAAGATCTGGGATCCCCAGCACAGGACAGACATTGACCTGTGGGAGTAAGTTCAGAGGAGGGCAATGAAGATGATTAGAGGGATGGAGTACCTTTCCTATGAGGAAAGATTGAGTTAATTAGAATTTTTCCTACTGGAGAAGAGAAGGCTCTGAAATTACCTTATTGCAGCTTTCCAGTACCTGCAGGAGACTTACAAGGAAGCTCGACAGGGATTTTTTTTTTTTTTTACAAGATCATGTAGTGATAGGACAAGGGGTAATGGCTCCAATGTGAAAGAGGATGGCTTTAGATTAGATATTAGGAGGATTTTTTTCACTTTGAGGGTAGTGAGACACTGGAACAGGTTGCCCAGAGAAGTTGTGTGTATCCCATTCCTGGAAGTGTTCAAGGCCAGGCTGGATGGGGCTTTGAGCCGTTGGTCTAGAGGAGGGTGTCCCTGGCCATAGCATAGGGGTTGGAACTAGATGATGTCTAAGGTCTCTTACAGCCCAAGCCATTTGATGATATACTATCACAGAGACTGAAAATTCATTCCATAACAGCAAATGTACTTAAATCTACTTTTTACATATAAATATTAAAAGATACAACTTTGCTTTCACAAGGAATAAAGACAAACTTCTTAAGCACTACTTTTTTTTTTTTTTTTTTTTTTTTTTTTTTTTTTTTTTTTTTTAAAGGTATAGAAAACTGTTACAGGTAGTATAATGTTAGGGTTTGGTTCCTTACCTGAAATCTGTGCACATACTTGTACTCTTTAAGTAATTATGTCTTGTCATATCTTTCATCTGAATTTTTCATTGTCATGCCATTTTCAGTTGCAAAATGAAAACAGGGTTCCTGGCTTTTGTTCGTAAAAAGCAAGACATCACCAAAGCACTTGATTTCAAATAAAACAAGTCTTATAACAGATGAAATGTTTGATATTGTCCTTCCAAAGGATTTGAAGATCTGCCTATTAGGAATGACAATGGATAAGAAGATTAGTGAGATTAGTTTGAAATATCTTTGTGTACATATTAGTCATTTTTAGGAAAAAAAAGTATTTTAAAGTTGTGGACTTCATAAGCTAAATGTGTGTACATTGTGTATCCCACCACTAGAAAGTATCTTCTACATATAAACATTTTACTATATATACATATAGAATGGACTTCATAAGGCAGAGAAATATTTGAAGATAATTCAGTGAAGTTATAAGACTGTAAGGGTTATAAGAAATTAAACATATGGACATTATATACTATTTTTTATGTTTATTATACATAAAATTATGAGGCCAAATTAGCCCATATGTTTGTTTTTTTTTGTGGTTCTTTTTCCAACTGGGTAATTGATTGCAATTGAAGTGCAGCATTTTTATAAAATGTTTATGATGATTGAGATGGTCTTTCTCAGGCTTGCCTATCTGATGGGAAAAAACGTATTTCTTTCTGTATAAAACTGCTTCCATGTAATTTTTCCCAGTTAGATGAAGCTCAGAATGAATCATGGCCTAATAAGGATGCAGACCCTGGGAGATGCTGAGCACTTTCAGAACAGGACAGGGAACCACATCCATGAAAAAGGAGTATCAAAATCCATCTAAAGTGTCCCAATAAATCTATCATTATTTGAGCATATAATACTAGCAATGCACAAACTACTGCTTGCAGATTTGCAGCTGGTAATCAGGCAGAAGTTATTTTGATTGCTTTGGTTGCTGGAATCAGTTTATATGTCTGAATGCAAGACCTTTTTCAGTAGCTCATAAAACTCTGAAGGAATTCAGCCCGCAGTTGGTAGAAATTAAATTCCTCTCATCCATCACTGAAAGATTGTTTATCAAGGTGCTGTGGATGAATTAGTGTAATCCTTATCACTTAATATAGTCTGACTTGATACCTTTACTGGAATTGGTTCTCAGAATTAATCAGCTTAGAAAATGTTAGGAAAGAGAAAAGTCAGCTATTAATTTGCAATTTCAAAAAAAAAAAAAACAACCCAGCTTGCCCATCTAATACAAGAAAAGGAAGAGCTGCTCTCTACAAGTACAATCTTGTGATTTTTATCTGTACTGCATACATCAAATATCAACTATTTAAATGCCATGCAAATATGTATGAACCGTGACTGTTTGTTAGGCTGCTTTTATTTTGTTGTAAGCAGCATCCTTAAATGGGCGTAGATGTGTACAGGGTTTGGCCTCTACCATGTAACAACTTCTTTTGAAACACTGATATTCTTTTTTGTAGAAAACTGGTCTATCCAGGAAGGTATTAACTTCAAATATTAGGCTTTCATTAAACCTTGAGATGAACTACAAAGTAGCAGTATCTGTTTTCCAGTCAGGTTTTAAACTATGCCTTATATCATCTGCAGGAGATACAGGTTTGTGTGTCATGCTCATATGTACCTTCAAAAGATTTTTACTGTGTGCTCTGGAAGAGATTTTCCCATTCAGCAGTATGCTAGGATGTTAGGAACAGCCACATCACTGGGGTAAGGAAAAATTGTGTGAATGGTTGTTTATAAAGCTTTCATTTTTTGGCTCCTGCTAAAGTTGTGCAGACGGTTTACATTCTTAATGCTGGAATAAAAGAATAGGAAATGTGCTAGTGCTTTTCATTAGTTCACTACTCATAATTTTCATAAGAACTCATGTGTGTTATTTCTTCAGTACTCCTACTGTATGCCAGGTGAAATAGTTTCCTGTGTAAATACCTCTCTATTAGGGCAGACCTAAAGTGGGATTTTAGTGTACTGCTTACATCAATCACGAGAAGATTTAAAAAAAACCTAGAGTGTGGCTTATTTTTTCCAGTGGGTGTGAGGACCAGAATTTCATTAAAAACATGACTAGGTAATCATCACCTTGACCTAATCAGTTAAATTTTGAAGGAGGTTCCTTAGAGAGTGATGGGCACTTCAAACAACCCTGGAAAGAATCAAATTATTTTGTCACTTTTTTTTCTGGATATTGCTAGGGCGGCAACTGAATTTCACTTTGCTATCAGTGATGTGTTATTCAGATAGCGGGAGCAGAGGATAAGAGTGCAAAATTTATCTGAGCAGGGATGCAAACAACGATTTGGGAACATACACTTTCTTTCTTTCTTTCTTGTTTACAGGGAAAACTTTATGTTTTGCTTTGATTGAATATTTTAAATTTCCACCTCACATCCTTGGAGAAGATAAGAACAGACTTCTAATTATTGCTTTACAATTTTCAAGCTCAATAAGATCTTCCTTCATTCTTATGTTCTAGTTAAGAGTGGGAGCCTTCAAGTTTTTCTTTTGTTACTGTATTTTTAAAGAAAGAATGACCCCTATCTTGTGTTTATATTGAATTTTTTTCCTAGTGGAATAGACTGTTGTCCCAGATGATACCAAAGTTATTTCCTGAGAAAATGTGATTAACCTGGTTTTTGGGACCAGGCATATCCTAACATTATTTGGAATTAGGTGGAGAAGGCTGATGCTACCTTGCAGTCATGTTTTCCATTACAGTATTTTAAATTAATGTGAACTTAGGGTTTTCCTGCTGCTCATACCCTCACTGTGGCTGAAAAAGAGCTATGACAAACCACATTGTCACTCTCCTGAAGGAATGAGTGCAACAGATAAGCACCTCTCTTTTATTTAATTAATTCTTTTCTGGACATACTGCACTTCTGTTCTCTTTGACCAGACATATTATTGCCACCAGCCCTGCAAAGAGAAGCCATATGCAGCTGCAGCATTCGTATCACACAGAGCCTTATATGAAGAATAGAACTCTGTTAGTTCAGATTTTGCAGTTAGGACTAGATATGAGCAAGTTGATAATTAAGTGAAACATAACAGAAAGGAGGGATTGATTCAGGATATTGCAAAAAAAACCATCCATTTATAAAGGCAGAAGGATATACAAAGGAGTGGTCTGTTAAAGTGAATGTGAAAAGGCTTTCCAAATCATTTCTTCTTCTTGGGATTTGCAGGTAAATAGCTGTCCAGCTATCCGTCTGTCCTGACTTTTTCAGCACACTTCTGCTAGAAGAATTTTTTCTAACAGAACCGTGACATCAGAGAAGACTCTAGTTAGAACAATTTTATGAGGGCATCAAGGAAAGTATGAAACACAGAGGATGTAATAATAATTAGAGGAAATTTAAGGGAATGAAGTCCAGGAAATTATACAAAATCCTCCATTTGTGGTTAATTATCTCAATACAGGCTCCACAGATGTCTTGCAGGAAATGAGCACTTGCTTGAAGAGTTTTACCCAGTTTTGTCCAAGCAAATGAGCAAAACCAGCAGAGTTTGAAGCAACACCCATGACAAAAGCCTTTACTGCTCATTGCTAGGGCTTTTGAACTGAGATTGAACAGGTTAAAACCAAAAATGATTGTTTTCTTGAGAACAAAAGGACTTTCATGAATCCAGAAAATCCTGTGTATTGACTGCCCATGTGCATGTTCATAGGCCTTATTCTATAAGGACATAATATCCTTTTCTGCTTGCAGTTATTGTTCTTGTGAGTGAGCAGGGTTAGGGTTAGGGGTTAGGGGTTAGGGTTAGGGGTTAGGGTTAGGGTTAGGGTCAGGGTTAGGGGTTAGGGGTTAGGGGTTAGGGGTTAGGGTTAGGGTTAGGGTTAGGGGTTAGGGTTAGGGTTTGGGGTTTGGGGTTAGGTTTAGCAGCAGATTCCAAATGTGAACCCATGTTTAGAAGGCACATTGATTCACATTTAGCAATAATGACTGCCACAGCAGTGTAGACAAAAATCTTTGAAGGCTTCACAACTTTATTATAATAGCCTTAATGATTAATTTTGCTGTGTCAGTATGATTGCCCACTTACAAATAGCTCCAGTCCAGAAGCTAATGAATTCTTTGGCACTGGGCAATGTTCTTCAAGGGTATATGTGCACTATTGGAGCATATATCAAGACAAAGCACCAGAGAGGAGTTATTTTCATACAAATATTTTCTGCTCTTTGAATTCCCCTCATCTTCTTACCCCTTCTCCAAAATAAATAATAATAAAAAACCCCACCCACCTCAGAACTTCTACTACTGTCTCAGCCTAGTATACCTTTGAGTCATACCTATTCAGTCTGATTGTGCTTTCAGCCATTTTTACTAATCCTGTACTAGGTTTACCCCAAAACACAGAAACAGAAGAGCAAGAAACAAAAATTATCTAGACCTGAATACCTTCCATTTCCTTCTGTGTTTTTAGCAATAAATCCGTGCAGGTTTCAGCTCATGAAAACTTGAAGGGAAAGAGGGTCTGGTGGCAGTAGGACATCTAATTTGTCTTCCTCTACAGCCATTTATGGTAACATTCTTCCCAGTTTTTTTATCAGTCCAAGTTCTTGGTTTCCTAGTATTTCTTGTGGGAGATTATTCTACATGTTCATGTAACTCTGGTAAGAAGATTTTTAACAACAACAACAACAAAAAATTCTTGTCTTAATTTCAATCTCTTCTCTCTATTCACCTATTTTTCACTATGGTGTCACTTCTGTGTTAACAATTTGGCTTTTAACATGGCCCACAGTGTTTTCTTTGTGTATGGTTACAGACCATTGCTTTCTTCACCATGTTGGCTCTTATAACTCTTCCTTAACTCCTGTAGTCTGCCTACCTTTATAGCATAAAGTGTACTGAAATTGAACACAGTATTGGAGCTGCAGTAAATAGGTTTTACTGCAGAGAACAGCTTCTAACACTGAGCTGTGGCATGGTTCACTACTCTGTCAATTTGTTTCTCTCTCTTCCTCTAATTATGCATGTCATGTTTGCAGTCCACTGTGAGATACATGCATATTATGAAATCCAGATCATTCTAAAATTATGCCCCCACACGTGTGAGATCACATCACTAACAGAAAGAGTTTAATATTGATGTATTTTTGAGCTGTACTTCAAAAATGCTTTGCAATAATAATTTTCCATTCCAAATTATCCTGCTATAAACACATTAATTGACTAGTTCATTTCTTCTCTTATGAGAGACTTTATTTTGGCTTAAGGGACTGATTGCTCTGTTTGCTGTGAAATACTTGTGGGTATTTTGTGAATTTCATCTCTAAGATACAAGATTCAGGTTAGTAATGCAAGTTGACTGTTATGATCAAAAGAAAATGGAAATCACAGAGGGGAGGATATATTTGGTTTACAATGCTTCTCTGTTTTAAATTCTCTTTCAAATTAACAGCTAGGAAAGTTAATTAATGACTTCTGAAACACCTTTAGCATCTGTGAAAATTGTCTCTTGTTATGAGTAGGAGATTCATACAGCAGAGCAGTACAAAAGTACTTTTTTCTTATTCTAACTTGTAGGTTTTAGAGGAATTAGAATCTCAGATAGAAGGGAGTAGAAATAACCCAGGTATTTTTGCTGGGCTACTCTGTCCCTGTGAATATATTAAGCATATTTAACAAAAATATTTATGATGGAAGTATTTTTCTCAATCAAATTAATAAATGGACATAAAAACCAAAATTAATAATTTTAAAGAAGTAATTATAGTGGCACATATTTATACCACTATATGAGGATGATTTTCAGTTGGTACTGATTCGATACCCACTTAAATCCTTTGATTTAAGTCCATTAGAACATTGTCAGTCAAAATTAGGCAAAGCTTCTTTTTACTAGTAGAAATAATAACAAATGTTTTAAAAACTTTAATTCTACTGATGTCTAATTTACCTCTATAAGAAGAAAGGGCCCTGTAAAAGGACAGCACACAGTAGAACTGTGTTGATATGTACTGTAATGACTGAACAGGTAGGATTTGGGCCGGATTTCGTGAACAAAGGAGATTTAATTGAGATGCTCAAAGTAGCACGTTCACTTCTAATTAAAATGTTTTTGTACCTCTTGGATCCTGGCTTTATGTCTCAGCTGAAAACAGCATCAACAGTATCTGTTGCAGGGTAGGATTTTAATTCAGTGCTTGTTCTGAAGGAAGAATGACCCTTATAGTGCTTAATCGACCACAGAGTTTCTCAAGAATGACCTGGGGTAGTCTCAGGGGTCCCCCATGCAAGCAGGAGCAATAATTACTGCTCACTGATGAAATTGAGTGTATCATTATAGAGTGCAGTGGTCCTAGTCCTAATAGGCTAAGTAAAAAAGGAGGAGGATTCTTAATTTGAAACTTCACTATACTTATCAAAACCAAAACAAAACAATTTAAGTAGGTCTATTGCTGTTTCCAAGACCAATTTGTATTCTGGAACTCTTTTCCTTCAGCCACCTGCTCAGGTTTTCAGCTGAGCTTTTGCTGCCATCAAGGTCACCAGAATTTAACCCCTGTAAATCCTAAACGTAACCTCTGTTTGATCCTCTGCCCTTCAAAGACTCTCTGGCAGTATATGCTGTTCTGAACCTGCAGTTACTGCACCACCCACATCAATTTATTGTATTCACTTCAGTCTGTATGCTGTTAGTCAGTAGATCTGAATTATGTACAGTGACCTCTGCTGAAAAGTCCTGCCCCCGATTAATACAATATTCCATCTCTTTTCTCTTCAATTTCTCCTTCGTAATTCCCTGCTGAAGCATGTTTGCCTTAATTCAATTGGATGCTCTATCTCTCTGTGCAGGCCACCACCAAACGATTGAGGGCCTCACTGCAATCACTAGTAATCCTGCAAAGAAATGAATAAAGACTCAATTATGAAGCATTTAAAATGCAGACTGCACCATGGTTCTGCTGGCACGCCACCCCCTACAAGCACTGTGCAATGACATTGGAGATTGGGTCTCTAATATGAATTAGATTTCAGCAAGATCGCTTCTGGGTGTGTTTTTCCCCTTCAAACCAGCTCCTGTGAAAATTAACTGCTCACATCACTTCCTTTTAAATACGTGTCTTAGATATTTTCTGCAAATTATTCTTTAGCAAGCTGAGGAGATAATTTTGGCTTTTGGGCAGGTATATTAGTAGCATATTATTCTGGTGGAAATAGGGCCCAGCCCATTTTTCTGAAGATTGCTCTCATGTAATTTGGATGGCACTAACACTAGCACTCAGAGATAGTTTGATTTGGACCAGTTTGTAATTATCTTTACAAAATGAACAGAGGAGGGGATTCAGATGGGGTTTTTTCCATTTTCTAAGATCCCTTCCCTGCTCAGGAAGAACATACTCCCCTCAGTTAAGATGTGGTATTAGAACTCTAGAAATAGACATATGGATGCATTTGTGTGCATGACTATGGTCTTGGTCTTTGATCAAGTGTTTAGTATCTAATTTTAAAACTTTTACACTCTTTCAAATGGGCATAGATATCATATTTTTTCTCTTATGAGTCACACTCACTTTTTTATCTTACCTATCCAAGCTTAATTTTTCTGAGGTAAATACTAACAACCACAAGCTGTAAATGATCTTACAATAAATTTTCTGACATATTTATTTTATAACTATCTGCACCAGAATTCATTCCTGCCCAGGAATTTGCTCATAAAATACTTGTTTTAGATGAATACATGCAAAATAAAAATCTAAAATCTTATTAGGACTTATCTAAAATCCTCTAAAAAGGTTTAGTGGTTTTGTTGCATGGTTGTACATTTAACTTAATCATAAGTAATTTATTTGATGGAATTTATAATTTAATGTACTCATATTTGCCAAGAAGGTACATCTTTGAAGTACTGGAAAGGGTAAATGTTCCATAACCCAGCTGTGTAAATACATAAAATTCTGTTTATGGCATGAATCTAAATAACAAGCCCACAGTATCTTTTCATGTGTTTCTTTTTAATCAACCTATATTCACTCAAGTTTGAATTCAGATTTTACCAGAAATTTTAATGATCTCTGCGTAAAACAGAATTACAGCTGACTCGTTAGTAATAGTCTTGATACAAAGTCTTTTTATTTCTTTTATTTTTATTTCAAACACTTTTGTTTCATATACAAGAGATTAATTAATATTGTGACAGCAACTTCTGTTAGAAAGGAGAAAAAATATTATTGCATCTTATTTGGAACTTGGGATAACTCTCTGGCAAGAAATATTTCAATATCTTTTTCTCAAGTGCCCCCAAATCTGTTCTTGTTTCTGCCTTAATGATCTAGTCTTTAACTCAGAAAAGAAAAAATTTACACTTAATCCTTTAAGTCAGTGAGCTGCTTGCAGAAGACACCATTAGTTTATTAGGATTCAAAAAGGTGCAAAGGATCTAAATGCTTCTCAGGTTTACTGCCAAAGTCTACTGTATGATCTGCATCACTTTACAACCACTGCCTGTGTGAGCCAAGAGTTTCTTCAAGTGTATGTTTAGTCAGTGGATTTTTTCTTCCTTTAGTGTTTTTCTCCTATGTTGACATGAGGGAATTTCTTCTACATTTTTTTAAAACAAAACGTTTTGGTGTAATTGTCAGTCTTTTAATTTCTTTTTTACATTTGCACTTTTTACTTTTTTATTCCTTTCCTACTTTCCACACCCTCCACTCCCACATCTTTTTCTACATAGGTAAGTTAGAAATAGATACTGAAGCTGCTGTGATGTCATTATCACAATAATTAGTACAGCCCAGACTACAGTTCAGATTGTGGTCTTACCTCATTCCTAAGAGACATGGCTGCACTTGGAGGAGATGGTCAGAGTTTATACAGACAGGGACCAACATATATACAAGGCAAATATAGAAATGTATATGAGTTGTTTAGTTTTATGGGAAAAGCAAGTAAGGTAAGATACAGTAGAGACATAACATACAACATAGCATAACATTACACATAATATATAACATAACAAGCACAGAGGTCTTATCAAAAAAGAAGTTGATCTATGAGAAACAGATTACAAGAAAAACCCAAAACCAATGTTAAAATATTGATTCTAACTCACAGCCACGAACAACTTTGGAAATAAGATTTTAAAAGATAATTGAAAACAACTAAACATTTGTCTGTCAGGTGAGAACATGTGCAGTTACATTGCAGAGGAAAGCTACGGAAAGAGAAAAAAACCCACAAACCCTTGACTTATGTAATGAACTAAAGTAAAGTTCTCTATGGACAATTTGTTGCAAAATTGTTTAAAACTAATTTATTGCCATCTTTCTCTGAAGCATCTGGTACTAGTCACTGTCAGAGTAGGGATATTGGGGTTGGCAGCCAGTTAGTTTGAGTCAGTAAGTTAATGGCTGTGATGCTACTGCTTTGTATGAACTGCTATACAATATATTTCTTAGCCACAATGTGGCTTTCTGCAAAAATGTTCATTGTCATGGCAACAGAAGTAGGAGGACTAGTTTCCCTTTTGACGACTTTAGCAAGATCAGCCATATGACAGACTGTACCCTTTCTTTGTTTTGTTTTTTTTTTTAGTGTAGGCACTACACTTCTTAAAAAGGGAGCTGGAGGTCATATATAACCCTCTGGAGGATGAGGGAAAAATTTTTTTGGTAGGAATTGCACAGAAACATAGAGGAGATTTCTAAGAAATTAGAGGAAGAAAGGCTACCAGAAGAGCACACAGAGGGAGACAGCCTGCAGCTCCAAAACCATCAAAGATAATGCTCAGAGAAACAGGAACTGGAGACATTGATTGGCCCAAGGCACTGCAAAAAGTGTCCAGAGGTGTTATGCATTTTGTTACATGTCAGAAAGCCACTGAGACACCTGAGACAATGGTCTACCTATGAGGACACAGTGGACATGGCTGGCAATCCCTTTTATTACTACTCCATTCCAGTTTCTGTATCAAAAAAATTAATTAACCTACTTTACATTCTACTAAAATTGGGATATTTTCTTTGCTTGTGTGCTCATTTGTTTGAAAGCTTTTGGTTATTGTTTAGGAAACTCACTGCAGAGGTCTACATTCCCTGCACAGTTGTCACTGCCTTGAGATCTCATCTCAAGTCAGTCAAAGGAAGATCTTCTCTTCCACTCCTTGCTGTCAGACTCAAGCCAATATCCAAAATAGAAACCTGTCATTAATCTCTCAGATCATAACTGGTGCTGCAGTCACAAGGGTACAAGATGCTGCTATTTCAGGAGATACAGCCAGGTTGGATCCTGCAAATACCTCAAACTGGAGACACGTGACAGAAGTTGACTC
The DNA here is from genome assembly GCF_965231275.1 of Zosterops lateralis. Taxonomy (NCBI): domain Eukaryota; kingdom Metazoa; phylum Chordata; class Aves; order Passeriformes; family Zosteropidae; genus Zosterops; species Zosterops lateralis. The sequence continues at coordinate 43,258,269 of NC_139761.1, forward strand.
AAATGATGCCCAAGAACCTTCTTTAAAATTCACTGTGGTTTATCAATTCATCAAAGGTGCAACACATTCAGACTAACGCATAAACATGGCAAATGGCCTACATTTGGGGTATTGTTTACACCTTTGTAAATCCCCCTCAGATGAGTTACCTTCTGCATTGCCACAATGAAAACTTCTTGGCTTCTGAAAAGCTTTTATGTCTGAAAAGTCTCTGTCAATTCTTCAGCATTGTTTCCTCTTTATCTGGGCTCTGGGAGCCCACAGCCCTCCTTTGGCACGTGCCTTATTCTTTGAGAACTAAAGCTACCAAGCCCGAATAAAAGTACATCAGCTTTCAATTAATAACCCAGCTATTGCTGTCATAACTCCTTTGATTGCTGGTGCATGAGGCTTCACTTGAATTCTTGCTGCTGTGTGCTAATACCGAATCTAAAAATAAAAGTAAAACACCAGTTCCCATTAACAATGCAGTGCATTCAGACAGGGTTGCACTTAAAAAGGTTAGACAGACAGTTTGTCACAAATATGAGTACTCTCCTCATGCATTCAGGTACAAAGCTTGTTATTTGCTATGCTAGAATGAAATCTTGATCCTACTAAAATAGATGAGACCTTGTTATTATCTTGCACACAGCTGGGATTTCAGATTGAAGAATAAAAGTTGCATGAGGATGTTTTAAGACATTAATGTCTCAGTAAAAAAAAAATCTTAATAAGGGAATGAAAAGAATTTGCAGATTAGTATCAGTAAATTCTAAACTGGAGAACAGTTAATTTAATAAATAAAATCTATTTCTTTAAAAGAGATAAAAATCAGATATTATAGCAAGTAGCTACTTTGCAGCAGTCTAATTAAACTATGATGAAGATAGTCTTTTTTTAAACACTCTTACTCGTGCTGAACATTTTTTAAATAGCAAAAATAATTATTGTCTTTCAAATACATTAAATTTTGTCATTATTTTTTAAAAAGCAGTTAACCTGAAACTGCCTCTAGAATCAACTTATTAATTATTAATCACAAATATAATGAGTTAGTGAAACATACAAAACAGAAACTAGGACTAGATGCAATATTTTGACTATAAGGTTTTTATGGCATGAGAAAGAAAGCAAAAGGCTTTTTTTAATGTTTTTTCTTGTACAACCGAGAAACAAAAATCATCTTCAATCTTCTATTTCTTTTATCAATTTTAGTTCATTTGTTTTTAAGTTTCATTCCATGCATTCAATTAAGAGTATCCCTGTTATTACACACTAAGATTCAATCATAAAATTGATGCAGATCCAGTGACTTCAAGTAGTTTCATAGACTTACAGCCCTAGGGCAGATCTATTTATTGAGTGCAGCTACTTCCCCAAGCCAGTGCATCTTAGTTTGGGATTGCTGAAATAATATCACTTACATGGAATGGCAATTGTTTTAAATTTCTTTATTTTAAATTTCCTATTACTTCTTCTTTGGAGGCTCTTTTGAAAGCTTTATGAGTTATCCCAGTCCTTAACAAACACAAACCAATTTGTAAGGTATATCTAGGAATACATAACTGAAAAGAATTTTGTGCAGTTTCTTTGTTTAAAATGAGGGAGAAATAAGTCCAGGGATAGTTATTTCCTGGGCCCCAATTTCTTCAAAATGGGTAAAATAAAACATCCCTTTCCATTGGGAGACTGAGCAATACACTCAGTTCTTTTCCTCGGTGTCTATGACATTCAAGAACTATCAACATTCTTCCATCCAGGGGAAGATCTTGATCCAAAAAGAAAGCACAGCATGACATACAACCTTCTTGCATGAGAGCACGGCTCTGCAGCAGACCCTCTCCATAAATAGACTCTCAATAAAAAGGTAACTCTGCAACAAAGGCAAAGAAAAAAGCACAGCATATCTACTGGGGTCACAGGCTTCTATCTATCCAGTATCCCAAAATACAAGGCATATGAAGTCCTGCTGCCACTATTCAGCACAAACAATGCTACTGTTCTTGCATGTTTTTCTGAATTCCCTTTTGGCATTTCTTTAGAGCGCATTCTTCATATTTCTTTGTCTGCCACATTTTCCAGACTTTCTTCATACAAATGGTCTTTTTACTTATTAAAGCCTTAATTTAACTTATTAATTTATTAAATCATAAAACTTGCATCTTGAGAACAATGAAAACACTACAAAAATAAAGGTGTCCACAGTTTAATGAGTTAAGGTCTGTCCTTTAACAGAGGTCAATGAATTCAATTGATTACAACAGTGTCAAGACATGCTTCTTTCCTTTTATTTGCTGTCCTAATCTCTAACTAGGACTGTAAGAGAGTAGATTATGAGCCTAAGACACTGCAGAAATCAGAAGCAAAGCTCATAAGTCAACACATCTAGACTTTATTTAAAATTGGGTGAGCTAACAAACACGAGTCTTTACTGAGAAGTGCCCTCAGTACATTTAAAACATGTGAACAATGTATAGTATTACGAATTGAGAGCTGAGTGAATAGACTAGATGGTTTTCACAGGATATCCTGTCCCCAAAAACGACATGCTATTATTCCACAAAGCCAAATGTCCTTGAAATGGATGAGGTGATGACCACGCTTGGAGACCATTCAGATAAATTTCAAGAAAAAGGTTGCTGGCAGAAATAGTAATTATTTGGATGGATTTATATAATTTTAAGCAGAATATATTTTATAGTTTTCTGAGAAGCATTCTTTGTAAAAGGCCAATGATTATTTTGTACATTAATTGTTCCTGTCATAGAGATGTCCTTTAGGACTCTGCTCGTAATTCTGGCAGTTATCCCAAATTATATTCCTCGAGTTTGTGGCAGAAATACTCTGATCTACTCATACTGATTTCTTTGTGATATTTGTATTTGCCACAATGCTTTAAAAGTACATCATAGAATGACCTACGTCCCTCCGCCACTAAGGAATTAATAGACCAACAATCTGTAGCATTTGGGAAATTGTATAACTCTTTCATTTTGCCAAAGTGGGTAGGAGAGTAACACCCTGATTTCTTACCATGCATCATGGATTTCCTTCTATTGGAAGTCTACAGTACCACTGTATTTCTTAGTAGGAGTCTTGCAAATTTATGCCTTTATTTTTTCTTCTTAATGCCTAGAGATTTATCATTTCATGTTACCTCAGTCTTCTACATAACATTATTTTAACGTTATTTTAATGTGTGAGGACACAACTGAGATGATCCCTTAAATGATGATCACTACATAATGTTTTAACCTAGGAAGGAATTTAGAAAGAAAATAACCTAAACAATCTGTCAAGCTATCCTTCACCAATGAAAAAGACCTTAGATACATCCTTATTACTGCAATTATTTTTCTTTACAAAGCCTCCAAGAATCCTTAATGATTTTAATGATTTAAAAACCTGGTTATACAAAACAGAGAGCATATGGTTGTCATTGCTGCAGATCCATTACAAAGAATGCAATCACAATCAGCTGCATTTTTGAGAAATGAGTTGATAATATCATAAAACTTACATAACACAGTTTTATCTTTCTTGTGGAGATTTATAAGGCCAAAAGGACCTCATGAAGGCATCACCTTTTATCCTTATCATGAATTGCATGAATAAAGGATAAGAACTAATTTAGATGCTTAAACTGAAACCAGTATAATCTTAACATGGCTGAGGAAAGAAGGAAAATAACCAATGTAGCTATAAATCGTATTTGTTTTTCCTCAGTCTTCAGGGCAATTTAGAAAAGTCCGTGGCTCCCTAAATTATGCTCAGTTGTCTACAGCCCTAGGGGTTAAGTCCTGCATCTGAAAAGTGCCATGGGAGAAAAAATGCCATGGTTTCTCTCTCCAGGATCAGACCAGGAGGAGACAAAGCTTCTAGCACCATGGTGCCTCACCTTGGGGAAAGAAGTTCAAGAGGGAATTTCTTCATTATGTGTTTGTGTGAATGTTCTTTAAGCAATCGGCTACATCTCACCCAGCTTCTATTGGGGTTATTCAGAGAATTGCTGTCAGTATTTTCCAATTACATATTTTTCATCCCATCTGGGGGATAAGGAGGGATGGAATCAGCACATCATAAATGTCAGGTAGGGATACAGTCAGAGGAAAACTGAAATCCATGTATATGGAGATATTATCTGAAACATTGCTATTTAAATATGGCTAGCACTTTGGGTCAAGGTCAGCAGTGCACTGTTGACTGTAGCTGGTTTTGATTGTGTACACTGGGTTCAGATTTAGTTTGGTTTTTTTTTTTGGTTTTTTTTGGGGTTTTTTTGGGTTTTTTTGTTTTTTTTTTTTTATTATTAAGTTGTTGTTGTTTGGATTTTTTTACAGAGGTAAAACTTAATACATACAGGGACTTGTTATTGTTGGGATTTTTTTATGGTGAGTATTATACCACACAACAGAAAAAATATTCATATAGCTTCAAAAGGGACTAACTCTCATTTAATTTCATTTCATTTCATTTTCATAAACCTTAAAAATTCACCCTGCAGGATCCATATGGAGAAAGAAAAATATTTAGGCCGTATACTCCAGTTAGAAAATTGAAAGTTCCAGGGAACATCTTGAAAAAGCTGCATGTAACCTAGGAGCTGTGAGTTGAGAACCTCTGAGCCACCACAATAATGGCATCAATCTAACTGCAATCTGCCTGGAAGACAGTGCAAGGTAGGGAGTGTCTGCTGCTAAAAATTTCAGGCACTTCCTTTGACAAGATTGAACAGAAAGATTTTTTCTTTCAGTGCTTGGTAACTGTTTCTGCAGTCTCATTATTTAAAGATTTAAAGGTGATCAGGTGTTCAGTACTGTGGGTATATAAGTGGGCAGAAAATTCAGACAAAAAGATACAAAGGAAACACTGCTGTCAGTTCCACCAGGAGTAGAAGCACCTCCCTGCATTCACATTGAGGAGTGACAAATTTCTCGAAGGAACTTTTGAACAGGAACTTCTTGGATGAGCTAAGCAAGTTATATCCATGTGTGTGTGTGTATATCTATCTATATAAATATATATGTAGATATATGTAGAGAAACACACACTATCTATTTCTGCTTATTGCTCCATGTATATTTGAACCTTTTTCTCCATAGAATGTACCCCATACCATGTACTATTGAAGTTGTCATAACACCCAGATAAATCAGACAAACTGTGAACTTCAAGTTCTTTACAGATTTCCTGCATTTTTCACCCCAGAAATCTTGTTAATAGAAATGCTAAAACAGAGGTAATAGGTGTTTGATGTGTCACACTTCTCCTTTGTTCACCTCTTCCTGATTTTACATCTAGCCCTTTAGTGCAGGACTCAACTCTTTCTTGAAGTCACAAGCATCACCACTGTCTTGGGACACTCACAAGAGATTTTCCAAAACACAAGGGGTACACACTTTCAGGTTAAACAGTAAGTTACTGTTTAACTTTTTATTCAAGTCCATATTGGCTGGAAATTCCTATCATATAATGGCTGTAGCCTACTGTATGAATGCAGCTAAGAGTACCTAAATCTTGCCCACACTGAATACGTATTCACCTAATTAAAACCTTCATCTGTCTCTTATCAGCATGCCCTCTAATCTCCTAGCAAAGTCATGAAAGAATGTACAGGCTGCAATCACTTCTTTAGGACAGAGTTGCACTTGAGGCACATTAGTGTTAGAAAGCTGGTACTGCCACTATTTGTCTTATGAGTAAAGGATTTCCGTCTCCATGGCCATCAGAATGAAGCCTTTCAAAAGTCATAAATTCACTAAGAAAATAATTGAAAATCTCTGAAACAGATCTCTATGGGCAAAATGTCAAATTGTGCAGCCCTAATGCACAGTTCCACAGCCCTCTCTAAACTGATTCTTTTTAACTGTGCCAGTATTTGTTGTGCTCACCTGTGGTAACTGCCACCACTTCCATTTTTCAAACAGCAAGAAATGTATCACAACCATTGTTAAAAGGCTCCATAAGGCAATTACAGGAGAAGCCATGCTACAGGATTGTCAAATTAGCTGAGCAGGTTAGGCTGCAACAGCAAAACCACAGGGACTCTGCAGCTGTTGTGCAGGAGGTAAAGCTTGGGCTGTGCTGGAACAACTGCACTAAAAAGCCCCAAGGAAGCAGAGGGGCCATGGTAAAGACATTACTACAGAAAATGCAAAAGGTATTGCACCACCAGCCAGAAAATGAGTTTACACTAATAGTTACAGGTCTTGTAGTGCAAACAGACCCTGTCCCCCACTCAGTACTAATGCACATCAAATCTCCATCTTAAGGGAAATAAGACCAGCACAACGCTTCCAGAATCACAAAGGACAGGAACAAGAAAAAGGGTCTCTGTACAGACCTAGACTCTGGCTCAACCTGTGCGTTGCTGTTTGGTATCTTTCAGTGTTGGGAGGGGTGGGGGGGAACTGTGGATAAACTATATATGTTTTTCAATAGGATCACAAGAAATAAATCAAAGGCTGAATTCAAGATCACAGCTTGGTTCTAGGCAGTCAATATCCCTACTGAATGCAAAAAGAAACTGCATAATGAGAAACCAGAGAGTCAGTGAGATAGCCCGGAGGTCTTTTCCTATGATATTGAATTTATTCCAGGTTCTTGTGGTATATGTAATAGCACCAGTGGTTTGTCATTTTTTCAATGACCATGGGACACAGTCCATAGTTGCATAGCTCTGGACAGATAAGTGCCTTGGAATGATTGCAATTTCTAGGTAAGTAACTGTTTCCTTCAAAACCAAAAGAATTTAAAATGCTCCAGGATGAAAATCCCTGTTACCTCCCATATAGTTAAGATAATTGTTCCTAGTGGAACAATTCCTGACTCCTGCTGGTAACTGGCTTGTGCTCCAAGCAGACTGAATTCTACCTTATGTAATTGCAGCAGCTGTTTATTTTTGATGGAGTATACCTTTTCTTCAGAAAAGATTCAAAAGATTTTGCTGTGATTTTCAGACAGGTTTAAACTGTAATAACTACTCATACAATAATAGTGAATATCACCCTTCTAGTTTTAATATAGCTAAGTCTATAGACAATAAAGTACACCAAGTAAATTGATATGGTTAAGCAAACGAAAAAACTTGAATAACAATGCTGCACTGCTAAGGGAAAGGCCTTGAAATGTGCAAGTAGCAACGAGGTTTAAGGCTCACTTGCCCTTAAGAGGATATTCTGTATGTTAGAAATCAAAGCACAGAAAGCATTTCTAAAATATGCTAAATGGAGAGGCACATTTTGATTGGATAAACTAAGAGAAAGATGTCTCTAATTTGGCCACTTAACTGGTCAGCTAAGGTAAGAGGGACTAAAAAGATTCTGAAAATAACCACATTAACATTATAAAAATCAATACAATATTTCACAAGTATTCTGTGCAGTAAGTGCAAAAGCAGAAGAATTAGAATGCATAAATCTGTACGTGTCAGCTTAGCTATGACCTTTGGTATATGCAGCACAGATTTGAAGACACGTTTCTGAGGCTGGTTAAATCTGAAAGGCACTGAAAAGTCACAATGGATATGCACACGTTGAGAGAGAAAGACTACTGCAAAAAGCTCCAGAAACTACTATTATTAGCTAGGTAAGTGAAGAACAGCTGTCATGACAACCTAATTCATGTAAATGGCAAGAGATAAATATGAATATAATCAAGGTGCCTCAGGAACGCTTTATTAACTTGCAGCGAGAAGTGTCCTCAAAGGTCGGAGTAGCTTATGTAGTTCACATCTGCACCTTAGGCATTCACCTCTTGAACCCCAGCTGGTGTAAATCAGCACAGAATAATTGGACTGAGGTTAGCCACACTGATTTTAACATCTGCTGGGAATTTTGCCCTCTTCTTTGCTCTGTAAGGCTAAATAACGGGGTTTATTACTCTATGTGTCCTTATTCCTTCTGGTTCTTTTTCTCTAGGGATGACATATAACTTATTTTACCACCATGGTGTATTTTTTATGAGTTAATAAGCCCAGACTAAAGCTGAAGTGGGAACCTGGTTTAAAAAGAAGATCAGTAGACTGCTATTCTCCAGGAATAAACTCTCTAAAAAATTTGGAAATGAATTTTTATGTAAAAGAGATGCCTCAAATACTATCTTTTTGAAATAGAGATATTTGATTTTTAATCATTTTGAGATGGCTTTATGTAACTAGGAACTCATTATTAATCAAATTCTGTTGAAGTGAATGCCTTGATTTTTCAAAAATATGTATTTTTAAACACTGAAAGTTTAAAGATTTTTGTGCTGTCCATGTTCAGATAAACAACAAAACAAAACAAAAAATCAAACACAAAAACCTCAAGCAAACACCAAAACCAAAAAACTACCCAAGCATGAAATCTCTCAAATCAAATAATTTTGGTCTTTTTTGTCATAAAGGTAACTTTATGACATCTGACACCCTCACCAGGCAAGACAAATGCTTATCTGAGTTATAGAGTAAGGACAGTCTTAAAAACAGCTGTTGCTAAAACTCTAGCTCCATCAAACAAAATTTTCATATAAATTATTGATTACTTGAGTTCTTTGGACAGTAAGTAAATATTTGTAGTGAATTAAGGTACCAGATAATTGAATAAGTGATTTGAAATTTCATAGGAATTTTTAAAATTAATATGTGAAACTATTGTCTTTTTTCTTGCCAATGGCCATCAATGAGTTGTCTAACTGCTCTTCCATAAATTCACTTTTTATCTGGCCAACTATTTTCTAGAAGCTGAGCATTTAATTTCAAAATAAGTATTTTGACATTCTGGAGTTATTTCTGCAGGCTTTTTCTTCTCTCTTGTGAGTTTTGGCTATGGATTTTTATCCTGTGTGGTAAAGCATTTAAGTTTTAAAGGTATTCAGTTGTGCAACAGTTGAAGCAAATAATATTCTGGATTGAAAGGTTCCCAGTTCCTGGCAAATGGTCTTCTTCATCCTAAAAGAAAGTGAAACCCATCATTTTTATTCATGCAGAATACCAGGCAACTTCCTATTGTTGAAATAAGTGGAATGATCCACTTCCACTTTGAAAAAAGTGAAAAAAAAGTCATGCAGCACATTTCACCAGCACTTTCATGAGAGACCATTAAAAACACAACACTATCAACAGAACTGTATTTTTAAGTCTGAATATATTTAAACTTCACTGAAAAGTAGCCTTTCAAAGATGTGTGTATTAAAAGGAAATTTTCTATTTAGATTATTTCTTTTAACATTTTTCTTCACAAGCCATCTCTGAAATTCAGGCAAGAGCTGAGCTAACACCAAAAATATTTTTTTCAGTCACTGTTTGTTTCAATGGCCACATGAATACATGAACTACTCTTTGAATGTTTTGGGTGATTACTTTTTGCAAGCATTCATGCACCAAGTTTTATGCAAACCTGCTTTCAAGTTATTTTCAAAGTATCATCAATAAATATGCATTGGGGATTTTTTTTTTACAATGTGATTTTAAGAAGCTATGGCCACGTTGTCCTAGTCCATCAGCTATCTAAGAGATAAAGTGAACTTTTAAAAGTTCTTGTCACTACTGAAACAAAAGTTGGGTGATTCATTACCTGGCAACTCTCTTGTCATTGTCATGAGTAAAGTGAGAGTAAATTATTCCATCTGGAAGAGGGCAAGGGCTGATGAGTGTCATATCCAGAACACACAGAATTTACAAGTGACTGAAAGACAGTTCCTCTTTGTATGCAATCTGTTCACTTTGTGCATCTCACCTCATTTGATTTCTCTGGCTATTTCCTGATCTTTTAAAAAAATAATGACTGTTAGAACTACGGTAAGAAAGAAACATCCAACCTCTTTTCTCCGTGGGTTACATATGCAAAGAGTCTGGAAGTAAACAGCTATACTCCTACTCAACAGGCAGGGTGCTGAACATGGCACCTTCTGGATCAAATGCACATTGCCAGGAACAGGGTTCTAGAATAGGAGATCAATACTGTCATCTATCAGGTACTTATTATCTCCTTAAACATCTGAGATCCACTGAGGCAATAAGCCTGCCAACCTAATTGTTAAATTTATTGTATTTGATTAATATCTTTCTATCAATCATATTGAGCCTAATCCAGCTCTGTGTGAAGTCTCTGAAAAATTACCACTGGCTTCAGGGGAAGCTGGATCAGGAAGCAATAGAGATGCCAGTTGATGAAATACGTGTAGAAAATGCAATCATCTCTTAAAACAAATCATATGCTATCTCAAAAGTGATAAAATGTCATTTAATTTCTGTTGGCATTCCTACTCACTTCTGCACCAGCAGAGACAATATTCTTAGGGTTGAATGATATTTACAATGAAGACAAAAGCAGAATGTCGACAGGTAAAGTAATTTGGCTCTCATATTGAATACAGCAATTTGGGTGGCCACTGCTGTGAATTAGATGAATGACAGCTGGAAAAAAATCAGATCTCCGGCAATAAAAAAACAGTTGATATGAGAAATAGATCTAAAAAGCACAAAACACTGAAAAGTTTGATTACCTTTCCACAATTGCCTGGCAAGCACTGTTTTGTAAGTGCTGTCCTTAAAGAGAACAGTCTAACATTTCCCAGGGAACATGTGCCAACTGCTCTCTTTTCTCATACTGTACTCTTAAATATCTTGGGATCACACTTGCCACACAAACAAGCAAAGAGAGCTTTAGTGGCATGGCACTGCCTGGCTATTAAATAATGGTGAAAGACTAGGACATTCACAAAAAAGAACTACACAAAACAGCTGAACTAGATTAGGTCCACAGACAATGGAGAGAGTCTTCAAAGGAAGCTTTTGCCATGAAGAATATCTGATAAATATGAATTACTTTAACTAGCCTTCAGGATTTAACCCGTGGTAAAAACCACAGAGCAAGGTAAAATGTTGTTGGTTGAAGTGCACGTTGGTGTTTTGTCCTTTAGCCCCTACTTTTTTCAGTGCCCAGCTCAGAAGTGCAGTTGAAGAGGGGTGAGAGAAGGGTATGACAACTGTGCTTGGTAAAGGTTTACTGGCTAAGCCTGTTTGCCCCAAATGACATCACCTAAATTCAAGAGCATGTCAAATACATATATTTCCAAATAGATATAGACCACATAGTTAAAGTATAGCTGTAAGTATAAGTACAGATACGGATTATATATACATATATGGCAATTTAAAATAAAAATGTTCATCAGAACTTTTTACATCTGTATATTTGGAAGAAGGAAATATTTTTTAAATGGCAATATATTTTGTTTCAACCTCTCAAGAGAAATATTTCTTTTAAAAAAGGTATTTTAATTCATTCACTTTGCATGTATTTTATCCAATTTTGTATTTTGTAAAGACAGATAAAAGGAAAGCAGGCAATTAAATGTATCAGGAAGGTCTTCCCAGCATTTTCAGAATAACTTTTTCTTGTAACCTTTCTTGCAGACAATTTTAAAACGCTGATTTATCTTTCCAGTGTGAGATGAAGAGAAAAATCACAAATTATAGGAACAAAACCACAGAGTTCAAATTAGTACTGAAAATGCATTTAATATTGCTACATACTTGCCTCACAAGGCTGGTGGGAGATTTTGTTAGACATGGCTTCTCAAGCTCTGAAAACTGCTTGAGGAAAGGTACTCCTTTTCACTAACACCAAGTGTTATTTCTATATTGGCTTCTGAAGCTGACACAGAGGCAACTCCCATTCCAACAGAGGCAATTTGCAATCCTCATCCATGCAACTGACTTGCATACACAGTTCTGCCCTTCAGGGAGTGTTTTCTATAACTGTGTGGCTTTACTTATTCATTTTGCTAGTAAAAGGTAAGCCACGTCTGTGCAATAAGCAGTAAGAATCACGTCTCGAAAAAGTCGGGGTTGTTCAGGCTTTTCTCAATTCCTTCAGAATGAAATACCTGCGGTAGTACCTATTGAGCTTTCATCTCAGGGGAGAGTCAAATGTTACAGTTTAATTTACTCCAGCATGTGAAGAGTCGAGGCATGTTTTATTAGGAATATATGGAGGGAATCGATAACCCAGCCTTACCCAGCAGCAAAGGACAAGATCCCCATCTTGCAATTCTGCCTTCTGGCCTGGCTGGCTGAGTTAAGACTTCCTATAAGGATGTAATATCATGGTAATCATTCCCTTTCTGTAATAAGCAACACTTAGTTTGTGTCTCAGACAGGCCTTCTTTGGCAAACTTCTCTTTTGAATGAGAAGGAAAAAAGAAAACATATGTATTTTTAAGACATGCCTCTATTATATATGTATATATATATATATATATACACATGTATCAGTAAATGTTCTACAGATGAAAATATAGTATTTAAAAATGGACAGGCAAATAAATTTGGAAATTTTTTTCTGTTCTTTCCAGCTCCCATCCAGTTCTGCTGGTATACCTCAGTTTGGACTCACACTGGTTTTTTCTAAATTCCAAACTCATGCTTGTGCCAGCTTCACCTCTTAATCACAAATTTTCCTTAGGATTAGAACAGATCAGATTCAAAAAATAAAACCATGCTTCTTCCAATTAACTAGACAAAGAGTAAATTACTAACTGTGTTGGATTTGAATATATTTGCATCTTCAAGCATTCAATGCTAAGGTCTTTCTATAATGTCTCCTCAAAACACTCCAAAATATGGATCTGCACAGATGTTCAGCATTTTTAAGTCTGCATAATCCATTTTCAACCATTCTATAGTATATCTGGTCATTTCATCTGAGAAGTGTTAACCAGAATCCCTGCAGCAAAATTTACTTCATTGCTGCATTTCATTTTTTGAGCCATTTTTCAGGAATCTTTTTTTTTGTGGGGAGGGTCATTTGTTCATTTCACTTATGTGGAAAAAGCATTAATTATTTCATAGGAGGAGTAGTCTTTAGTGGTTGTATTTCAACTTTCCGCTCTGCTGTATTGCCTATGCCACTGTTCATAATTTATTTTTTTTTCCCTGGGACAATGTGAACATAACGACAACCCCATATAGGATCAAAAATAGGATAAGAACATTTGCTCCTGAAAACTCATTTGTCCTATATATGTTCAAGAACTTGTAACAAGTTATTTAAAGTTATATACAAAGTCTGTATTGTATATCAGAATGCAATGGGGAACCTAATATCCAATAACATTGATCGAGATAGTTATAAACTTGGCCATACAAAGGTCAGCTCCCTTCTTCCTGTTGTTCAGAGCACATTTCAGAGGCAATGTAAAATGGGAATAAGGAAAATGATAACATGTTCTTTCCTGTGAAAAGTTACTGTCTAGACTGACATTTAAAGATTTGAAAGGTGCCTACAAACTCCAGAGTATTAAACAATTAGGTGGATGGATCACATCCCCTACCAGAAAAGGCTTAGAGAATTGTGATTGTTCACACTGGAGAAAAGAAGGTTGAAGTCATCTGGAGAAGGCTGACTTTACTGCCATCCTCTAGTACCTGAAGGGAGGCCACAAGAAAGCTGAAGAGAGACATTTTACAAGACCATGTAGTCACAGGATGAGGGGGATTGGCTTCAAACAGAAAGAGGGCAGGTTCAGATCAGTAACTAGAAAGAAATCCCCTACTGTGAGAGTGGAGAGGCATTGGAACAGGTTTCCAAGAGAAGCTGTGGATGCCCCATCCCTGGCAGTGTACAAGCCAGCATTGAATGGGGCAGCATGGTCGAATGGAAGATGTCCTTGCCCATGGCACGATATTTAAGGCCTATTCTAGCCTAAATCTTTCTGTGATTCTATGATTAGGTCATCATTCCTTGTACAACATGTTATGTGAGCCGCTTAGTTGCTAAAATAACAAAATTTAAAAAGCATGGACAAAATGTTGGGTGTGAAATTTCAAACACCTTCCATGACAACCCATTTAGCACTCTTTTCAGGACCACACACAAAGGATAAAAAGGTTTTTCTTTCTCAGTATACTGTCAAAAGATGATATAAAGGCTGATGATAGTGTTCCACACAATCCAATACCTCTTCTAGTGCCTCAGGGATAAGGGATAGTTTAGAGGAAATATCTATTTGATCTCTTTTTATCTTTTTCAAAACAGTGGGACATCATGCATATAACAGGATGAAAAACAAGTGTATACAACACAACCACTGCAGCATTTTGTGGGTTCAGTGTTTGTAATTACTGTACAATAGAACATTGTCTTTCAAATTACACAGCAAAGGCAACAAGAGTAATGATAAGTGACTCAGGCAGGCAGGAAATTCTCTCTGTTATCATAGGAGTAGAAGGTACAGGAGGAGAGTGCCTTGAACATTTTTGCTTAAATTCAGTTTCAAATACCAGTGTACTGAGAAAAATTGAAGGCCTTCAGCTTATGTCTTGCATGTTTTCTGGGGAAGTTCTTAGAATTTTTTACTTGAGATGGTTAGTTTAGGGGTTGAGTGTGGCTAAACTCCTCACAGGCCTAATCAAAGCTGAGCTTTTCTACAATTCACTGTATCAAAGGTATGGGCTGCAAATTTCAAAAAATAATAGCACTTTATAGAGAGACATTTCCTGAAAGGACAGAGGTGATGAGCCCCAAAAGATTTAAAGAGAACAAGAATAAAAATAAACAAAGTTTTCATCTGACAGGTTATACTGCAAAATAAGCTTTCCTCAATATGAAGTTCTTGGAATAGTTTTAAGAAACTAGAGAGCTTGTCTTTGAGAAAAGTCACAAAAGGTTAAACAAATATTTGTAAATAAACTGATAACTCCTTTGCAGCAAGATTTATTTATGAGTATTGTGCTCTGGCTGGGGTCTTCCTGCATTTTAAGAGGATCCCCTGCAGAAGACATGATGGATGTATTTTGCTCCTTATTCAAACTAGGGGTAGTTTGATACAGGCTCCAAAAGAGGTGAAGGCCAGAGATCTGTGAGCCAAAGACTCCTCTAGTTCTGATTTGTTCTCTGAATTCCACAGCGGAGCTAAGCAACAAAATCAGCATTAGTGCATACAGGCATGCAGCACTGAACACACAGTTAAGCCATGAACAACACACATCATTTTCAGTTCTCATTCATCAAGAAACAAAGAAAATTGTGGGTACAAGGATTCTCATGCACACCTTATCCATCACATGTGATTTGACTTCATGCCAAGCCCTTTTTTCCATAACTATGACTAAGGGAGCCTTCTTCGAGCTCTCCCTACTAAGCAGCTGGCAGCATGGCGGGAACTCCATTGAAATGGGATTTTTCTCAAGATTTCTCCTCAAGGTGGAAAGACTTCTCAACAATTACAGCTTTTTTTGGTAAGTGACTGATATTGTACATAAGCTCATAATATAGTCCTCTAAGACTTTGTCTTGGTAACACTGATTTTGTCTTGGTACTTTTGAATTGCTATATCCTTTGAGCAGTACAGGAATAGAGTGAATCTTGATATTCAATTTTGTTAAGCCACACTTTTACAGCATCATATTTCAATAAAACCACTTCTGCTGATACCTTTGACAGTGGTTCTTTAAGCAGTTTGAATCGTCCATTTGCAACAAATTGGCACAGTCGGCAGGATTCCTAAATTCAGCTTTGCTACATTGTAGCTCACAATTGACTCTTTTGCTCTTCATATCAGTTTCTAATTCCAACATTGTTCATTTAATGTTTTCAAAATTGTGAGCATTAATTCATTTTTACTATTTCATCCCTCTGATACAGATGAGAAGTCCCAACAATGAGGATGGAAAATAAAAAAGTATTTTTTGCCAAGTTGTAGAGAATAAAATGTGGACCAGAACTGACCCACGAAGACACTGTGGACTAGTAAAATGTGGAGAGTAAAATCTGGACTAAAATTGACCCACAAAGAGACTTCAGGCCTAAGTTTCAGCTGCAGAACAAGTCCTCAGAGACAATCTGAAACACTAGGGTTTCTTTTTCCTTTTTATTTGCAGATAAATCTGATGTTTGAGGGGCTGGAGCAGTGTCCTGCATTGGTCATTGCCATGCCTGGAGGATGCAGTGGAGCTCCACTGCATGTCTGTGAGCACAGCCTCTCCTCCTGCAATAACCTTGGGGGAAAGAAATAGCAGGAGACTGAAGCTTGTCCTGTGCTTGTGTCCAACAAAAGAATCATAGCTAGTAGAAGGTCCAGTGATGCATACTAAGCTTTTTTTATACTGGCACAAATCTTCAATGTTATGTAGTGTTACACAATTTCATGGAGTCATTATTGTACCCACAAAGAAAGGACCAGACACCTCCTGTTGGGAGGGAGTAACACTTTTTGTGTGCCTGTGTGTTTCTGTGTCTCTGTTTGTCTGTCTGTATATACACAGTGGGTAGTTAAAAATCCATTCATTTATTTTTTAGATTTGACTGGCAGCAAATTTGGGGCCTCTTGTACATATTTGCTTGAATCTTGAAACATTTAATGGATGGATTATTTCTTCTTCTTAATATTGTACCTGAGAATTATGTGCAAGTATTATTTTGCTTCTACATACTATGTTTTGTAAAATGACTACCATTTACCACAGTTTATTTCTTTGATATAAATATTTGAAATATATTTGGACTTGCCTACAAGGTAACTTCCTAAAATTTTAGATTCTTTTTGGGGGATTCAAAAGAAATTATAAGAAGCAATAATCTCATTTCCTGTCAGATGAGACTGGAGGCTGATTTCATGTTCAGAAACAGGGCACGGAAACAACTACTGATATGGGCAATGTTACAGTTTGAAACCTTGCAACATAATTTTAGAGAGTCCTGAAGAAACAATAGTGTAGTCCAATGTGAATTAAATTAACTGGACGTATACTGTCAGTATATATATGCCGAAAACTATGTTAACAGGCTGAAGATCCCCTTAAGGGCTGAAAATGAATAGCTGTTACAATCTCTTGGAAAAATCACATGTGATGCAAAATGTAGTCCTTTGCTAAATCTATTTTAGTGGCAAATTAAGGATTTTTCCAGGCACTGAACTCAAATTCATACAGAATATAACTTCACAAACTTCAGTAGAATTATCCTGCTGATGGCTTTAGATCAATATTTACAAGACATTTTACTGTAAAATGTCTTCTTTAAAAAGATAAAACCTTTTATTTCTAACTCAAAGTGTTACCACTGCAACAGAAATCCATTAACATCCTTGTTGTGAGGGATTACTCTTTTTATATTATTTTGGGGGTAGGATGGTCTGCAGAGATTATGCTGATGAACAGGTGGAGCTAGATGCTGTTTAAGTCAGGGCAATCCTGTAAAAATGCAAAGGTAGACAAAGGGGTTTGACTTGTTCAGAATTTCACTGCACATTCCTTAAGACCACTAGTTAAATTTCATTCACTTTGGACCTTGAGAGTCTCTGTAAGACAAATCTTTCTGATGAAAGACAACCAGCATTTTATAAGTGAAGGCTTTCATCACATAAGCTATTTGAGGTACACTGTACAAGGAAATGAGTGGCCTTTCTAGGAATATTCTGAACATTTTACTTTCTGAAATTGGTGTTTAGATGTTCTAGAGTCAGGACTGACAAAAACATATATATATCCTAACTCCAGGGACCACTGAAAGAACTTTTACTCTCCAGCAGTCTGCCCATCTTAGCCCATTTCTACCCGTGGTTTGGAATTTATGCAGAATTACACTGATTCACACACGTATTTTATTTACTCTTAAAAATTATGCTATGATTGCAAACCTTTAGCCCTTACATACACAAATTTTCATTATGTACAGCAGCATTGAATTCTCCTTTGTACTCATATCCGTCTCCTTTACCACTCAAAGAGAATATGAGTAAGTCTAATCTTTATAACAAAACCATAAAGCAACTCTCAACCAGAGCAAAAAAAAGAATTATATTAGGAAAACTGATAAAGATATTGTCAACTACTCTACCTGTGCTAGCTGAGAATCATATTTCTGGTGCAGCCATACATGCATAGATTGTATTGTAAGTCTGTCCTATGCTACCTCAGAAAAAAAGCACAAGGTGAGGAGTCTAGGAAGAGAAACTGAGAAGTGGAAACATTTTGAGCTTACAAATTTACTTGTACCTCTCTGAGTAACAAAACTGATTTATGGAAATTGATAGGAGTTCTGACTTTCTTATGAACAAGAGTTCGTTCACATCCAGGAATTCATCCACAGAAATGTGCTTCAGGCACCACTATTATTACAGAGAACTGAAAATGGAATTGTTGTCCACTGTGGTGAGATAGATTCAGTTAAAGAGAGACTAATACAGAAATGGTGCTCTTCATTCTCTCAGAGAAGTCTTACACAAAAAGTTAAGATGAATGTTACAGATTCCTGTAGACCTCTCTGTTGGATCAAATACTCTGTCAAGTCCTTTCAATACCAGAAAAATCAATAATTTCTATCCCTATAGCCAGAATTCTCTACCAATAAAAACAAAGAAAAAAACCCTTAAAAACCAAGAGAAACTACTAGAAAAGAGATACATTTTGCATGCATCATTACTAGAAATTGCATAGCAGATATCCATCCATACGTATATACATCTATCCATCTAGCAAAGAGACTAAATAGCTGTCCACCTACATGTGCCTAGCTATGTAAATAAACATCCATTTATGTAAATATCCATCAATATCTACCTCAATGGAGTGCTCATGCTATTCCCAGCCTGCTGTCCTAGCCTTGAGGGTCCAGAGCACTACTCTCCCCATTCCTTCACTCCCTCCCTCCCTGCTGTGGCCATCCAGTACATTTAGTGGGAAGTGAGAACAGAACAGTAAGTGACAACTGACCTTCTTCAATATGCTGTTTCCATCAAATCTGCTCTGTTACTTTCAGTGAGTAGGGAAGGAATACTGGAAAAAAAATTTTCTCCCATCTCAGCTAGGATGTGTCAAATAACAAACAAGAAAGGGACTGAAATGGAAAAATTCATGTGTTTTTATCATTTCCCACCCTCAGAAGATAATGGGAACTGACTTCAGTCAAAATTTTGCTGTTTACTAAGACACAATATGACCATTTCCCATGCCCACCTCCACTAAGCAAGATGAAAGCATATGCCAGGCATCTGTACAATATTTCAGCTCCTGATTTTTACACTTCTTTGCACTGAGAACATGCACTGACATGGAGGATCCCTCAGCACTTTTGTAATATTTCTTTCTCCCTCACAAAAAGCAAAGACTTATCCAAAAACAGTTTTTTGCCTGATTTCTTACTTTAAAGCTTGGTGTGAGAATCTGGAGTTCTTGGTTTTTATACTAATTTTGATGACATGCATGGGATTTGCCATAGGCATTGGGAACAAGCTTCTCCACCATCCATATGGATGGGATCAGAGATCACGACATTACTGACAGAGGAGCAAAAAATGCAAAATATGACAACCTGTGAAAACATCTGTCCCACCAGTTTGGGAAAAGATGTGCCTTTCACAGCCAGCCAAACACTTCACATTCTGGTCTTCTAAAAAGCAAAAGTACTCATATTCAAATTGTTAAATTAAAAACTCAGCTGTCAGGCAAACATTGCAGGGTCTAATGCTAGAAGATGATGTGCAAGTCAGTATTTCTGAGGCACTTACAGTATCAAAAATGTTCATCAAGACAGTGACAGAAGGATCTAAACTACACATAGAAAGAATTGATCACAATGATTCCTTGTATTCCACAGAATCACAGAATCACAGAATGTGTAGATTGGAAGAGACCTTTAAGATCATTGAGTCCAACCCAAAATTTAGTGTCTTGGCGTGCATTAAGTCCTCAAGAAAAGTAAAACAAAGTCTTTCTGATTTGAGCAGGTTCCCAAAGAGACAATTACTGCTGTTGTCAGATACTAAACTGAAATAGAGACAAAACAATTAATGCATCTGGCAAGTTTCCGTCTACTTGATCCATTGCTTTTTGCCTTTTAGACATTATTAAGCATGTCTTAGGAACTGTCTTGCTACCACAGTAGCAAGTACCACACTTTTCTGGCTTGACCTTAATTTAAAGTCTCCCAGCATTTTCCTAGAAGTCAGAAGAGGACACTGAATTTTGTCTTTCCATGGGAAATGAAACTGGAGTGAGGTTATAGACAATCCCATGACACTTTTCATAACAGCAAGGGTGTACCAATGCTAGCTCACTGGCTAAATTCCAAGCTAGCTAATTATATTCTCTCTCCCAAATGTTTTCTGTGGTTTCAATTAAAGAAGTTATTAATTACTTCCTATCCTGAAAAACGTTAGCAGTGTTGCTGGCCCAGCATATCTTCTGTGCTTTCTTAGTAGTATGTTTATGAATATTAGTACCTTACAAGTGCCTTGGAATCCTGTGCTGAAAGTCACTAGAGAAATTTGCACTATTGCTGGCTTTTATTGTTATATCAGCCACAGTACTTTTAGATTGCTTTTACTGTTAGTAATAAGTATATATTATTTTAAAGTGCCCAAGCCATCTAAGAATTAAAATATGTAGTCATAATTCTAATTAAAAAAATATATTCTTTAAAATAGTAAATATTGGTGGTTTTAAGATTCAGTGTGGATGTAGTATCAGTGCACAGACTGCTTGTGATTATGATATTCAACTCACTGCATGTGAAGGGACTCTTTGGACTACAAAAACTCCAAACAGATGTTTCTGACACCATCCAAATGATCCATGTTTCAGTTTCTATAATTCTGCAGTAAGTTTTGGGTAGGCATTACATCAAGTGTTCATTTCAAAATCATGAGAATTTTAACTTTTCCCTGGTCTATTTAAGCAGCTTGTTTTTATTCTCTTCCCTATGCCTTTATGTAACAACTCCTGTTCCTCCTGGATCTTCCATCTTTAGAATATCACAAATATTATCCATCTTGGCTCAGGCATATGTTAGCCTAAGCATAATCTGTCCTCATAAAGAGATTTTGAGGACCACTAACTGTTTCTAGTATTGTTTTCTACAGCTCCTTTTAGATATCAAGGTTTCCTCTGACCTGTGAGATCTCAGTAGCAAAGATATAAGGAAACCAGTGGGATATGCAGGATTATTGACTTTTGAAACCATTTTTGAAAATAATTCAAGAAACACTTCATAAGGCGAGGGTCTGGAACATGAGAGTGGACATGCAACACTCAGTTTCATTCTTGGTAAGACAGAAAGCAGAGCCACCTGAAACTGCACTGAGGCAGCAAAACCTGCCCTAAATCACCTGGGATGGGAATGAGAAATTGGTTCTGTAAAATTTTAAGTTCCCTGTAGCAAAGTCATTCTTGGTTGATCTGACATCTTTGCTTCTGTCAAGTTTAATGAGTAATCTGCTCAGACCACAAGGGTCTGATGTCCTTCCTTCCCTTCATGCAAAGGACACAGAAAGTAGAATTTGCCTGGCTGGCCACTTCATTACCATAGTAAATCTTGGGGATTTAGACAGACGCCCACACCACCCCCAACACGTAATTTTCAACTTACGTGCTGCATCCAGATCTGAGATAAGGCTTCAGATTCCAGTTAAGAGAAAATTCAAAATGAAGACATGACAGCATAAATATTTTACAAAACTAAAGTAATATCTAGTGGAAAACCAGCTATGCATTATATTTCCCTCAGGACATTTCTGCTGTGAGCTGTACATAAAAGGCCCTCTATTTTGATTCTTCTGAATAGAATGTATAAATTTAGTTTCTATAGAAAGCATAAATGCAGTGATATTTTAAATTAATTGCATCACAAAAAGATTCAACATAGTTGTAATAGGCTTTGTGTTGTGTGAAACACAATTAAATGGTTTCTGAATTGCACCTGTATAAAAATATCTATTAATTATTTGCCTATAAATGACAATGGAACTGTTTTACAAAATTAATTCTTATTTAGCTTAGATACAATAACTGAAGAAAACATTTAACATTTTTTATTTGAGGAGTTTGGGGGCTAAAAGCTTCACTGATATGGAAGGCTGGGAGTCCAGTCTTGTTCCAAATTCATTTTAGTCTTTTCTCTGGGAATATAATAAAACACTAGATTAGTATAAAAGTGATAATAGTGAATAAATTTTTCCCATATAAGCATTAAATAATTAATGTGCAAGTTATACATTAATATAACTGCTGTCTACAACATTTTCAGATCTTTGTGATGCTACTGTTTAATTATGCAAAGGCATGCTAACAGCATGGTTCTACTGTAGACATTATGAGTACATAAGATATATTATGACACATTCATCTATGTCAAATACCTGTCATAACTATTGAATAAGTTTCTCAAACGGTCCTTGTGGATAGCAAAACTTTGCTTTCAAGGCAGATATGTTTTTTTGATAAACTGAATGTATGCTTTTAAGTTGCTGCCAGAATAAACCAGCCCATGTCAGTAATTCATGACGTTTAGATACATATAGTTGATGTCATAGAAAAAAAGGAAATTTCTTCTCTTGCAAGGCTATCATTGGCTTCAGATTCAAAGAGGTAAATATGTCTCTAGGCATACCCGTGATGTTGAGCTTCCTCCCACCATCCCATCTTCCATAGCCACTTGTGGGGCTTGTGATTGTTGCTTCCAGCTTATGCTGGGTTTTGGGGGATGGATGGCAACATCATAGCCAAGGGCTGTTTGGAATGCTGACCTGAATGCCTTGCAGGTAGGCAAATATGAGTATGATCTTACTTTATAAATAGGAGACAGCCCAGGGCCTGTCGAGCTCTCCTGCACGTCAGCAAGCTGCATGCCAGGATCTCCCTTCAGTAAGGGCACATCCTAAGTCACTCTTTGAGGCTGAGAGGTTCCTTGCCATAACAAATCCTCAGACTGAGAGCATGCTAAACTCTGAGATCATACCTAGGTGATACAAAGGATTTTCTGTATACATCTATAATCCTATAGATAAAATTCTTGACCAAGTTTGGGACTAGGACTGGATCCATCTGCACCTAGACTCCTGTCTGAGAAGTTTAGAAAGCAAGGGGGAATCTGTCTGAACCTTGTGACTCAAAGGGAGGATCTTCCTGGCAGTTTTATCGGACTTTGCCCTCTATGCAGTAAATACTCAAGTGTACCTTGCCTTCAAATCTTTGCTGTCAAATCTTGTTAAACCACTGTTTGATATTAATAAGGCATATTTTTGCTTCTCTTGTACAACTGGTGCATCATTCCATTCAATAAGATCATGAGAGGCAGCATAGGCAGCTACTTTGATACACACAAAAGAAATTCTGTCTGTGCCCAATGAAGGGAAGTCTTCAAAGCAACAGTCCCATTTTTTCGATACCAGAAAGTTACACAGCAAACAGAAGAAAAGCTTACTTGGGTTTGTCACATACTGTTAAAAAGTCACAACAGCCTTAGTGGAAATCCTACTGTACTTCATCCTATGCAATAAAAGCTCCAAGAAAGCAACTTTTCAAGTACTACCTTACAACCTAATACATGCTATTAAGTAATTTTCACACCTCGCAGTTCATCTTTAGGCAGGGACCTTGGTGGAGTTTTGTGTTAACTAAGTGTTTTTAATTATTCAAACACATTGTCTGTATTTGACCAGAGAAGCTGTAGATTCCCCCATCCCTGGAAGCGTTCACAGCCAGGCTGGACAAAGCTCTGAGCAACCTGGTCCAGTGGAAGGTGTCCCTGCCCATAGCAGGGCTAGTTGGAACTGGATTACTGTAAAGGTTCCTTCCAAACCAGATTCTATCTTTTATGTCACCTACCACATGTGTCTGTGTGCATTTCCCTGTGCAAGTACAGGAAGAGTATTGGATCTGGTTTAGGACATTTAAAGTATTTTAGTTAACAATTTTGACTTAACTTCAATGTTGCTGTAATTTTTCCTGTTATTACCTATGAAATCTTTGGAAATATTTCCAGGTGGATAGATCACTCCTCTGTCAATGACTGACTGTCAAATGGAAAGTGTAATTGCTCCATGAAGTCTCCCAATTTTGTGACACAGAGAAGCTCTAAGAAAAAAATGGATTTTGAGACAAGCAAGAAGCCATGGATAATCAAGCTGCAAAATTCTTCACATTTCTCCTTCGTGAAAACCAGTTATTTTTGAAAGAACACACATGGCTCTTCTCATGCAGAAGGCAAAAGGCTCAGGTTTTTTCACATGCTGGATGTTGAAGAGATGGCATTGTTTCTTAAAGAAACAGCTTAAAGTGTTAGTAAACAGTTCCTAAACTGTTGGAAAATACTGCTCTGTTTCTGGAGTGCTGAAACATTCTCAACCTGTTGCAGGGAGAATTTCAGCCAAGATTATCTCTAATCTATTGATCAATTTCTTTTGATCAAGTTATTAAATTTTGAGTTGTCCAGGTACTGTGACTTTGAAGGTAATGATTTATAATGTGAAGTATCTGAACTGCCAGCCTACCTATCACACACTAATATTTGCAGAGTAGAAAAGAGTCTCTTTACAGTCTAGAGGAATCCACCAACTTTATATGCTGTATATAAATAGTATCTTCTTTCTCTGGCATATGAATAAGAATATATATATACAGCAGTTTAGGAAACCAGTTGACAGCTGAAGAAGCAAATTATGTTGAGATGCTATGAACATCTGAAGGAAATCTTAGATGCCAAGAGGCATCTAAGGGGTGGTCAGCACATTTCCGTGTGATTTCCTGTGAGTCATGCAAACACCAGTGGGGGTAATTTACATCACAAGAAAAATACAAAAAATATTCCCTGCTTTATGACCTGGAGAATTGGATGTGAACAGTTCCCATTACTGTGTTCTGCTGACAGAAATGATACATGGAATTTGAGGATGAAGCCTCACATAACTTAACCTCTCTCTTTTAACACACAAGATTTGGAGTGAAAATTATCTCTTTTTTCTCTGAAACAACCTTACTTTCACCACGACACCCACTCCTCTTTTCTTCCACATGCTTTGAATTTTTGCTGTGGTTCATATATAAGAAACCTTAAAGACAATCCTGAGTGTGGGATTGTTATATTGTGTTCCAAATTGCTAAAGAAATATGGAAAATTGCCAAAGCAATAACCCAAAAAACAATGCTGGACCATATTGAAACTGCTTCAGTCTGCAAAGCTTGATTAAAGGAGACAGGGCAAAGGTCCCTAAGTGTGCTGTTTAAAATAGGTTTTTACCATGATTTGCTGAACTTAGGCTGGCCCTGAAAATAAAATTCTCATCAGATTCAAAACAAGCCTCATTAACCGTGAGGTTATAACGTCTGGGGCAGATTAGCTTTTGGGCTGTTTTAAATAGTGCTGATCAAGATTAACTGGGAGCCTGCAATTTAAATCTCTTAGTTCAACCTCTGGAAAATCATTTTCAATGTACACGCTACTCTATATTTGAAAAAACAGGTTTGCAGAGAGGAGGTGCCTATGAAAATCCATGATAACCTTGTGAAAAGACTCCGTATCAAACTAGTGCATTTTGCCCTCATCATTTATCCCAGAGAACACCATGGTAACACTCATGTAGGTATGCTTTTTCTTAGAGAAGCATGAGTTACATATTTTACTTGAATATCGTATTAAATTAACCGTACCACTTCTGTGAGTAATCCAAAGTGTGTATGTTGGAATATTCAAAAATTATAATATTTTAAATAATATTTTTATAAATTTAAGAATTCACAGGAATATTACAATTTAGTCTGGAGGTTTCAGTGTAAGTGGAGTACAATTCCCTTAAGAACTAGGATAAAAATATAGGAAGGTAAATTCCATGAGTAATTGAGAATTAGAAGAGGAAACTCTTTAACAAACATACAAATGAGCAACTTCAATAGAATATGCTTTTAAAAGTTTTAGTAACGGGTCAGCTCAGCCTGACCAGTTGTCCTGCTCTGACTAGAGCCACAGGAGCAGCTACTGAGGCTGAGAACACAAACTTATAAGATATGTCCTGCATATTCCCTTTTATTTAATCATTGCACTAATTGGCCTGATTCTTTTCTGAACCTGACAATATTCTCTGCTTCCACAAGCTTCTATGCTGGAAAATTCCATCAACCCACTAGCCATCATGAAAAAAGGCAGTAATTAGAAATGGATGGATGGATGGATGGATGGATGGATGGATGGATGGATGGATGGATGGATGGATGGAAAAGCCAGAAATATATTTTCTACCTGTTACTACATTTTATCTGTTTGAAATAAATCTTCATCAGGTGTCTTTCAGTTGCAGGACAGTGGCACTTGGTCTATCCACTCTGCATTCAACACAGCAACCCTTTGTGACTGTGAACTTAGGCATATCCTTCCTTGCCCTTCTGGTCTCCTGACTTTTGAAGGATCCCAGGATTTTTAGGCTCTCTTTGTAAGGCAGCTGCTTCATTCTCTTGGCTATTTTAATTTCCTTTATCTATAGTCTCTGATCCCACTAGAATTGAATGCAACACTAATACCATAACCATGTTAAGAATTTATATGGAGTTTCCACCTCTTTCTTGATGATCTGATGAGATACACTATTTTTTAACCATTACTATCCACTCAGCCAATAGTTTTTATAACGTGTCATGGACAGTTACAAAAATCTTCTTACCTGTAATGCTCAATTTGAAGATTACCACCAAGGAGTTGCATTTATCAGTGGTATAAAAATTCATTGAATTTTGTATCTAAGTAATTTGTCATAAGAGACACTAAATCAGTTTATCATACAATTTGTATGTTGAACAGGATAATCCAAGTACCCTTCAAGAAGGTTTCCTTCATGGGATTACATCTTACCTTTTTAATTATGGCTAAGTATTCCTAGTTGTGTCCATTTAGGAATAGCAACACCTGCCATTATGTGTGAGAGTTGAGCTGAACACCAGGTAGATCAACATTTGTTCGACAACTCAGGAAAAATACTCAACCATAAAAAATGCTGGAGCGCAGGAATGCCAAAAAAGGAGTTAACTACAATGTAAGATTTCCCTGCTTCTAACATCAGAAAAAATTCTGAATTTTTATGCCTACTGTTAGAGCATTGGGACCAAGAAGGAGACAAAAAAGACATTTGGAAGTGCCTGGGATCAGAAAATTACCAAATTAATTCTGCCACTGAGTTTTACAGCACCACAGATGAACTTGTTTGACTTTTACTTCTGTAAAGAGTGCATGTTCAAGAACTTTTTCACATCTCAATATCCATCTTTTTGCTTACAATGTAAAGAACTTCACCACTAACAAAAGCTTCTATTGCTATCCAGCAAGCACACCTAATCAGTTTAATGAACTTCTGCTAGATCAGAGAAAATACCCTTTATAAATAATTTAGCCCTCAGATATAAACTCATTCTATTCTCTGCAGTGAACTGCCTGGTCTAGTAACCATCATCATCTTCAAAAATCCCATATAATGTGAAAATTTTTGATTTAGATTCACTGCCTGCAGCCATTATAATAATAAAATCCTATTTCTCTGTTTTGAAGCCAAGCATCTATATTTCTCCTAGGTTAGGTAAAGGCATTGAAATTCAATGAAGGGACAAGTAATAAATGAGAGAATTTTCTAAGGTAATAACTACAATTCTCTTTAAAGGTCATCAATAGATGAGAAATTATTACACTCTGTTAATGTTACTTGAAATGTTCCGATTGGGTTCCACTGCAGGTGAAAAGGAAACCTCAGTTGCCACTCATTCTTTATTAAAGAGAAAACAAATTAGCACAGGACTAAGCATTAACAGTGAAAAATGCTCTCTGTTGTGCTGGAGTCTTTTAAAATAAAAGGCAACCACAGAGCAAGTAACTATTTTGTTTTCAAATTTCAGAACCAGACTCTAATTTGATTGATTGCTCATTCATGTGAAGCAGTAAAAAAGAAACCAGCTCAGAAAAGAACCCTGATTCTGAAATTGTGTTCATACAAACTGCACTCCAAACTCTGTTGTCTCACAATGAGGTTTTAAGATCAAGCAATAAAAGAGCAGCAGGAAGAATGTTATGCCTCTGCATTGAAGAGGATATATTTATGCTAAAAGGTACACAAAAATATAACAACAATATTAATAATGTTGCTTTACTTTGCTGTGATAGCCGTTTTTAATCTACTAATTTATAAATATTTACATACATTATTAATGAAGCTAGGTAAAATGACAAGTGTCATGTGGACAAATAATTATTTTGTGATCTATTAGATCTATGACTACAAAAGAAAATGAGTCTGTTTCAAGCCCTTCTTTACATTATTGAGAAAACACTATCCCTTCAAAAGCTGAAAGACACCTAAAGGTTGTTTAAGGCACACGGGAATTTTCAAGCTTTTAAAGTTAAGATCTTAAATTAGAAAGAATTAGATGCCTCTGGAGAGCATTTTGCATCAGCCATGTGTTATCAGCCCAATGGTATGATATGTTATCACTTAGAATGGCATTCTAGAGCTGGACTCAAACCAGAAGTGTTTTCTTTTTGTTGAATAGATGTTGATGTATTTTTTCATTAATTTAGCCAGATTTTGAAATCATTATATTTCAGCGGATAAGGAAAATTAAGTGACATAGGAATAGGAGCTACTTAAATTTTTTGGAACTTTACAGGTCCCATTAAGAGTTCAGGTAATGAGTTATGATGAGGTACTATTTGTACTACTACTTGTAGCAGATACCTTAGCCCAAAATAAAGGCACTCTTGGGGGCACAAAGAGAAGGAGGATGGAATATATTTCTAATTAATTACTAAGGCTGTATGAAAAACAGACAGAGAAAACCTAGACTGGCTTCAGGACCTTTTCCGTATCTAAACATGCATATATACAACACATTTCATAGTATTTATATGAAAACCTGCTGCACAGCTTCATTTCTTAATCTAATATATTTTGCTCACTGTAATGCTCCTTGCTTTTTTCCCCATCAAATATACATTTATTGAATGATTTACACATAAACTGAGTGATATTCACATACATACATGATGTGGGGAGACATTCAGGCCTCAGCAGTTGGAATGTATGTTTGAAATAAGAAAATAGTGTTCCAAAAGGCAAAAACATCAACCATGTGGTGAACACAAATTCATAACACAGCCCATACCAGCCACTGTGAGGAAAACTAATTCTACCCCAGCCCACATTGGCACACCATTTTTCTGTAATAAAGTTTCTCTGTTTCACCAATTTTTTATACCTTAGCTTAAGTGATTGTCAAGTTTAAGCAAAAATATAAATCTGCTTATTGTGACATTTGGCTAATTAGTGCCTTCAGGGGCTCTCTGCACTTAATAGAGCAAGAGAAGGACTGGTGCCATTTTCATTTTATGTTCCAAGTGCAGACAGACCTCAAGAACACTTGGTACTTCATAATCCAGCAGGCTCTATAGCCTCAGTGATAAACTGCCACTTACTTAGGGAAGAGTTTAGTGCAGGTATCGAAATGTGAGGAGTAAAGGTCCTTTTCCTTATATATGGCATTTGCAGATCAACACTTTTCACTACCCAAAATGAGTGGTAATTCCTTGCCATTACTCTATCTAGATGACCTTTGTCTATACTACCCACTCACACATATTTTGTTTTCACTTTTCAGAGGATGCATATGTTAATGCAGAGGGATCATTGCCTTTTCTCCCACCATTTTCAGCATCACATTGGTTCTGAGTAACCTTTAAGATCACATTAATTACTAAGACTTGGTTGAGTTGGAAAAGGCAATGTATCCCAGCAAGCCAGTGATGAAAGAAGACATTTCTTCCTACTATTTTTACCTGTCTTGGAACACTGATGAATCTAACATGACCTTGTGATTGCAACCTGGCACTTGAAGTAGCACAGAATATCCTTGAATTTTTTTTTTTTTTTTTTTTTTTCATTTAAGAAAAGGTGTTTCAGATTTCTTTGTCCATGGTAGTCTTTCTTTGTGCAGGCCAGCTGGTCTTTTGGTTTTATGCATTTCTCTTTCTATTTTTTTTTTTTTTTAATCAATTTGACATCTTCATGACAGACAATCTCTTCTTACTTCTAGAGACACAAAGCTGGGTGTTATCTGCACCCGACTTCTACACATAGCAGGAGATCCAATTATCTGAAATGGTATCTCAGCAGGAAAGATGGACTAGGATAGGTTTAAGATGTTCCAGGCTTTGAAAAAGCCTTGAATACCTTATGTAATTTAAATATCCCTGCAGCATTTATATTACTGGCTTTTAGAGTCCCTTGTCACTAAATCCATTTAACCTGCTGGAAAGCTGTCATGCAAAAGGAAACTACTCTGCCCAGGAACTAGGAATGCAAATAGCACCCCTGAAGAAGTTCAAGGAACCACAGTTCCATACCTCGCACAATTGTTTTCAATTCTGTGTTTGCCAGCCTTGACAGAGTCCCATTTAAAGTTATTCTTCTGCTGCTTCCACATAACTGCTTGAAAACAAAACAGTCTTTTACATCCTTTAGGTAAACTTTAAATAAAAGGAATCAACTCTGCCAATCCTTTTCAGAAATATATAAACTCCTTGGATGCTAGCTCTGAGTTGAAAATAAGTACAACATACTTCCAGCATATTTAAGATACTACTTGAAATATTTAATACCCAGGAGGATTATTTTTTCTTCTCCATCAAATATTACAGACTAAAATCTGTCAAGATGTCAAAATTTGTGCCCTGCAGCAGATGTTCAGCTGTGCAAAAGAAATTTTCTTTTTCCTTGTTATATATGAAGAAAATTGAATGTATAGAAATTATATGGTCAGAATTGAAACAGTCACAATGACATTATATGAATATCAATTTTTTTAAGTCTAACATATTTAAGTACCATCTGTATGAACCAGTTTATAAAACATACTCTATATATGCCCAGCCTGCAAGAAACATGAAAAATATCTTTATTTTCTTCCAACTTTACTAATGTGACTTTAATTTCATTGTTTGGATGCATTTTCATCCCTCATTCTTTTGCTGTATTTATGGGGTTTTGTTTTGTTTTGTTTCTAGTATCATTGGAAGGAGAGAAGTACATCATACATTAGCTGTTCTGTGAGATTAGTTCTAATGCAGAGCATGACCTAAATATGCTTTGTTAATAAGGCAATGCATTTCTTATCATTCAGCATGTTAAACAATTTAGCTGAGATTGGAAACATTTGCTATAATAATCTCCAAATTCACTCCCTGCTTATGTTAGAAGAGCGGAAAGGTGAACCTGATTCTCTCTAATTTGAGAGAACTTTTAATGCATAACTTCAGACATTATTACCATCAATAGGGAGGTTTGCTGGAATTTTTCATACTCCCTTGCATAGATAAAATGTATACAACAGTGTAAGTGAGAAACATTCCATCCCAGCATCCTTTTCCCATGTTTGTATGACAGGCTGCAGGCATGCTTCCTTTTCTGATTCTTTCTGTGCCAGCTGAAGATATTATACACTTTCCTCCACTCCAAGTTATTCATCACTCTCTATAAGTGGGCTCTGTCCTTCAGGCGCAGTCACTCAAGTTAGCCCAAAGCACTTTCATATGGTGTTTATCCTAACCTGTCTGACTGTCTGAAATACTCATTTAATTTCTTTTTTCTCTGGTAGAACTGGGAGCAATCACTGTAGGTGATGCAACTGTTTGCAGAGGGAATCTCTATCTAACAGAGATAGCAGCGAAGTAACCACTTCAGGATTTGTAAATATATCCCCTAATAAATAAAAAAATCTCTGTTAATTTTTAATACTATTACACATATTATGGTTTTGCTAGAGAATTTTTCTTTTGATTACAACTCTTACTTTCTGTTTCTAAGAGAATATCTGCTAAAGTACCATGAATATTTTTATTTTGGAAATAGGAAAAAAGAAATATCTCTTGGTTATTAAAATGATCATAATTTCAATTACTTGGTGAAAATATCAATGTTTTCAAAATACTATATATTGTAATGTATTGCTGATTAGAGAAAAATAATGTTTTCTGTATTGGTTTTCTGCCAGATCTAGTAAATCTCATTATATCAGGACACTCCATTTTTGTAGCTGGTATCTCAAGATCTTGTACTCTGAAGACATGGAGGGGAAAATCAGCTTTTGAAGAGTATACTGATCCGAGATGGAGAACAATGGCAAATATGAAGAGCCACATAATGCCATTTTGCATAGCCACTTATCTTAAAACCAAAGATGCTAATAAGTGGCTTTCACATAAGTGAAATCTAAGGGAAGGGCTGCCAGCAGTTTTTTGTACTTATTCTGACTGAATTGGAAGATTCCCTTTGGGCCAGAGCTGATGTCATTAACATTGTACTTCCCAAAGAAAGGCACGGAATTTCAGTATTAATTAGTGTGTCATTGATCCAAACGTTTAACTTTTAGCTGTAGTTAAAAGCTAATATATTTACAATGGTGAGGGTTTTTTACTTTCAACACGCAGTTTATGTGGCATTGGCAAATGCATTGATTAGAACAAACAAAAGGCTTAAAAACATCCTTTCCCATGAGGATAATTGAAAAGTCTAGTGACTTACTCTGCAGATGGTACAGACAGACACAATAAGCCATTTTAAATACTCCAGCATGCATGGTAAATTACTCATAAACATTTTTAGCATCCAAATTCATAAACATTTTATACATGAAAATTAAAAACTCTGAGAAAGCAGGCCCATGTTGGGCAATATGGCAGACGTGGCTAAGAAGTGAAATGGATGGTTATGTACAAAAGCAACACAACAAGTTGAGAATAGTCAGTGCAGACACTGAACTGAATATTATCGGACAAATGCATTATTCAGCAACTATTTCAAAGCCATCACCCTGACCATCTGGATGTTAGGGACACAGAGGTGAAAGCAGAGTAAGTATATTACTATCCAAGGGCTTTTCTAAACACAAATTCCAGAATGCATTTTCTTTTTTTTTTTTTTTTTTTTACTGAAATCCCTCCATTAAAAAGGAAAATCAAACAAGCAATCCTTTTCTGGGAAGAATACAGCAATACAGAGTTCACTGATTCCCTGTGAAAATAAAAATTCTCATTGAATTGTCTTCCATATTGTCAAGTTCTCTGAACACTTCCCTTATCCACAAGAAGCATTGTAAGAACTCTTCAAATTTTCTTCTTCTGAATTCTCAAAAATAATGGAAGCTGTCGAGTAAGGTAAGTTCTGTTTGATTTTGATTTTGCCTGCTAGGCTACCATCTGCACTGAGTGAATAACAGAATTTTATATCAAGGCTGTATTGCATGCAATTGCCAACGTGTGTTAGAGCTCTGCAAGGTGAGTTTCACTATCAAACAGGATCTTATTGCTCTGTACTAGTGCAGAAATAATTCTAATTTTTCTGCAGTCATATTATTGCTGTGTACTTTGCCCTTACAAACCTCTACCAATAGCAAAAAAGAGAAAATAATTTGTTTCATCATCTCACATTCCAAGACCACACTTGACCCTATCAGTCACAAAGATTGCAAGACACAGGTGACAACATCCTAACTTGCCTAATGACCATTCACTTAACAGTGAATTTCTGGGGAATTTCTTCTGACCTTGGTCGCAGCCATGCCAATGGCTATGACTACAATACTTTTTTTCAGATCATGTGATTATGACATTTTTGAAAGCTATAAGTTTGCATTTCCATCTTAACCAGTAGAGAGCTGTAAGTTTCTTCTTTACAAAATCATTTTATTAACAATCCACCTTTCACTGGTGACTGTGTGTCAGTACAAGTTAAATTTTTCTGCCACTACAGTTAGATGATTATAAAACCAAGTTTTTTGCAGAACCTCCAGGGAACAAAAAAATATTTTAAATTTTCTTCTACTTATTGTACTAAAATTATGTGCCTTGCAATTTAAATTACATTAGTGATAAGCTTCAACATCGAAAACTTAAAAAAACCCTAACTATCTGCTGCCTGTAGAGAAAAGAAACCATAATGACTTAGAGTTTACTAGAGTCTGAGTAATAATGATTTCAAGGTCATGGACTGACAGATCAGCAGAAAAAAAAAAGGAGTGTTAAATGTCAGACAGATGAAATCACCTTATTCTCAGGATTTGCTGAAATCATGTTAACAACAGACATTTGTTTAAATAGCTTGAAAAGACTGATAATATTGATTTGTCTTTATGGTAACACATTTTGTGATTAACTCTTGTCTAGATTTCTTTGAATTGTCATCATTCAAAAACGGACCACAATGGGAAGAGAAAAGTGGCAGCTAATTAAATGGTATTTATTCAAAATATAAGTTGCCCCAGGAACTTAAACCAGAGGGTATTTAATAACTGCACATGTTTTTATCCCAGGGAAGTGAGACTCTGTCTGAACTGTACCAACATCTGGTGAGAAAGTCAGGTTATCTGGAGTTTAGTCTTGTCTGTATTGCTTACAATTCAACAGCAACATTTGTGCATTTTAAGGTTTACTGAGACATATAAAATCAGTCTAGTGAAAATATTGCTTTAAATTCCATGCTTTATTCAGATTCAGAAAAAAATACTATATACTACTAGAGCAAAGTTGTTCATTCCCCCTTCATTCATAGATTGGAAGAGACCAAAGCTTGACCATTAGTGTTACTGCCACCACCCTTTAGTTTAAATTCCTTCTTCCTCCCTCATTTTTCCTGAAAAAAGGTAGCTACAATTATATAGGCAAAGCCTTACCAGAGTCTTGTACAAAATACATAGTACACTGTTCTGTGCCAGACACATCATTTCTGATATTCCCAAGTACAAAATTAATCTTTTCCTACAGCCACATCATGCTGGTTGCTCAGGGACATTCTGTGACTGATTCATATACCCACATCTTTCTTCCACTCTGTCACTTTTGGCTGATCAGCTCCCAGGTTATAGCAGAAATTCCATTTCCTCCTCAGGATATGATCTTTCACTTTCGTACTATTATATTTGATCCCATTTGCACTACTGCACTTCTTAAGGTCATACAGTGCTTTCTTTTTTTCGTCTCACATTTTACCATTAGCTGTCCTTCAGCCTCACTGCAACACTGTCCTTGTATTTGGCAGTAGATTTCTCTTCTCACAAGACAGCTCCTTTGTGATAGGCAGGAAAAAAGAGAGGGGACAAGGAGCAATATAAGGGGGATCATTCCACTTTCTTTCTTTCATTCCTGTGAAACTCCTACCAGTCCTGTGCTACTGAGATCCTTCAAGGCTATGCCCAGATGGCCTGCTGCACCTAACACTTGATTGCTGTTGGAAAGGGCTGGCCTAAGCCCAGGACCTTGCTATATATGTCCCTGTCATTCAGAGCAAGCACTGAGTGAGTTTTATCAGCTCCAGCAAAATTCCCCAGATTTCTTTCAGAAAAAACCTTACCCAGTCCTGTTTGGTTACACAGAGAAATGAAAGGGAGGACTGAGGCAAGGAAATCCCTGGATATTTGACTACACGGACCTGAATATAGAGTAATTACCTTCACTTTAACTTCTGTCAATCACAAACTCAATAAATGGGTTTATAAAGACAGAGCAATATTTCTTCCTGGGACTGGAAGGATATGTTAATGTTAAGAGAAGCTTCTGGTTTAAGCCAACTAGAAGTATGGTTTTTGAGGCACATGAAGACCTGTCAAGGATTGAGTACCTGACTCCTTACAACTGAAGTACAGCAATTTTTTTTTTTTTTTTTTTTTTTTTTTTTTTTTTTTTTTTTTTTTTTTTTCCCCTGCAGGGAGAGTTTGGGGTTTTTTGGTTGCTTGGTTGGTTTGCTTTGATTTTTCTTGTTTTAGACTTTTCACTCTTCATAAAATATCTTGGTAAATATAAAAATATGTAGAGTCTGTTTTGTCAAAATGGGTGTCAGAAGTTCTCCTTCTGAAAGTATGCAGTTGTTCTTGATTTTTAAAAATCTCATTTTTCACCATGAGCTATAAATATTTACCCATGTTTTCTAAGCTTTTTCAGATCACTCTTGAGCACTGGCTAAGCAATTTCTCACATCCAAAATATATGCTCTTAAGGATGATTTCAGGTTTCTTTTTCACACCAACACTAGGTTGTCTACCACCATCTACGGGTTGTCTACTGACACAAAGAATGTCCTGCAATCTTGTATCCAAAGAACATTCCTTGTCACATTTAAGAAAATCTAATGTATTCTCAGTGCACTTTCCCTTTCACCCTGCCATATACACAAGGTACATACTCATTGTGTGTATGGCATATTTATATACCTACATATGTCATGCAGATGTTGTTGATAAGCTATATATATATATATATGTGTATGCCTTATATCTACACAAGATATACAAGTAGTGCTGCCCCTAGGTATATACTCACTGGTCTGTGCTTGCATGCTCTTGGGAATGGGCAGTGAAAAAAATACGAGGAAAATCTTGGACATTGCAGGAAGTTCCACACTGTATTCCATATGTTATTGTGGTAGTCTGTTATCATAATTGTCCCTTTGGACATTTAAAAAAAATTTTTGTGCCTGTTTTAAGAATTTATCTTTGCCAGTGATCTATTACACTCTATTACATTCACCTCTATCTCTCCACTTTGTTAACTGTTTCAAACACTGCATGATAACTGAGTCACACTTTTCCTTAGAGGAGCAGGATTGGCATGATTACATCAGGTTACACTAACCTACCTTACTCTTTAATTAGGCTTTTCAGGGCATTCCCCTGAGCAAAATTACAATTTGCCAAGGTGTAATTTGCAGGATTTTCCTTGGGTCCTGTTTCAATTGGAGGAAGCAAATAAGTGACTTTCCCAGCACAGTTACCACTTTAAGGATAAATTTCTTTTCATTAACTCTGCTAACTCCACACTACTTCAGGCCTCTCAAATGAATATTCTGCTGTCCTAGTTGCTGAGTTGCTCCATAACTTCCTCCTCTGAGACTTCAATCTCTGTCAAGACCATGCTGTTATTTCCATTTAAAAAGTGCCCTTGAAATAGGAATTTCCCCAATGGCTTCTACAACAGGGATTGAAAGAAATTTTTTCATCAGCTGCTGAGATAATTCACTCACTTTTTTAATTACTCACCATGTCACGATTCCTCTTGGTGATCTAGAGGTGCCTTCAGCCACGCATACAGATTCCTTGCTCCTGATGTGTTTATAGTGGATGCCCCTTTTTCCTTCCCATCCTTAACTTTGCATCTCTGAAATCATAATCATTTAATTAATCATAGAATCATAGAATCATTCAGGTTGGAATATACCTCTAAGATCATCAAGTGCAACCATTAACCCACCATGTTCACCACTAAACAGTATCCCCAAGGGCCACATTCATGTGTTTGTTCAAAACTTCCAGGGATGGTGATTCCACCACTTTCCTGAGTAGCCTGGTTCAAGGCCTGAGCATGCTTTCAGTGAAGAAATATTTTCCAGTATCCAATCTAAGCCTCCCATAGTGCAACTTGAGGCCATTTCCTCTTTTCCTATTGCTCCCCACCTAGGAGAGGACAATGGTCCCCTCCTCATTACAATCTCCTTCCAGGCTAAACCAAATGAGCACTGGGAGCATCCCCTGTGACCAGCCACCACCCTGACCGGGTTG
This sequence comes from Zosterops lateralis, assembly GCF_965231275.1. Lineage (NCBI taxonomy): Eukaryota > Metazoa > Chordata > Aves > Passeriformes > Zosteropidae > Zosterops > Zosterops lateralis. The sequence continues at coordinate 43,295,581 of NC_139761.1, forward strand.
ATCTCCAGTCACCACCATTCTCTGGGCCCAGCATACAGCCAGTTTTTAACCCATCAAACAGTTCATCTGTCCAAGCCATGAGCAGCCAGCTTCTCCAGGAGGATGCTGTTAGAAATGCTTTACTAAAGTCAAGGTAGGCAACATCCACAGCCTTTCCCTCATCCACTGAACAGGTCATCTTGTCATAGGAGATCATGCTGGTCAAGCAGGACCTCCCTTCCCAAGCCCATGCTGGCTGGGCCTGATCCCCTGGTTGCCCTGCACGTGCTGCGTGATCACACTCAGGACAATCTGGCCCCTGATCTTCCCTGGCACTGAGGTCAGGCTGACAGACCTGTAGTTCCCCAAATCCTCCTTCCAACACAAATCATCACTCAGTCATGGTAGATGTAGCAGACAGCCAAATCAGTGTGACCCTAAAGGAATAGTTGTCCAGGCAGCTGAACCAGACTATCCACAGAGGTCTTAAAACTTCCTAAAGTCCTTCAAAATAAGGATTTATGCTAAGGCAGATGTTTTGCAGTTGTTAACCAAAGGACTCAGAAAGGGGCTCCAATGTGACATAATGAATGTTAAATTGATATTTTTGGAACGTTTTTGTTACCTCAATGTCTTAGCATAAGCATTCAGACACTTTATTTAATAGGATATTTTCAATTAAGGTCTCAGAAAAAAAATGAGTAGAGAGCAGAGAATTTGATTCAGTGATTGAAATTTGTATAAAACTCTGTTGCTGACAACCAAAACCTGGAGGGATAACATAATACAGAACAATGAAGCTATTACTCTGAATTTATCTGTGCATTCTAGGAGACCATGTCATGAAAATAGTTTAGTTTGACTTCCATAAAACCAAATCAAATTTTCTCTGGGATGTTTTTTCTTATTTTACCTTTTTTTTAGCTTTGAGTTTTACACAGTAGTTCTGGGAAAAGTAATTATGATTTATAGTGTAAATATTGGGGAAATGCTATCTCCCTTTTAAACTCCCTTGTAGTTAAATCTCTTTGCTAACAGGTGCTCACAATTTCCAAACTAGTTGGATCATCACATAAGATGAAAAGATCAATATTTAAAACGTAACCAAGGATGGGGTTTTCCTGCATATATCTAGATAGTAATAAGTATCAAGTTCCTTTTGCTCCATTTAAGTAATTAATTAGACACAGAAAAATTGGATTATTGCAACATATAGTACATGGAATTAAATCTTTAACTAGTTTGGAGGATTTAAATGTCTTTTTTAGGAGTGCTTTCAAAGAAGGAGACAGAAGGTTCCCTCAATATTTTTAGGATATATGAGAAAGATTTTTCCAACAGCTTGAGCATTTCTTTATAAGCCAAATAAAATGGGCAGGTCTTTCTTTTTCACTATTCCAAATTATCTTTAAATCACATCACAATTAATTGTTCAGAATTTCCCTTACATTAGGAATGGCTCTTGTGAATTATTGCTCAATTGCATTGGACAATGCAAAATCATGGTGAAGGTATGGTAGAGCTTCCATAATTTATTTGAGAGAAAAAGGAACTTCTCAGAAAGGTTGAATAGATATACCACCAATGATTCCCTTAGCCTTCCAAAACCCAGTTGTTACTACCCTTACATAACAATGCATTAATGGATTTCCACAATTTACCATTACCCATTAAAATGTGGTTTTACACAGAAGTTGGGCTCTAACACTGTGAATTCAAGTGTTTTATTCTTGAAATGACACCCTTATACACTGTCATCTAAAAACATGACAAAAGTGAAAAGTCATATGAAGTGTCAAAAAGTATCTTAGGAAGGTACCTACAGTTACCAATGTCATTTAGAAGTGTTACAGTACTGCAGGCAAAAGTCCAATACAATTTGCAAACTGATAACCTGTATGCGTGTGCTTTTACATGTGCATAAAATACACTAAAGTATCCACTCCTGTATGCAGTCCACCTTTGATCAAATCTCCACTGTACTAAAACTTCAGCAGACCCAATCTTGATAATTTTAAATTTCTCCCTGTATCCTTGTCAAATGCAAGTATGCAAGGATCAAAATCAAATCTGTTGCAATAGTGAAATGTAATTCAAATTTCAGTCATATGAAGGGGAAGAAAATATCTTGTCTGCCTTAGAGTATGACATAAAGGAGAGCAATAATTTCAGAAGAGAAAGAAATATGGGAAATATGAGTTATTGAGGTAAGTGTTATTAACTTCACATGAGATGTGGCACAGCGACAGCTTTCAGGACTGCTCTGGCACGACTGTGAAGTGTTTTTTGCATGGTGTACTTATCAATACTATCTCTCTAAACTGCTCACTTTCAATAAACACTAATGATTTGCCTCTTCATTGTCATTACAGTCAGAAAAAATACATCCTTCTATAGTTTAGAATTTTATTGATTACAATGCACCTACAGAGCTGTGTCGAACTTAGGTCAATCATAAAAACTTTTATCCAGCAATTTTTAACACAGGGAAACTTTGCATACAAATTACTATATGACAGACAATAATTACGAACCCATGTCAGATAGCAGGGTGAGGAAAATTCTCAGAATGATTAGAGGTGAAAAGAAAGTGTGGGTAGATTTAAGAATTCTTTTGTATGCTTTTGTGAAGAAAATCTATGAACTTTATTTTTGTAAAGGAATTTTCACAAAAAAAATCCCTCTTTCTGATTTTGCTCAAATGAAAGCCTAATGAGTAACCTATGTGAAGCCATTATCTGAGAAAGGCACTGATGCTTTGGGAAGTTCTCCTGGTGTACTGCCACGAGCTGTGGTGACTGCTTCTTTTGAAGCTTCTGGAAGTCTTTATCCCTGGATATTTTTAGTCCTGGATTGGTCCAGGCTCTGGCTGCTGCTATTGTTCATCCCACAATAACAACAATAGCACTTGGCAGTGACATGTGATGCTAAGGTGTTTTAGTGCTGCTATACATACTTCAATTAATTTTCAAAACAGCCTTTAAGTATTATTAGCTACCATTTTTTCTTTTTTTTTCAAAATAAGAAGATGAGATACAACACACTGAAGTCACACATCCAAAGCTTATTGTCAGCTAAGTACTAAAACTCTCCAGTTGCTGGCTATCTATTGGGCTTTGTTTAGGCTACTAGACCTGGTTCGTTACACTTGCAAAAAGTTTTGTGCAGAGATTTACTTCTTCTTAGAAGTCTTACTTGGAAATTTGCTGTGGAAGGTATTGCAGAGAATTCAACACTGAAATAATTTTCAGGGTTTAAAATTCTTCATCCGAATGTCAAACGAGTCTACATGAACTAAGATATGCAAGTTTGCATCTTATTGGTAAAGAGTGTATTCCAGCAAAAGCCAAAATTTCCCTTTCACTCCCTATTTTGTACCTGTATTTAGAGCTACACCCGGGTAGAATGTCCTGCAACTCAAAGCATTAATTGGGCTGACAACACATGTAGCAAACACACAAGTGTTTGCAGCATCCTGATAGAGGGACCAGGCCTTTGCAGGAATTATGAAACCACCAGGATCACAAACTCAGGTCTCAGAAACTGCTGATGAAGTTGGTTTTGTTTGAACCCATTTACCCTTTACCTCCTCTTTCCTGTCCTGCATTGATTTTGAGTTTCTTGAAGCCCTTCTTCTCTCTAAAACAGACAGAAAAGGTTAAAGATGAGTGCTTTCATTTTGCATTAAATTGCACAACTCCAGAACAGTGAGAGATTTATGTTTTATTTACATATTTATTCACACTTACCAGCAAATAAAATGTTATCAGGAAATATTTTGCATTCAGCAATGTACAGACATGCAACAGCAATGAAAGCCAATGCCATGAGTAGATTCAGGCCCTAAATGGGAAGGAATCATCTCAGTTATGAAAAAAAAAAGAAGTCCTGGATTTTCAATAAATGAAAAATGTTGTGATGTCTTAAAAAATATCTTTTAAGAAATTAGAATTCTGACCTATTTCGAAAGAAATTAAGTAGTAGCAACTATATCACATACTGGCAACAAGTATTGTCTGGAGTCAATTATTCCATTCCTTGGGAGCAACATATTCTCCACTTGCCACACAGCTGGAGCTATGAGGAACACCAGCAGAACATAAGGATCTAGGCCATTATTTGCAAGTCTATAAAACAAATATTCAATAGTTTTTAAGGTAAGCATATTGCAGTTTTGACCTTATTCGCACCTGCTGTTCAATGACATCTCTTGATTGATCATCTACTGTACATAGGAATAGAATCCCAAATGAGGGATTAAAATAAAATTACTCCCACAGCAAACATAATACTAGTCAATATTTTATAAAACCTTGACTTAGGTGATCATTTCATTTGCGTTCCTTTTCATAAAAGAAGATTTACGTGGCCTATGATGGCACTAACCTTTTCCTTGGACGGGTAGCACATCTCTCTCATATATTTATGCAATTATCTGATAGATCTTCGAATTATCACCAGGGAAAAAAAAAGCATGAAAACATGTCAAAACTATTTAAAAGGACCATTCCATGCACTTATCTGTCCCTACCCAGTTTTCATTTCTCTATCGATACAATGTCACAGACATATCAAAATCTTTGGTCATTGCTTGGGCAAAAAAAAGCTATGATTTTTCATTATAAAAGCAGAAGAAACTTACTCTCATGGCACATTAAAGATTTCTTTTCCTGCACAAAAGCTCTTAAGATCACTTTGAAACTACTTAGTCAGATTTTGGTCCATTCTTATTCAAAGTCTTACTCTGTCCTTTTTCTTCCTCCTAATAATGAGGTTAGCTATTCCCTCTTGAGCTAGATTAACTCTTGGACAAAAGGCTGTACGAAAGGACAGAGGTGGCCAGAGCTTAAGTGACATCTAAGTGGAACATTGGTCAAGTGCTGGCCCTCTGCATACAGTTAATTCAACACATTAAAAAGTGTATTATATAACTGGAAATGGAGAGCACAAAAGAAATCTTCTGACCATGTGACTTCATACACTATGGTTTAGTTTGCAAATGTAGCTACTTGTTCAGATCATAGTACCTTCATTTGGGTTTTTTCATCCTTTCATCTTCTGCTTCTGCTTCCTGTTAAGAGCAATCTATGTCACACTAGAGAGCAGATGTGGTGGAAAACAATTAATAGAATTTAAAACAGAGAAAAGTAATTAGGTGAATTGTCTCCACTTAGATTATCAAAAGGAGCTTTGAAAATCCAGCTCTTTGATTTCCTGCACTTTGTTTCATGCCTTTGTAATACAATTTCAGAGGTGCTTTGAGGCCAAGGTTTTTTTTGTAGTTTCAGGAAAAACTTTGAAAACGAAAGACTGTGTGTTCACATAACATATATGAACATTATAAAATCTGCTATTATTAACTGTATAGGTTGAAAAGGAAAGACAGTTAATAGAAGCAAATTAAGTTTTTCCAAAAAAATTAACATCACCACATCATCATCACGAAATTCAGAAGCTTAATTTATTGTGTGTTTTAACTATGAAAGCTGGTTTATTACTTTGAAAAGGCAGTGATTCATAAAAAGATCTATCTGGACATGAAAAGTTGGTTTATTTAACTATTCTTTTCAGTGAATTGAAAGAGATGAACGTTTTCCACGTAAAGAGGTAACATAATAATAGTAAATTTATTTTATAATTTTATTTTGAAAGCCCAGATCAAAATTGTGTACATGGTTTCTAACCCTTTGGGTTCATTTAAATTGGTCAAACACATTTCAGTGCACTGGGCAATTTGACACGTGCACTTCTGTCAACAAGGGAAAGCATAGTATATATGTAATATTGCATTTTTCACCATGTTAAAGAGTCCATTTTTCCATTTTTCCAGTAGCTGCGTAAGGTTCTCCACATAAACAGCCACACTTTTCTCCACAGAGCTTGTTCTGCAGTAACTGTAATTGCAGTGAATTTGGTTTTAGCCAACTGTTCCTACATACTTTCTTCAGCTGCAGTTTCCTTCTGCTGCACCTCACCCCAAACAGCACCTGCCATACAAAGATGCTGCTGTAGGGCTACATTAGCAACTGGAAACGTAGCCTGAACACAACTTACTCAGAAACTCTGAGTGGCTTTTACTAGCTGGAAGTTTCATGTTTTCTGCTTTGGTTCATACTACAGTTCAACTCTTCTTAATACCTTTGCAGATTACGCTTCTTTCGTGAAATGGAAGCTTTACTCTTCATATCTTCCAACAGCTTGACGATTGTTTGATATCATTCCTTAAGTGATGTTGTTCCTTAAAATAGGTTGTGCTTTCCCCCTCATTTCTTCAGGGAACCTCATAGGAGAAAGGGAGCTTTCCCAGCACTTGCCCCTTGGGACCTGGAAAGAGGCCAAAGCAGCCACTGGCCTAAGGCAAGCCTTTTTGCCTCTTCTATGGCCTCAAGGACTTGCACTAACTGAAAATATAGGGGGGAGGGGGAAAGTAGTGATTACATGAACTCCCAGGGATATAATCTGACAGAGAGACACATGGGTTAGTGACAATGCTGCCCAGAACTGAATCTGGAGTATTTAAACCAGAAGAGAAGGGGAACTTGTGGTACTTCTTATTGCATCGTTTGTCTTCCAGAGCAGCCACTCCCTACTTCCCAGGGGCTGGCTGGACATACCTGAAATAGAGAATAAATCTTTTGTTTTCCTTGGATTCCATGAGGGGCCTTTGCTTTTGCTTCATTAAACTGCCTTTATCTTGACACACGAGGGGTTTTTTTCCATCTTATTTTGTCCCTCTCTGTCCCACTGAGGAAAAAGAGTAACAGAGCAGCTTGGTGGGCACCTGGCACTCAGCCAGGATCAACCCACCACACAGCCTTACGTAACACAGACTTTGTGACAGTGATTCATGGTTTGAAACTGAGCACCATCTGTGCTTTCAGAAACTTCCCCAGCCAAGGTGAAAGGTGAGACTTAACAGCTGTATCCTCTTTGCTTTCTAAAGTCCATCCAAAGCTGTCCAAAGGACAGCAAAATCCTTGCACTAATAAGATTGTGACAGACAGAGTCTTCCATATGTTGCAGTATCAATGAACTCATTGAACAAGTGTCCTAGGTCTTGTCATGTCGGTGCTGAGCTAATGAAATGAAGCACAATCCTGTTGCTCTCTCTAAAATACTCTAATCTCAGCCTTCACCCTGCGGCACACTGCAGCTCCCCGTTTGACAGAAGCTGTCACCGCACCCTGCAGCTCCTCTAAGAGGTAGAGAAGTTCTGTTTATGGTTCATAAAATAGGCTGCTCCTGTGCACATCCTTCAATGACAGCCATTAGTGATTCAGTTATTTGAATTGGTTCTCTGACCTTCAGAGGTCATAGAGAATATGTTAAATAAATCGGATTCACATTTGATCTTCTATTGTTCCTTTTATACAGAAAAAAAAAAAAAAAAAAAAAAAAAAAGAAAGAAAAAAAAGTGGAAAATAAATTTTAAAAAACCACAAAGCCCAAAGCTTTCATTTTTATTACAGGTAGTGGTGATTTAAACTTTTTTTTCCATAATTGCATAATAAAAAGAGACTGTAGTAGTTCCATATAACAAAAGAGTAATACCTTTTTCAGGACTTTAGAATCCATTTGCAGACATGCATTGAAAGTGAAGCAAATTAAATTTTTTTTCAGGGTATGCAGGTAGCCACAAGATTTTGCCATTAATAATTCTAAGGGCAGTAAGAATGCAGTCTCACGCAGCTAGTTGAAAATGTCAGTAAAGCTCTGCTGGTTTTTAAGCCTAAATTATAGTAAAATCATTATCAGCGCTGGAGAACTTGGGAGAAGCAAGTATTTCACATTCTTCACTCTAGCATATAGAAAGAAGGGTTGGTTTTTTTGGTGTTTTTCTTTTTTCAAAGCAGCAGCACACAGTGCACTGGTTATTATAGCCAATAGGGGATGATATGTGTTACATTCTTTAGGAGTCACTGGTCCAGATGAAATTCCTTTTAGGGGACATGGACCTGTGGTCAAGCCTGAGAACTGCTCCATCCAGCTAGTAAACTAGGGACAATTAAGAAGAAAAAATCAGAACACCGACCTTTCTCTGGACAGAATCTGCTGTCTAATTTCTCCTACTATTCTAAAATACTATTTCAAACACATGGTTGAAAGTACCCATTGCACAAAAATCTTGCATCCTTCAAATATGTATATAAGAAAACAAACTGGAGCGAAATGGTCTGCAGGTGAATGATGAATGAAGTATTAAATGGGTTCCTGCAGGCTATTGTAAAGAAAGTATAGACAGTGCATAGAGGATTTGTTCTGTGTTCATGACAGTTGTAAAGAAATGCTGATAGGCCAAACAGTCAATCTGAAATCTTACCTCTTTTACCTCTTGTTTTGCATAGCATGATAAAGTTGGGGTGGAATATGTGCTGCAGGAGGAGGCAGGGTGTTAGAGAGCCAAAGGATTAGTTCACAAAAATTTCATGGAAATGGGCTTTGCCTGACAGATTTTCATTTTTTCTTCTTTTTTCTTCTCAAAACTGATCTGAATTGCACACTGCTTATCCCTTCACCTTTTAGAGGTTTGCATCTATTATCAAGATTATGACTGTGGGGTTTGCATTAGTACAAACTCTGATAGAGGGGTAAGAAGTGAAAGAAACACTACATGGAAGTGACCTATTTTCTTGTTATTGTTTCAGAACTCAGCCAGCTGGCATGGCCCCAGGTCAGCCACACCACAGAAAACCTTTTCATTCAGAGTCACTGGCTGTGATATTTCAGAGGAGAGAGAAAGAGAGAGATCTCAACTCCTTTGTGCTGCTTTGAAGCTTCTCTAATCATAGAAACATAGAATGATTTAGGTGGGAAAAGATCTTTAAGATCGAGTCCAACCATAAACCCAGAACTGCCAAGTTCACCAATAAACTATGTCAATAAGTGTCATCTTAGTGTACTTCAAATAGGAAAACAGATAAGAACAAAATAGTCTTCAGAAATCTGTGTATAAGTACCTTTTGAGTAAAAAGGACACTTTGACCACACAGAAAGAAAACATCCACAGAAAAATCTTATCCCAATTCCTTAACCACTTTTTAAACAAAGAATTAATATCCACAAAGCATTTTAATTTTATTCAAATCTTTTCCTTGTCTTGGATTTTTAATTGATCTGGCAAATTATGAAAATAATCCAAAAATTTCTGTCACACACAAAACTAGCATCCTTCCCTGTGAGAGGAGGATTCTTCACCCACCATGTGCCACCCTGCATTTTGTAATCCTGCACTGAAAATATACCATTAACGTCTGACAAGAAGATTATTCTTTCTCTTTGAAAGAGACTGACTAGAACCAGAGCGAGGAAAGCAGTGGTATCTAAAAGGGGCAATAGCTTACAGTCTAATGGTTTCCACACAACCCACAGATTTCCTCCTATTTGGCAACTGACTTTTTTTCTGACAGATGATAAGATTGATAAGTGAGACTTATTTGACAGACTTGATGTTCTCCACAGATCTGTCTGTCCTCAAGATGTTGGGGATAAATAATCCAACCTTTGGGCTTTGCCATGTCCCAGGAGACTGCATGGAGGAGTAGAAAATTTCCTTTCCTTTCACTGAAGTGAGATTGAGGACCCTTTTTCCCACAGAAACCATACTGTATTTAGTTTCCTGTAGCATCTACTTCCAGTCCCTGAGTTCTCATGGAAAGGATTGCTGTGTAGGGGAGGAAGCACTGTACAAGAGCAGAGGATATCTTTGGGGACCTGAAAGAGAATAAATGTGTTCAGGGCAACTGCTTATTTCATTAGGTCTCCCTGATGTTCTGCTTCCTGGTACAAGTGGTGATAGTACAGAGATCTGTGCATGGAAGTCAGAGGTACAAAACAAATCCCTTCCAGGAAAGTGTAAATTAAAATTAATTCAGAATGGCACCAGAATTAGAGGAGATACACATGTGAGCATCCATCACATAAGAGTGTTGTTTGTACTCAGAGGGTTGTTAATTGCTTTGTTGAATACCTGAAGGAAACCCCTGTCTCTACATGATATAAATTGTACAGCTGAACAAAGCATACCCAGTGGTCTAAATCTATAAGGAACTTAGTGAACAATGATCTTAGAGAAGGAAAAGACATGACAAATGAAATTTTGAGGATACAGTTCTACAATTGTAATTTATTTTCTTTGGTAAATGCTAGCACCAAAATGAATGCTGAAAACTCAGGAGGTAATTGGTAAACCTTTTCATATTTAAGTGGCGTTATTAATTCAGATTGATGAGTGAAAGGGAGCTTTATACAAAGCTGCAGGTGAACAAGAGGATTGTCTTGCCTACAGCAAAGCCCTGCTGGCAGCAGAACTCCGCACGCAAGGAGAAGAGGCTTATTCCTCTGTACAAGGCTCACTGCACATGTCTGCCCATGCAGGTGTGTGACCCTCAGGCACCAGTCAGCTGGTGGTAACAGCACAGCCCCAGTGTGATCCAGGACCTGGGCATTTGCTGTAGGGATGTGCCCCTCTCTTCCACTGCTGCCAAAGGGATGTGGAAGGCACCCTCCTGCTCAGCTGTGGGAAGCATCATCTGAGAGACTGGCCCACTGGTGCTGGAGCTTTAGCCCAGGTGCTCAGACATAACCTGGGACAAAGGGCAGCCTTGTTCCCTCCCCCTGTGCAGTTTCCAGCTGCAAATCATACAAAGCAGAACAGACTCAATGCGGGGAGAAAAGTGAAAATCCATCAGGAATATTGTCCACAAGCAGTTGAGGAATTCAGCACCAATATGGGAGAGTTGTGGCAATTGTCTCTGAATCTCAGGCTTGTCTCTTGGTAAAAAATATCTTCAGAGGTTTTTTCTCAGTCTGCTTGATGAGTCTAACATCAAAATTAGCACTCTGCCACTAGTGTTTCCAGGTGCTGTCTACTCAAGGTTTCCCAAACACACTGAAATTAGAAACTCCCTCTGAAATCTCATTTTTAGTTGCAGATGGAAATCTGCTCTTTTCTTGCCATCTCTACCCTTCCACACACAGAAAAGTTCAGGACACTGAAAAAGACCAGTTGGGGAACAGGACTTGGACGACATTCAGGAGTGAGTGTGTGAAGGAGATTCCAGAGGTCACTGCCTTAGGTGACATTTACTATTTTACCTCAGGCAGGTAAAATTTTCAGTATTGAAAATATACTGATACATAAACAAACAGTTCTGCTGACAAAAACACTTCTTATATCTTTCTTCAAGGAAATTTTTAATTGATGAAATAATTTCAGCTGTGTTAGGTCAGTATCAGACATAAGAGGGGAAGTCTGACTGGAAAGCTCATAATACTTGGGAACGTATATGACTTGAGCTATAAATGCTCTTTTAGCAATCACTTTTCTGAAGAAAGCAGCAACAGGAGTGTTCCCTAGGCACAAAACCAGAGAGAGGAGGGGAGAGGAGAGGAGAGGAGAGGAGAGGAGAGGAGAGGAGAGGAGAGGAGAGGAGAGGAGAGGAGAGGAGAGGAGAGGAGAGGAGAGGAGAGGAGAGGAGAGGAGAGGAGAGGAGAGGAGAGGAGAGGAGAGGAGAGGAGAGGAGAGGAGAGGAGAGGAGAGGAGAGGAGAGGAGAGGAGAGGAGAGGAGAGGAGAGGAGAGGAGAGGAGAGGAGAGGAGAGGAGAGGAGAGGAGAGGAGAGGAGAGGAGAGGAGAGGAGAGGAGAGGAGAGGAGAGGAGAGGAGAGGAGAGGAGAGGAGAGGAGAGGAGAGGAGAGGAGAGGAGAGGAGAGGAGAGGAGAGGAGAGGAGAGGAGAGGAGAGGAGAGGAGAGGAGAGGAGAGGAGAGGAGAGGAGAGGAGAGGAGAGGAGAGGAGAGGAGAGGAGAGGAGAGGAGAGGAGAGGAGAGGAGAGGAGAGGAGAGGAGAGGAGAGGAGAGGAGAGGAGAGGAGAGGAGAGGAGAGGAGAGGAGAGGAGAGGAGAGGAGAGGAGAGGAGAGGAGAGGAGAGGAGAGGAGAGGAGAGGAGAGGAGAGGAGAGGAGAGGAGAGGAGAGGAGAGGAGAGGAGAGGAGAGGAGGAGGCGATGCGGCGGCCGCTGCAGGCAGCAGTTGCCTGGCAACTCCCGGCTCCAGCCGCATCCTGAGCCGCTCTGCGCGCCTGCCTCTCCCACCCACCCGCTGCATTTTAAGCAGAGAACAATCCTTGCCTTATCGATAGAAGAGCCCGTTAAAGATTCCCAGTAAACAAAAACTCAGACAAACTAAGTCAAATGCGAGGAACAGTCAAATGCTCTTCTCCAAGAGCCATGCCTTCACTTTGGAGACACTGCCATTTGAAGCGGGGTGTGGTGCTGGCAAAGGGGCTTAGTGCACTGCGCTGGTATTTTCTCTTGGAAGCAGAGGTTTGCAGGCCGGCTAATTAGAGCCGCAGCACAAGCAAGGAGCTGTCCTGAAATAACAGGCAGGGTGGATAAGCATGCACCTGGGATTTAGACTTAATATCCACTGGAAGAAATTAAATCTTTTTTGAGTTGAGTGGGTAGCCAGATCATGATGGGAAGGGGGGAGTTTGGCATATGAGAACAGTCTGGTGAATCATGCTGAGAAATTAATAGATTTTTTTAAAAGTACTCCACCACAAAAAGGGCTAAACACCTTCCTCTGATGAAATAGGGAGAAAACTGCTGTTAAAAATCTGACATAGAGAAAAAGAATGCTTAACAGCTAGGAGGAAGGCTGTGAAACTGTGATATAATAGCTCCACTGAATGTTATATAAAGATTTACTATCTACTAGGCATGAAGCTGGGTGATTTAATACAAACTTCAGTTCCATGTGATAGCTAGCAGATAATGACATATCCTGAGGTACAAGCATTTGAAACCTTTTTCAAATCACTCATGGACCATCTGCATGCACGTCTCTCTGATGCATGCCCTGAGTTTGCCGTATTGCAGTTAGCCAATTTTTTGCCTTTTATTCCTTTTCCCTCATTCTGCTTTACTAAAAGGAGAGACCAGATTACTTTCATGAATTTAGACTTTCAGGATGATTTAAAAAGTTTTAAAAGAAGTGACTTTCTCATTTATTTTTTTTAAATAACTTCCTTGGTAGGTGCACACACAAAAACCTCACCTCCCCCCAAAACAAAAAATCTCAACCAACCAAACACACAAACAAAAACACCCTTTTCCTATGCAAGTACCTTGGGGACCAAATGTTAAAATTTTTTTGGCTATCAGATTTTGAAAAGAAATTAATTGAATTGCCAGAGTCCAAGGGAAAATATCATGGCAGAGAGAGGCAGAAAATTAAGTTCCAGTGCCCAGCAGCATTATGCATTGCAGTTTCTCATCCACAGGAGGACCCTGGACCCTGGATTAGTGAGACAGCTGGGTAACGTAATACTCAAGTCTATTGTCTAAGGAGACCAATTTCTTAGTGTTCTGCATAAAGTTTCATCAAATACTTTTTTCATTGGGTAGAAGGTTGTGCTCTGCTGAGGTTCACAAGCAGTAGTATTGGGCAAACTCTATCAGATGGAGCTGCTGCTGCATTCTGACAAAGTCTGGCACTGCTTGCAACCTTTGTGAACAGTGAGTTCCTGGAAGCTCCTTTCATTGATTCCATATGACATTGGGACAGACCTTTGATCCTATTTTCTTCACTTTTTAAAATGAGAATGATTATGTTTGTCTTCACCACGGGGCAGTAATTATAGCTAGTTTCTAAAGAGCTTTGGCATTGCTGAACAAATGGTAGAATATGTTCTCCTCCATGGGATTTATTGGTGTGATTCTTTCCTCATCAGTCAGCAAACAGTGAATGATCATGTAACATCAGAGATCCTGACTCAGCAAGCTCCTTTGGTATTGCAAGATCCTTAAGATCACAAGGGGTTTTATAGATATGAATGGTCCCACCAGCAGACACAAACAGAACCAGGCTGTGACAAGTCAAAATGATATAGCTTCCAATTAGAGCCCAGAAACAGTGCCCAGAATCAGATTCTATATAATGCCTCTATAGGTGACCTTTGGGGACAGTTTGCTGCATGACTGCTGAGAGAATGTTACTCAGGGAAGCTGTGAAATGAATGACAGTACACAGGACAGAAATTGTAATTAGTTCACTGTACATTTCTTTTATGTGAATGCCAAAGTTCAGCAACATCCATTAGTTTTACAGGGGTTCAGTTAGTCCTTCAGATGGTCCAGCTTAATATAATCCACATGATTGCATTGCTGCTGAGACTTCTTTGTTGATGCAAAAACTCCTGTGGCTTTTAAAAACTGACCTCAGAAGGAAAGCCATGATATATTTGAAAGATATAGACAGCTGTACCCTGCCTAAAAACATTTGGACACTTTGACAATGCTTTTAAAGTAGGTTCTGTGAAGAATTGTAATGGAGCAGAGGACGTGGGAAATAACATATCACTGACTGTGAAGTACAGATTCAGTTGTGAATTAATTGAGAATTTGGGTGGTTTCTGTGAACTACTTCAAAGTGGTTTATGATAACTAATGCATTTCCATTGCGAAATACTGATAATTATATCATGCGTATCCCAGTGAAAAGAAAATGCTGCAGCCCCATCATATTTTTAAGATTTTCCTTGCTGCAGTTTTTGTGCCTTGCTTTATGGAAGGATGGTATTTCCTGTGCTGCAGGTTGTCTTCAACAGGTATTCAGTTCACATCAATAGCAGAAGCCACTTGAGACCTTTACAGTGGCCTTTATAGAATTTCTGTATTTCTTTAAAGCTTTTCTAAATCACAGTGAACATTGGATATTTTGAAATTCACCTGTACCAGACCAGTACTTTGAATTCTCAAGCTACCTTTTTTGTGATGTTTACTTGAATTCAACCAATTAAGGAAATTTCTAAGGAGCAGGGTGAATATATTCGTACATGTAGAGGCGTTCCATTTTGATTTTCTCCTTTCTCTTCTAAATCCCTTGCAATCTCAGACTCAAAAATATCTGAGGTAGAGATCTTCTTTTACGTAACTGCAATGCATCTGGGCTCAAGCTCAGTGTAATTATCGAGTGGTACAATGTTTCCTTCAGGGGTGGTATTGGCTGCTAGGTTGGTGTGGGTTCTGAAGCCAGCAGCAGACCCCATTCTCCTGTGGAATCTGCAGAAGAAGCATGCAGATTCTTTTAAGTAGAAAATACAGGCAGAAGTGAGGTAGTCGTTGCCCAGGTCTTGACTGATCAAAGGCAACTCCTATGCACTGTCAAATTTGCTGTGCTGTACTTCAAGGGCTAAGAGTCTATGTGAATTACAGGCTCTAAAAGGTGTGAATGTGACCATGAGAAAGCCAAAAACTTCTTGACAGAGAAACCACCTCAATAACAAATGGTGGGGTCTCTGAATTACTGTGAGCTACTTAGGATTATTTGGCTTTATATGAATATTTTTCTAAATGCTAGAAGACTAAGCCTAAATCACAACAGGATTTCATATCTTGTCAGACTATATGTCCAAAATAGATAATAATAACAATTAATAATGGTTATTGTTGCTGTGATAAATAGGCGAATTTCAGTATTTTTCCCTGTATTACTTTTCTTTTAAGGACCTCTGTGGTTGGTAGCATTCTCAGACACACCTTTTCTACTTCTCTCTCCAGCAAAGCGTTCTTTTAAACGAAATGTATTTTATACAACTGCATTAGCTCAGAAATGAGGCTGCACTATATTAAATTCAGATTTTACATTTTCCAGGGAATACAGAGATTCAGGCCTTTTACTGTCATTAGAGGCAATTTGTACAATCATTCTGTTGAGCAGAGATTCTGAGCTAGATGTGCACCTGTATTTCAATAACGGCTTTAGCATATGATTTATATCCCAGGGAATTCTTTCCCTGTCCCTTTGGCTTTGCCCACTGTTTCTGTTGCATAAATGTTCAAGAAATCTATAAACCTCATTATTATTACAGATGCACTATTTGTGCTGCCCTTTCTATTGATAGTATAGTGCATTATTTTCACTTGGTCTGTCCTCCCTATGAAGTTGCTGGTGTTGCTGTGACATGTCCACTGTCTAGGGCAAGACAGGCTGTCTTCCCATTTTCGTGCTGTATATTTGTACACAATTGTGACTCCCTTCTGTCTCAAAAAGGAGTCCAGAATTTTGGTAAATATTTTAGGACAACATACTAATTTAGTGTTGCAGCTCTTTCCGGGAAATATTCATGTTCAGAATGTTATACTCAAATGAAAGACAGGAAAGGAGAGAAAAAAATATTGTTTTATTTGAGCTGTGCAGATTCCAAGTGTCTAAAGTGCTGTTGACAGACCACTAATCTCACTAAGTCTGTCATAGGCAGTTCATCATTGGCATTTGAGTCTGTTTTCTGATTTTGGAAGTTCTTAATTTCTCAAAACAAGCAATTTTTTTTATTATTAAATCTCTTCAGGAAGATGACATGTGAAGAACTTTCTCTGAAAAGAAAAAGAATCCAGTTGTGACCTTCTGATTGAAGTAGACTGATCTGTGAGTTAACTGTGTCAGTTATTTCAAGCAGATCCCTCAAACTACCTGCTGACCAAAATGGAAGAATTTAAGGACAAAAGAAATTTCACATAACATAAATATTGCATCACTTTCTGGGAGGCATTGCACTCCCTTGTGGGAATTTCAGCTCCCCGACTCTTGACTACTGGCAATCTGCTGCCATTTAATTACATTTTTACAGATTAATCTGCTCATAATTTTTTTCTCTACCTGAGTAAAGCAAAAGAGTCATTACAAGTTAGATGACTGGGAGAGGATTTCAAAGAGCAAAAAGGAACAGTCACAAACAAGTGACGGAAGTGGAACAGAGAGAATGAGTCCCCTGCCTGGCCTGGAATCAGCCAATACTCCCACAGGCTTTATGATAGAAACTATTGTAGATCTCTATACCATATACATGAACAGCGAGCATAAGGACCATTGAGCTCTAAACTTTCCCAGGAGGCTACAATTGTAGAAATATATGGAATTTGCACAATTCCTCAGAATGGGAATTTTTGACTCAATGATGAGAGGGCTCCATGGCTTACATTTATGGTCTGGGCCATAAATTCAGGGAAAATACGGGAAACTGGGTTAAAAAAAAAATAAAAATTCTAAATATTGTCTGTCTAAACTGAATAAAGATTTGGTGAGCTGGTGGCCTGTGTCTAAAACTGAATAGTGTCAAAAGACTCTGAGGAAGACAGACAACTTTCATACATCACGACCACATAGCACTGTAGCAGACAGGAGATGGAATCAGTAAAACCTAGGGCTCCTCTGATTTGGCTTTGGTTAATTGTCCTCTTCCCAGCCACAGATTGGACCAGGTCACCTCCAAGGATCTCATTCAACCAGATATTCAATAATGCTATTAATTAAGCACAAAGACTGGCTGAGCGTGTCTTTGCTCCTGAGTAGATCTGTTCACTTATTGCTGAGATGTGTGAAGTACAACAGTGTATTTGCTGCCTTTCTCCATTGTGCACTTTAGAATGAAAAGAAAAACTTTTGTGGCAGTCACGGTAGCTTTAAGGAAAAACCCAATCCCAGATTTTGCATAACCCTCTTTTAAAACATGCCCAAGGAGGGCACTGCTGTTTCTAACTCTCTTTAAAGTCTTTTCTGGTCACCTTATTTGACAATGGGAGAAATAGAAGACACAAGAGGAAGACTTATTAACCACTTTAGACAGAAGAAATCCCAGTCTTAACAGGCATAATAGAGTAGCCAGTGACTGAATAATCACCAAGACAACTACAAATTAGATTTCAAAGCAGAAAAGAGGATTGCATTGCAGTGCCCTGTATTATGTTGGAGCCTATCCTTCAACAGGCCATCTTTGCACCTCCTTTTCCATTTCTCTCTCTCTGTTTATGTACCATACATTTGTATGCTCTCACTAGTACAGTCATCTGGGTTTAAAGATGTCCAAGTGTTTTTGCATAATGTCTAGTTACTCTTTTCTAAAACTTTTATAATCAGCTTAGGTCTGCTAAATGATACTGATTAGACAACCTTAATGTCCGCTCTTATCTTAATTCTCTGTAGAGCAGACAACTGCCTTGAGGGAGCCTATAATAATGTGTCTCTACCTATTTATGCCAATTTGACTTGCAGCCTAAAACTTCCTTAGCTAACAATTCAGCGTCAGATTTTCAAAATTAAGCCAACAGATTTGTAAGCACCTATACTTATGCTTGTCTCCAATGAAAAAAAATTACTGAACAGACAGTTTTACAAGAAGATCTTCAGAAGTAAAAATTAGTGATATGCACTCAGCTTACAGTGAAGGACTTGATTACGGCTGCTTGATATTAGCTTCTGTTTAGGCCTTCAAAAATCTCTTCCTTAACAGCCTAATTCCAACTGCCAGTTGTTATTTACACTTCTGCCTGCTCCCCTCTGAGTGCTAGAGAAAAAGTTCTATGCTGAGATTAAATAAATCAGAAGTGATAATCAGTTTTCAGGCAGGGCAGTATGACTTGTGCAGACTGAATTCACATGCCTAAAGGGAGATTTACAGTAGTTCATTCACAGTTTTCTTTCATCAAGCCAACAAGTAAAGAGCTTGGAAAGAGCTTGCAAAGAGAATGGCAAGAAGGCTGTGTGCAGACAGACATGCCTGTCCACTGGCAGTGTCAGCATCCCTGGTTCTGTACCCTGTGCCAAACAGATTTGGGAAGGGCAGGCAACCTTTGCACCAGACTCACAAAAAACTTTCTACTATTGGAAGGTTATTTCCAGCATTCTGCCAAGCAGAAAAAGTAATCCATGCCCAGTTTAGCAGCCTCTGAAGACATTATAAATTACCAGCTAAACACTTTCACCTTATCTAACACTACACAATCAAACTGCAGCAGCAACGGTATCTGAAATGCACAGTGAGCAAGAGTCAGTCAGACAGCAGCTGCCTGAGTTCCTACTGCTCTTTATAAAATGCACTGAAAAGAAAACAAGCAGTAAAGGTCTGATATTTGTCCTCTGCTGGTAAATACGCAGTTGCCAATATACCTGTGTTAGACTTCTTTCTTTTGTTCTTTACTGTTGTTCTGTTTTGGGGCATCCTTGAGAGATTCAGAGTTGGAGTCAAATGCAAGTCACTTGATGGTCATTGCCTAAGTTATATCTAAATTAACACATGCTCTACACAAAATTAAACAGCCTGTGGCAAGTTTTTTTGTTTAAATAGGTGCATCGACACATTGTGTTTTCAGACCATTCATCAAGCCAGAAAGATGAATGAACACAACCATCTTCACACTCATAACACAATAGGTAATTTATTTAGGATGAGAGGATGTGTACAATAAAGAGATTTATTGTGTGACTGAAACTAAAATTAAATTCCTGTTAAAATATTTATGTAGATGTAGCTGAAACATTCTGCCTAGAGATAAATCAGGGGCCTTTGGCATTTCACAGACGTATCATTCTAATATTCTTCTGCTGCAAATTTAGTGCTTACAAGATGTTAATGGCAGTTCAGTTTTCAGGACAGTCTCTGCAGACTATTTTTGCTCAGCAGGTAGTAGGGATTTGCATCCATATTTCAAATATTCTTCTAACTCATTACCAGCTTCTTATTTCTTTGTGACTTATACCTCTATAAAATCTGGCTTGCATTATGGAAAATGTAATTTCAAAAAAGAAAATTCTGTGTAATGAACATTTATCATATTCTTTCTTACTTTTTTTTCCTTTTTAGACTTTTTTTCCTTTTAAGGATTTTTTTCTAGAGAGGCTGGATGAAAGAATGACACAGCATGCTTAATCAAAAATTAAGAAAGAGAGAGGAAAAAAGAACCTTTGCTAAAAATCGAGAACTTTAAAAGAGTTTTAAAATATCAGAGTACTTCTCTCAAATATGACACTCCATGTTAAGTGCTAGCATTGTTTGTTCTGTTGCCTTCCTTTGATTAATCTGAGATGTTTAAATAATATATGTATACTGTGAAGTACATTTGCTTGGGTAAGTTAATTTGTAAGAGTTGTAATCAGTACAAATTCAGTAAGTGCTTTTTGTGATATGGCTGAATGCAATGAAGTGATTTGGTATTCATGCAGATGTCACATGTAATTTCAGAGCTGTTACACTGTAATTTTGTAGCACTTAATAGAAATTATGGTGGTGGCAATTTTGTCACTGTAGGTAAGGGGCTCTTAGGGCTTCTCTCATAAATTTCCAGCTCCCTCTTTTCAGGTATTTATGACATAGCGTAAAGTTAAAACTGTCAGCCTAATAAAATCACTATAATTGATCAAACTTTGAAGAAGAGATGGACCAAAACAGCAAAATTTTAAAACTCTAGTTCAAGTAAAACTGCTGACACTTTTGGTTCAACCTGTGATTGATGCAGAAAATCAGATCTATATTGGGTTTGTGGAAGCTTTCTGCCTTATCTTATGCCCCGCCCCTGCACTCAGCACACAGTATTCCAGTACAATGGAATGCTAGCCAAAGTTTGCTACCAGAGCTGGTCACAGTTTGGATTTCTGGTCCTTCAGCATCTCTATTGAAAACTTATTTCTTTTTGGTCATCATAATACTCCTCACTTCTTTTGTGCAAAGGAAATAGCATGTTTGTACATTGGATTTTTTCTTTTCCTTGAAGCAAAGGTATTGAGGGAAGGAAAACTCTTTTTCAGATAGAAAAGAGATCAGCTGTATAACAACAACAACAAAAAGTGATACAATATTTATACTTGGCATTTCTAACCTTTAGCTTTTGGACCTGGTGTTGCAGGTGAGCTAGAAAAGCAGCAGGAGGCAGAGGAGCATTTCACGCGTTTTGTTTCACTTGTTTCCATGCCCCTGGGCTGTTTGCAGTGCTCTCAGATCTTGTGTGCAGGCTAAGATCTGCAGTACGTATAAGCTCTTAACACATGGTCTGCTCCTTATGGCCTGTGCAAGGGAGGTTCTGCAGAATAAAAAAGATAATTTTATAGCTTGGGACACACCAGAAGATCTTTTATATCCACAGCAAAGCAGAGGAAATGCAAGACTGTTCTACACTGCTCATGTCACGCACTTATATTCTCAGTTGAAGAACCAAGTAAATAATTTAGTTCTGCCATCTCTTTTGAGATTAGTAACCAATAAGCACTGAACAGATGAGGCTAGAAAGAAATTTCTGATGCATTTTGCCTACTCAAACAATCATTGAATACCAATTTTTGATTTTTTTTATCAGCTTAATTGAAAGTTTGCTAAAGCTGTGAAGGCTTTTCCACTCTATTGCCGCTCAATAGAAAAATAAATGTTGTAGGAATTTGCTGGAAGTCATACATATATGTGTATTTAAGTTCCCCTAGTACATAATAAAAGAGTTAAGGGCCTCCTGAAGTGCTGTTCTGGTTTAAAGTGGATTGTATGCAAACTATTGTTTCAGACAGAAGCACAAGTTTTATGATTCTTATTCTGTTTTGACAGCATTGTTTCATCACACTATATTCACCTGAGATTTTAAGTGTCCAAACTGAACATTAAGAGTACATTCAGTTTGAAATTTAATGTGACCCAGAATTAAACTTCTTTTCTTATCATAATCAAGTGTGATGAGATATAGAGTCATTTCCAGACTTAGAATATTAATGAAATAGCACTCTGCTTATGTGCTATCAGTACCTGTCCCTGGATGGAAATAAGCTACTCAGTTGTGTATCATTTTTCCTGAATGGGTTCATAAAGAGCTATGAGATATTCCACCAGGAAAGATTTTGTCAGGCTGTGGCTGGGGGCTTTCAGCCAGGTGAGCAACATACTAATTTTTAGTTAATATTTACCACTACATAATAAGACAAGAATACACAAACCTTTAATAATGTTTTAATTCAAGCAGGTCTTATTGCTATTCAGCATAATTCGTAGATAAGATGTAAGAAACCTCTGCAAGAAGAAATGCTGTACTGTGCTCTTCACTAATCTCCATTTATGCCACTCAGACTTAAATTCTTTGCTCTATAATAATCCACATTTATATTTTACATTATTTCCAGAGTCAATTTAAATTCTATCATGGATTCTAATTTTACAACATGTTTTGAAGAGAAAACTATACATGTAAATATATTCCTTCTGCTGAAAGGTCTGTTACAGTGAACTACCTCTCCATGGCAAACTATTCAAAAATTGCTCAGGAGAAGGTAAAGCAATTTCTTTTTCTTTTTTCTTCACTGTCCTCTCACATCTCCTTCCAGAATAAATCCCATGGAAAAAGTCTGAAAGTATTTGGAATTGAAACCTGGTTTCAGTGACACAATGGGATTCATCTTCAGAAAATGGTTTGTATCAATCTTCCATGGGAGATTTAATGAGACAAGTAACTGAGTGGGGTCTTATTCAGATTACAACATATGGGATAGCCCAGAAGATTAGCAAACTGCCAGTGTGTTGGCTGATCTATTCAGGGGCATATTGGCCCAAGTTCAGTCAGAAATATACTCAGCATCACTTGGGATTTTCTGGTAGAGAAATGGAAGCAAAAAACAAACACAAGAAGCATGTCTCAGTTTATCATTCATGCTGCTTTTAATCCTCTGCTGCTTCCTCTCCACTTTTCTGGTAGTAGGGAACTTTAAGACTGCTTTATCCATCTACACTGACCCATATCCTCCAGGACTGTGGATTTCATGGTCACTGTAGCCCAGGCTGCCTGCAATCTTGATGTCACCAACTGCCTCACTTGCATTGCTCACCATCAGGTCCAGTCTTGCAACCCTGTCTGGTAGGGCTGTCTATTACCTGGCCGAAGAAGATATCCACACTGAATTCCAGGGGTTTTCTGGGTTGCCTACAGTTTTCTGTGCTGCTTTCCCATCAGATGTCAGAGTGGCTGAAGTCCCCCAGCAGGATGAGAGCCAGTGAGTGTGATGCCTCCTGTAGCTGGAATAAGAAGGTTCCTTAATAGCCCCTCCTTGAATACACAGTGAATTCAGGAAGCTCAGAAATTAGAGGTTCAGAGCTGTTTGATGGACACTGGAGGAAAAAGGGGAAGAAGTACAATGTTTTCAAAAATATGAACTACCGTCATCGAGCAAAGCATGACTCACAGCTCCAGGCACTGAGTATTCCTGACTCACTAACACAGAGACATCCTTTTCCCTGAACTGAGCAAACCCATGGTTGGAAAGCAATAATCACTTAACCAGAATGGCTAAATATCAGGAGCAAAAATAGCACATTTATATTCATAAAACAGAGTACACAACAGAATGCCTGTCCCATTACTGACTGACACAACCCTCTAAAAAGCAGGAGGAACTTTGATTAAGGTGCTTAGGATCCAAGTGGGCTGACAGAAACTCATTTAAAGGCTAGTGTCATTCAACCACCAGTGCTATTCTGTGGGATTAAATTTAGCAGATTTTTGGCTGTTCATATGCCTAAATCAAATCAACTGAAAGAGGGAGAGAAGAAACTTTCTTTTCAAAAGTATTAACACATTCTGGAATTTAAAAAAAATAAATTAAAAATACAGTAACCTTGCAAAAGACCCCACAGAAACAGAAAAACTTTTTAAAACCTCTTGTTATGACAAATTATGAACTGGATATTATTTCACAGTTAAAAGTAAATATTTTCTGAGACTGTTTTCAAGTTGAATAAATAGCATTTTATAATACCTTGCTCATAATATTTGCATAATGTTTTCATGTATCAAATTCAAATATAATGATATGAATCATTGAAAATAAGGATCCTTTTCAGTGTAGAGCCATCTTTACAGGGGATTTAAGAACAGATTACAGGGTTTAAATGCTAGGTGAACATAGCTAATTTAGAACAATCAGAGGAACAAAAAGAACTATATCAAGAACAATGTGCTAAATTTTACAGAAAGTTCTGAGAGACAAGCATCCTGAATGTCTCTGTGGGTTCATTTCCTGAGTGCATCATAACATTTGAAATGAGAAAATGTTGTATTTAGAAATGTGCTCGCTCAGTGTATTAGTGTTATGAGAGCATGGACTACCAGTATTGAGAGATTTGGACCACAAAGAGGTTGATTAGTAGACGAGAGTGACAAATTAAAACAGGATCAGAGTCTAAACAAGAAGACAAATCATACAGCCCAGTAGAATTTAAAAAATTCTTTGATAATTATTTCCTGAGAAAACTGATGAAATGAAACTTATCCAGAAAATACTTTGTTTCCACAGGCAGAAGCTATAGTTGACACTTATCCTGTTCAAGATTAGTAACCAGAAATATAATCCTTTGGCACAATTTCATTATCATTTCATTTATTAGCTGTTGAAGGTAATTGGTCAATTAGTAGTGCCAGATGGGATTCCAGTGGGGAATAGGAAAATAATTCTTCTTTTATTTATTTCTGCAAAGACGGGTGTGTGTGTTAGAATCATGATCCCTATTAAAACACACAGATGTCTTTGTATAGGCTTGTCTCCTCAGCAGAGTCTATCAGAATTTATATGTAGTTTGGAACAGTGACACAGGTTGTTGTCTTCTACCTTTTCAATGTTAACACTGTAGCCACTTGTCACCATCATTTTGAACCCAAATACAGAAACACTGAATAAGATTAATTGGCTATGTCCTGTCAACCCTTCCCTATTGAAGCTTTTATCTTCAATCTTCTAGCTTTAATCTTTTAGCTTTAATCTTCTTTGGATTATTCATGTGAAATAAAATGTGGTGTTGAAAAAAAGAAGTCATATTTTGGGAATAAGACATCTAGATGAAGGAAGAATAATTTTGAAATTTGCACGCATGCAAAAACAAATGAATGGCCTTTTCTAGACTGAGCTATTGGATAATACCAGGGGGAAATAATCTATCTTCAGAAAGTAATGTAAAATTTTTCAGACTAGCTATTGCTGGTTTTTTGTGAATCAGCTGCCATCATGATACAGAGCACATTGGGATAGAGCAGTAAATGATCTGCAGCTATTTACTATGAAGCATTAGGTCTTCCATTAGCTTCTAAAGTTTTCTAACACTTGTAATGTTTACTTTCATGCTCAGTTCAAGCAGGGGTGTCACTAAGGCTTTGGAGATGCCCTGATATACCTGAGATGCCCAAAACATTCTGGGAGTAGAAGACATGCACCTGGCTGGAAAGAGATCTCAGGACACCCCAAGGCACCCCAGGTAGCACAAGAAACCCTTCTTGAGACAACTGATAAAAGCCTCTGCAATCCTTGGGCAAGAATGTATGAATCACTCTTGAGCTGCTACTGGATGCTCACAGATTCAGCAATGAATTTTTTATGGTCATTTGAATTCCTGGCCATTAATCCTCTGTTTGTAAAACTTACAATTTCTTTTGTGAAAATTCACTCAAAGTCCCTGCCTGACAATGAATTCACATATTTCTTTTTGCAGGCATGGAAGCTGTCTGTTGAAATAGGCTTTGAATTTCTCCATCTAATCCAAATAATTTTAATAATTACTTCTCACTCAACTTTTTGTATTTAATTTATATTTTAGCTTCAACTTCATGTCACTCAAGTGTTTCCTTCAAAGAGAAAATATCTTGCCAGCAAGTGACAATTTCTTTCTCTTCCTCAAGCTGTAATGTTCTTTTGGTATTTCCATAATCTGATATTCTGCAGCTAATGTTCATTTACATATCTGCAGAGATCGTGGTGCGGAATTCAACAGAGCTTGCAGCTAAGCCATCCATTTCCTTCAATCAAGATGGAAAGGAAATTGCCTGTGGGATAAGGTCTATTGCCGATCCTCAGAACTATGCCAAATACATGCTGAAAGTAAATGGTCACCTAATTTTGATGTATTCCCTCATTTGTGATATCCGATACCCTGCTCACAGCAGCCTGGAAAGGTTAGAGGCCACCTGTCAAGTAAAGAGGCTGATAATTGCTGCTGTATTACAGTAAAGGAGCCACTGGGGCTGAGTTCTGCATGTGCATGGCAAGTCATGAGCCTCCCTGGTGTAACTCAACTGGCATGTTCATTGGCAGAGGGGAATTTTTCATCTGCCATCCATGATGATAATCACAGATGGGGAAATTTGTGTTACTAATAAAGAAATTATAAGAGGAATATATGCCATTTATTAAAAGTGTCAGTTTAAAAGGCAGCAGATATTACAGTAATACATCATTTCTTGACCCCAAAGGCTATTACTGTGCATGCTAAGAAAAGACATTTCTATTCCTTCAGGCTTTCATAGCACTGTGCCATTGATTTAACATTAAATGTGATTAGTTAGCATTTTGCTTCTTTCATATGGCTTGCTGCCAAAAAAAAATTAATTTTTGTGCTTAAAGTGAAGCAAATCAAGCTCCCACCACACATTCTGAAAGATCAGCTGTAAATAAGATAACCTGTATCTAAGAATCCCTTCATTCTTATTTTTTATACTAGATTATTCTATCTTTAAATTAACATTCTATTGTAAGGGAAGAGTTGCATCCTCTCTCTTGGTTCTCAGAAAGGGGCTGGATCATGGCACCTAGAGAGACAGCCCCCCAGAGCTCAGTCAGGCAAATACTTCTGCAAACACTGCTGCTCCCAGGTTTGGCTTCCCCAGCTCAGGCCAGACGAGGGGTAACACAAGCACTCTGCACATCCTTCACAGCAAAAGCACCCAAAAATTTCAGCCTCTTTGACACAGGGTCATTCGAATTCATGGGTTGATTTTGTAGCATAGTGAATTAGGAAGGGTTCTTATGATTTAGCCCCAAAAAAGATATGATGCTTACAGTCATAATAGGCAACATGATCAAATTTTAACTGACAAAGCAAGTAGTTTTTTCCAAAGTGATATATGACCCTGTGTATGTCTTGGGTAGCAGATTTAGCTGTTTGTGATGCCAGACGGAAGTTTTACATCACCAGTGCACAGATAACCTCCCCTACCTTACCTGCTGGACAGCCTTTGGGCCAGCTCATTGTTGGCCACAGTGATGCAGTGGCTATTTGGCTTATTTGTGGATGCCTGTTCTGTGGAAAACAAAACCATACCTTCTTATCCCTCAGAAATCTTATAAATGGATAGGCCCATTTCCTCACTTTTTTATCAACATTCTGAGAACAAATGAGATTATGAATCTTGAAAATAATATTGGAGAAAGCAGCACTGAAATTAAAAATATCATCACTGACAGATTTTGCTATCATTAAATTACTATTTTGAACAAACCCTCCATCAACCAGAGCTTTTATTTGAAAGTGATAGTCAGGATTTGATGTGAATCTATCTAGCCCAGGAATATGATATATACCTAATTTTCAGGATGAGATAATATAATCTTTGGGAATGGGATTGTGATCTTAGGTATAACATTCTTCGACTTTGGGCGAGTTTTCTACAGCTAGGGTGAGAGGAAACAAAACAAAACAAAAAAAAATGTATTTGTGTACTTGTGCACATGTTGACGTATGTATAAGATGGGTTTATTTATCTGTTTGACTTTAAAGTTACCTCTATGTCTTGCTACAGATTCTTCACCTAATTTCTCTCCTTAATTTGGTGGGGTTTGGTGCTTAAAATGGTCTTGGACGTTGTGAAATAGTTACAAAAAACCTCCCAGACAGATTTAATTTTAAATGGACTTTGGCCTTCCTTGTATTTTTACATACTCTGACAATATCTCTATCTTGAGCCCAAGAATTCAGTCCCTGCTTCCACCTCATCTGTCAGGAGTTCTTTATTCAGCTGTGCAGGTCTCTTGTCCCTCTGGGTCAACTGCCCATGGGGATGCACCATTCTGAACTTTTGTATAATAATTGCTTCTAGTTTTCTAAAACATGAAGGTGGGCTAAAAGTAGCAGAAACTAAGAAAGAAGCCAAAAAAAAATATATCGTGTGTTTCATTAGTGGATATTAAAACTTCACTGATATTATTGCTGCATTTTTTTCATACTCTGGTAAATCACTGTTTTTTCTCAAAGACACACATATAAATATGAAATTAACCAGAGTATCTGGTACTTTTTTTTGAGGTTTTTATGCACAGTGTGCAGTGGAACATTCTGACATGAGTGTGGCTCTGACATTCACACTGTGCAAAAACATGACAAGCTATTACACTCCTCACAGTCACAGTCTGCTTTGTCTTTAAAATGATGATGATAATCTTCCTTTTCCATTCTGAGCCTTTCTGATTTAGGCACTAAGATCTTTTTGGACACACGCTACCCATTAATTTGTGCTTGCTCAACATTGCCATCTCTATTGAGACCTACAGAGACTGCCACATTTCTAATAAACAATAATAATGAGACAACATACACTTGGCTTGTGATGACAAAGACACACCTTCATTCTTATTCTTTACAAGTAATACAGATTATTATGTGTTTATCAAGCCAATAGCACATCTAAAATATGCTTCATGCCAGAATTATACAGATAAAACCTTTACATCAGTCTTCACAAGGTTTTACAGAGATAGATGGAAAAGCTGTTGTCTTTCTTTTCAAATTTGCCATGACAGTTTATGAGTTAAATCCTGTATTGTATGAAATCTTTTCCTAGGAAGTGGGCAGTAAAGAACCAGGCAGGTGGCATTTTACAGACTTATAGGATTCAGCAGCTGAGCCCACAGTCAAATGAGAGATGAGAGCAGCAAAAAGGCCGCTCTTCTTTGGCAGTATTATAAATTGATAGAGTTACTCTCTACATGTGAAATTTCTTTAAATCCAGGGAGCAAATCAGATTAGAGGCTAGCATAATTCTTTCTGGATGAAATCACATTCTGTCCATAGAAATTCTGTGTGATGGATTTTTATTGCTAAATGCTGCTGTACAGAGACATTCAGCACTGATACCATTTTAGGGGAGGCATTTGAAGGCTGAAGCATTAGAAGATGGTGTTGGACTGATAACCAGGATCATTTTGTTCTTTTCAAAACTGCTTCTCAAGTACAAGATGAAAGGCTAAGGGAAAAAGACAATGAAGCTTCAAAAACAATTCCACTTAATAACAAGTCAAGCAAAACAATCATCTTAAAAGATTTTTTTGTTTCTTGTTTGTTTGTTTGTTTGTTTGTTTATCCCATGGAAGAAAATTTAAAAAAACAGGCTGTGAGTTGTCAGGACAGTAAGCTGGAAAGCTTAGACAGACTTTGGATAAGCAAGGCATGGACAAGTTTTGCCCTCTGTTAAAAGATTTTTTTTATATATATATTATTCATTATTCTCTTTAGAGTAGGAAGAAAATGGCCTCAAATTTTGCTAAATTAATATTCCTAGGCATATGAACAGCACAGACAGCAAATTTCTAATTAAATTGTTGGAAAATTACAGTAATAATAAAAAATATAATAAATCTTGATCTAATCCAAGAATCTTCACCTCATGCAAATATTGCATATGATTGCAGTAACTTTTCTAAATTGTATCTTTAACCAAGATGTTAAAATTATTTAGAGCAGGATTTGTCTTGCTATTACTGGCCTATATAATACGAAGTGTTACAGATGTATTATAATGTCAATAGGTCTAAAGAATATGAATGTCCAAGCTTTATATACATATGGATCTCTTCTGTCCTCTTTTGGTTTCTATTTCTAGCTAAAAAATAAATATGCTTTGAAAAAATGGCAGGAGATAAGAACAGACAATGGACTAAACTTCTCTTCTTGTGCCAATCTTGCAATTTTTATCTTATTTCCCCCCAGAGAAGAGTAAGGATGATTCACCAAGGACAAGTCAGTATAATCAGAGAAAGTACCAGCTGTAAATAACTATACATATAAACCCACACATATATCTGCCTTTATTTGTGAGTTTTTCTCCTCCAAATTTGCAGAGTTAAGTAAAACAGTCAGAAACGTTTCAAAATAGCATTCATATGTTTTCCGTTACTAGAGCTGTGAAAATATGTTGACAAAAATATTTTAGGAAAAGAAGAACATTCTTCTGAAAACACATCTCCTGGGGAAATTTCTATAGGGACTGGAATAAGTGATTTCTGATGAAAAATGCTAGCTTACATTTCACTAAAATGTTTTTAAAATAGGAGAGTTTAAATTTTATGCAATAAATTTTAAGCATCTCAAATGGAAAATGCTTTGTTCATATTTTAGCATGATATCTCTGGTGCTTTTATAGATTTTGGCTCCAAACTGGTCTTCTACTTTATCATAGATGTTTTTCCTAAAAGGGGCTGTGTGAGTGAATTTAAATAAACAGCAGTTATTTTATCAAAGATATTCAGTGATGACCTAGACCCCCATGGAAAACAAATGAAAAAGATCTTCTTTCAGTCACATCTATGAGCTTGCACCTGAAGAAGAAATCATTACAGGCCTGATTTTGCAGCTCATGTTCGCAAGAGTGATCCCATGAGTGTAAATAAAGACTTCAGGATTAACACCCATCTGAAAAGAAATAATATTTCTGATGAGCTGTGCTGTGGCCACTTGGAGTGATAAATTAATCTCTGCTAGATATGGTGGTGCTTTCTATTGCCTTCCTGTGCATTACACAAAACCCTAATTCCCACTGTACTTATATCTCAGTCATAATTTGCTAGTTATTTGCTACATTTTCTTCTGTCCTCTTCTTTCATCTGTTAAAATCAGCAAAGGAAGGGATCTCTCAAGATGTCTTAAAATATAACCCTCTTAGCAGCCATCTTGTTATGTTTTAGACATCTGAATGAAGGATGGTTTTGTTTATAAGTGCATACAGGCAGCTAAAATGGAAAAAGAAGGAGAAGATGGATGTGTCAGTCCACCATGGCCAGCTGCACGAGGTAGACTTAAGCACCTGCCTGGTTCTGTTTAGCAAAAGCCACTGTGAAAACCAGGAAGAACAAAGGGCTTTTCCTTGGGAAAAACATATGTGATAAGTGCCAAAGATGACAAGAATCATTCGTACAAATTGTATCTTTCCTTCCAAGGAGATGTCAGGTAGACTTCTGAGACAGCTTCCTTGATTTCTCTCCCTCACCACAAATTAAAAAGTAAAACAAAAAAGGAAAACACGAGAGAACAAGAGTATTTTTCCTACTGTTTTGTTCAGTTTCTCCTTCCATAAACTAATAATGACAAGGCTAACTCAACATGTATGATATGGCATGTGTAACAAAGCTTACTATAAGCACCTTTGATGCTTTGCTACTGAAAGACTCATTTAAACCTTAAAATGTACATGAATATGGAAGGACACATTTCATGCCAGTAGAACTAAATATATAAATATATATATGAGCTAAATACATAAATGAGATACTCTACTAAGGAAAAATAAATGCCAGCTTTGACTTGGCCACGACTTCCTGTAATTACAAGGTTATAATTAAGATTTTATGGTATTTGGCCTAAAGCAGTTTTCTCCATTATTGGAGAAGTCAGCACTTGTAACAGTGAGTGAAGGCCACCCTACCTAAGCTGTGTACTGTCCCATTCTCCTTTTAAAGCCTCAAGGTTGCACATGGCATGGATGATTTGTTGATTTCAACTTCTCTTAATTTATTCAATATCTGTGCCTCACTAGCTCTGAAGTCAACCGTGATAGTGGATACAACAACCAGCTTCAGCTGGCACGTCTCCCAACGTTCTTGCCTGTAAAGTATTCATTTAATGCCTCAGCTCTTTCACCATCCTCTGTGACTTCAGTTCCCACTTCATCTTGCAATGCTGCAAGATCTTTGGCTCCTCACTTACTCTCAAAAAAGCACCAAAAACCTCTGCAACCTTCTGCCTTTCTGCCCATCTATTAAAATTACATTCTTGCTGGAGCAGCTGTACATTTTCAAAGTTTATGTCAATGCAGATGACAGCCTTTTGCCGAATCCGTTGTGGGAATCATGGATCAGTACACTGTGTAGAGCTGGAGAAAACAACTTCGAATCAACACCAGAGTTTTTCTGTGATTTAAGTGACTAAAGCATTTCTTAGAAGGTCACAAAGTATTATGGATGATAAAAAATGCTGTCGAACTCTTCCAAAACCTCAAAATAATGTCTGTGCTGTTGATCTGAAAACACAACACTCTATTCAATATTTTAAGATTCCTTTTCTGTGTAGTACTAAATAAGTGGAAAACAAAAATACTGCATGAGTATGAAGCTGATATGAGCAACTGGCAGGGGTTCACTCACTCTTCTCAAAGTCAGTTGCTATAACAGACATTATTTACCAGAGCCCAGTACTACACCAGAAAACAACCTTTCTCAGAAGAATCGCTGATCTTTTCATGCTTTTCTTCTATAATTCAGCAGGCTTGTGCTTTTGAGCTGGAGACAAAAATTAACCTCTGTCCAACTGAAATAGATGTTTTATGCAGAATACAAGCATAAAGAAGAATATGGTACAGAAGGTTTTGTTCGGAATGAACATGTCACAGTAATGTTAGAATTTCTGTTGCAACAGGACAAGAGATTAATATCCATGAAAAGAATAATTACAACCCATGCAACTCTGGAGATAAATTAGTAACAGCGATTGCCTCAAGGGAGTGTGACTTGCACATTACTTTAGACTCAGTGTAGCCAAGGATTTCTATGCAGAATGCAGACTTTTGACATTGCAGTAGTTACACTTAAAAGCACATTAAAGTGTCTGCTGTTGTTGCTGGTGCCTCTCCTGGTTCCATCTAGCTCATCAAAAAATTATCCCAAGGTTTAAAAAACTTGCTTATGCCCCATATGGATCTTGCCCACCAGGTATCGCTCACAGCATCTGAGGATGGCAATAGCACACTTGTGGTCTTTTTCATAACTTCGTGTTTATTTTTTCTCTGCTCTTGAAGAGAAAAAAATTATAGAGATGTACTTACACCTATTTAATTCCTGTGTGCATAAGAATGGTTATAAATAATGGAAAAGCAAACAGGAATAAATAATATTTATAAATCACAGAATGTCATAGATTGGTAGAGGCAGCACATTCCTAAAATACCTAACTAGGTACATCAGCAGAAGCAGAAAGTGCAGAAACATTTAAATTTATAAGAGATATGACAAGTAAGTGAGAGGTCAGTAGCACAGCCACTTCCTGAGATATTAACCTGACATGACTAAATTGACACTCACTTTTCAGATTAAGGGCTTAATGGAAACAGCAAATGGCACAACTTTAATCTTGACTTGAGACAAGGATAGTAATGAAAACAGGAACTGCCTGAGACTTAACCCATTCTTCGAGTTGTCTTAAAACCGTAATCTCAAAATCCTCTTTAGATGATGGAGTTTGTAAGGCTGGATATAGTAATTTCTAATGGAATTTTACAAACCATTAGGAATGCATATACCTCAAGAGAATGCCACATGTCACAGCCTTTTTGCAGGCTGAAAAGTACTTGGGATTATTGTTATTTTGGCCATCCTTCTCTTTTTATCTCCTTGTCCTAAAATGTAATCTCTTTCTGATCTTTGCAATGCGAGTTCTTTATTCCACTTGGTACCAAAATGTCACGTTATAAAAAGGAATGATCTGTTCAGGTCTGTTCTGTTCCACTTCTCTGAGCACTCAGAGCTTGATTAGCATGCTACAAAAGCAATGAGACTTTCTCCAGTGGCTCTGATAGGAGCTGAGCTGGGCCCTAACTCATTACAGAGCCACAACACCAAATTCACTGGCGCAAAAGGAAATGTTCCTGATTCTTTCCCACCCTGAAGCTCTTGATCCAGAAAGATGAGAGTAAAAATAATAAAAATATTCTGAGACTCTCTGATAATTTTTTTCAGAAAGATTTTTGGCTTGTCCTTTCCCCTGAAGACAAAACCAAACACACATAGTGTCCCATCCAGCAAGTTTTCAAGCTGTAGATATCTTGCTTCCTGTTCTTAAAGTTTATTCTTCTTAAGTAAATTCATGCTGGAGCTACGTTTTACTCTCACATCCAACTCTGCCCAGGCTTTGAGGCTCTTCCACCCCTTAGTGCTTTCCAGGGCTAAGCACCCTCATGCAAGAAAGCTGAAGTAATTAGCTTCAAAGTATATTTTCATGTGTCTGCGCAAATCCGGCATTTGCTACACCAATTTGTTTTCCTATCTGAAGTCCTTATTTAAATTTTAATCAGACAAAAACTTTGTCGAGCTTAATTTATGGATAAAGAAACAACAAGCAAAGAAAAGCATTGAAATAATAATAAAAATATTAACAGTAGTATTGAAAGAACAACACTACAGCTTCAAGCACAGAACACAAGCTGGTTTTGATAATACAAGTAGAAAGTTTCAGTAACTCTGAAAAAGAAAAAATAAATGCTGTCACAATGAAGATATTAAAAGATAATTAAATTTTATTTTAGATGTACGTGTCTGTTAAGGTGAATTGGCAGAGGGAGTAGTGTAATTCCAGAATTAAAAGCTTTAATGAATAATTAGAATGGGTTCATTCTGTTAGATCTGAAAAACTCAAAAGGATTTGTAACGGGACAGACTCATTTCAGATTTATGCTTCAGAACCAGTGAAGTCTTCATGGCATTGTGTCAGCAACAACCTGTCAAGGAACAGAATGGAAGGCTGATTGTATACATCATGCACAAAAACACTGACACAAAATCCCATGCTAAGGTTTAAGTTCATATAAATGCTTTCTGGTTTTAGATGTGCCTAAATTTCAGGAGCATGCATAAAAGAATAGCTGTGTTGTGTCTCTTGTTTTGTAGGGGATTAAAAATACCTTTAAGCTAAACTCTGTGGCTGGAAAGTGAGGCTGTTTTTCTGTCTTTTGGTTTAGCTTGTGGGAAGGTTTTTGCATAAAAACATCTAAGAAATGTGTGCTCCACAAATCTTGCTTCCAAGCTCCTTGACATCCTATGGAAAGATTCCTCTTGTTTTAAGCACACTAGCTTAATATGTTCAAAATCTGTATTCTAGCTAAACAGCATGGTGTCATATAAAAAAAAAGAAGAAAAGATGTCTTCAGTTATTTTCTTTTTGGCCTTTTTACCTGTGATATTTTGACAACGTGTTTAAAATACCAGATTATTTTCTAACTAGAAAATATATTTCTAATAGCTTTCTTTGGGAACACATTTTTCAGATCTTCCTTTTCTAAAGCTTAAGAACATCCTTCCATACCCAAAGGACAATGAAAAAACCATTCTTCATTATTGACATGTGAAATAATGATGGTTGTTTCCACACTGTAATACAGATAAGGGAGCACACTTGACTAAAATTTAAGATCTGTGAAATAAAGAACTCTCTCCCAAATCATCTACATTTTCCTTACTGTCCTCATTTATTCCTTGATGCTTTTTTTCTTTTACTTAATATTGAACTTGCCAAACTATTCAAAACATATTTGTTTACAGAGAAACAGAGTAGAATCTTATGCAAATCACTGGAATAAGAATATACACATTATTTACTTCAGAATTGAATCTCTGAGGGATTAGATGGAGCTCTTTCCCTTTCTTTGTCCTGTGTATCACTAAGTGCATCTGCAATGAATTTTTTGCAAATTATTTGCCATTGTGTTTTAGTTTGTTCTGTCGATATGTGTATATAAACTGGAAACCTATTGTCAGGTTTCCTCTGCTGGAAAGGTGCTTGTTGAGTACAATGGAAATAAGAGAAGAAATATCACAATCAGGTTTCTGATTGAAGTACCATGCAAAGCCAAACTGCCCCTTTACCATTCATGGATAAGGCTTCTGTTAAATCTGGGTTACAATGATTGCCTTCTCTTATTGTTTTCCTTAGGAAAAACAGAAATGCATTTTTGGAAGAATTCTAAATGCACTTGAAAAACAATTGTTGAACTGCATGCTAAATCTTCAGGGATTTAATGATCTACATTATAAGCAGCTCACTGAGGATATAATTCCATACATCGCTTTCTACACTCTCAAAAAAGAAGGAATTTTGGCTTTAGGGAAAATGAATCTACTAAGCTCTCCATTTCATAGTAATATTAAAAATATATTATTAAATAAAACCATATTTTTAGGAATTTGAACATGCTGTTTCTTTAATACAAAAAATGCAGTTGTAGCACAGCCTTACTTAGTGACCCCACAGTGCTGAGCACCTGCACATGGGTCTGAGACACCAATCAGGTACCTCATCTTTGCCAGAAACAATCTGCATGGTGTCTTATAGTCAGATTCATTCTCAGGTTCCTTTTCCAGGCTATTTTCATGTTCATGCTCCTTCAAAACATGGTTAAACTCAGCTCACTGGTGCTAGAGCTGTGATACGGTACCAAAAAGCATTTCCCAAATCCTGACTCACTGTGTGGCTGTCCTGCATGGCACTGAGATGTCACAATGATATCTCAGTGCAGGTGCACAGAGCACACCTCCCTTCTGCTTCAGAAGTTTTGCACTCCTGCAGGTTTGCACAGGAAGGACTGAGATTTACCAAGGGAAAATCACATCAGGGAAACCTGACTCCTCACCTTGGTGTATCAAAAGGAATTCCACCAGAACACAAAGTGTACAACATCCAAATCTCCACAGGAGCCCAAAACAATCTAGATTTTGCATATTTTTCTTTGCCTATTAGCAGTAATTAAATTTAGGGATAACTACTTGCAACCAGAAATTATTGTCTTGCAATTCTTTATGATAATTAAAAAAAAAAAAAATGAAAGACAAGTTTTTCTTATGATTCCTGGCATTATTCTGTCTTCTTTCAAAGTTGGAAATATTGCTTTCTAAGAGAGGTGGTACTGCATTGTTTGATGAGCCAGCTATTGAATAGAGCATGGCAAATCTTACAACAGAAAATACAAGGATGAAATATTTCCAAGTGGAGGGTAGCTGCCTGCAGACAACTCAAAAATTAGAAACAGTGGATATGCAGCTCATGCTTCAGCAGTTAAGTGACATCACAGACCATGGTCCAATTGCTCCAAACCAGAAATCTTTCTGAAAACATTACAGTGAAAGAAAAAGTATTTTGCAAAGGAAAAATGCAAGGAATAAGCACTTTTTCAGTGAAAGTGTCACACTAAACAATTATTTCATTGAGACATTACACAAAGCCATCGATTAGTATTTCATAAGGCATTATGCATAATGTGCACAGTCCTTCAGCTGCAAATTTGAGGGGCATTTATTTAATATTATTCAAAAGGAAATCATGCAATTTGTTAAGCAATAATGATACTCAAGGAAGAGTGGTTTCAGCCTTGACACACTTGAAATAATTGTACTAGATTAATTGATATTTGCAGTGATACTAATTCAGAATTCAAGTAATTAAAGCCAATTGGAATCTGTCTTATCCCCATGTAGAGGACTCCCATCAAACTTTGTTCCTCTGTAGTAAACCATAACCAACACAAGATTCACAGCAGCTAAACTTTCTTTTTGTCTTTTTTGTTACCTCTTTATCTTTTCCCTGTAAATCTTTGTGCAATGCTTGCCAGCTTTTTCCATGACAAATCTGAAATTTTCTTTTTGAGTGTTTTTCCATTACCCTTGCCTCTTTTTTTTAACAAATACAAATGAAGTGGAGCATTTCTTAACTAGTAAGTAAAGACTGACAATAGGACCTGTCTTATTTATAAAAATAAGGAAAATAAATATTTTATTTTAATTTATTATGAATCCCAAAGTTTCTGAAACTATACCTACCTGAGCAGTACATGAACCAGAAAAAAGCTTATTAGCAATAAAGTATATCTATAAGCTTTAAAAGACAATGAAAAGCTTATTCAAATATATTATTAATATATTAGTAATATATTCAAATATATTAGTAAATAAGTATAATAATAATATCATTTGGAGATTATTTGTGTTCAAAATGTAGCTTCTATTTTAAAAATCTCAGTTAAAACAATCAAGGATTGACATATATCTGCAGCAGGAAGATACAGATCATGTATCTACAGCAGGAAGGCAACATCAGATTCCCCAGCTCCTGCTATCTGCAAGTAGAGTTTTTGCTTGATGAGGTATTACTGACCTGCTTGATGAGGTATTACTGACTGGGCTGCAATAAAATGAAAAGCTGCTTTGGGCTTCAGAACAAAGAAATGATAATAAGAAGAAAATCTTTGAAGGTGGTACAACTGCAATTTAAAATTTCATTATTTTTTTAAATAATTTCAAAATATCTCACAAGATGAGAACAAAAAGATTGGACGTGCATGAAAAATACTGATCTGGGATGTAGAAAATTAGAGCCATTTTTACCACCAAACTCCTACATGACCTTGAGAAATATGTTTAATCTTTCAGCATTTCCTTTTTCCATATATAAAGTGGGAAAAGAAGCCAAAGAACAAATTGGGCTCAAGGGATTAACTTTTTATAATGATAGAAGCTACATAGTAAGCTGACATCCATCAAACCTATTTCTTAAAAAAACTAGAACATCAGAACCCAGATAGATTCAAAATATAGATGAAGAAGAGTTTGTCAGAAGATTGCCTCAAATGTGAACTAGTTTAAGCCTTAGATTCTCTTTAGATCAACTATCAGTGTAGGAGTCCATAACAAAATTTATATCTTGGATTTTCTGCTCCATTCATGGGGGCTGAGGTCATGTTTTCTTTCTAATTTCTTTTTTAAAGAGTGAAACAAGAGGGGGTTAGCATTGAAGTATTCCAAAAACACTTTACTAGATATTCCAACAAACAAAAAATATTTCTAAATCAAAATCGTGATTCAGTGTAGCAAAGCAAACTGCTCATTTGGTCCCTAATTTATAATTGTTGTTGTTGGATTTGCTCTGTACATTTTGCACTTAGGAGCAGAATCTGTTTTCTAGATCTAAATAGGGCAAAATTTTACATCTGGTTCTCATGGTTCTCTGGCAGTAGAATGAATAAATATAAGAAGAAACAAAATCAAAGACAGATTGGCCACTACATAGTCAAAAAGACTAATCAACCACTAGCCAATGTGCCGAATTAAAAGGATACAAGTGTATCCTTTAATTCTGCACAGTTTTAACCAAATGTGTTATTGAAGGGAAAAAAAAGAAGGCTGAAAAAGTATATTGTAAAAACCTGTGTGAGATTCTTCAATGTGTTTGAGACCTAAAGTGAGGTAATAATCTCTGCAGCCAGGAAAGAGTTTCTGATTTTGCAAACCAAGATTAAAAAATCTGCAATGAAGAAAGATATCCAGCAGTGTTCCAGATAAGCTGATAAAAGAAGTTCAGGACTGCACAACAACATGAGCTCTGACTCTCTAAGAACAAGCAATGAGTGCAAAGAGTGAAAATGAACATACTTCACTCCAGCTTGGAGGGTGAAATGGGTTGGAACATTGTAATTTATGTACCTGCTGAGCCCATACCAGCACAGCAATACAAAAAAAATTATCCATTGGCAGTGCACCAACAGCTCAGATTTTCAGGTCACTCCTTTCACTACTCCTGGCAGGAGTTAGATGATTTCAAAAGAGGTGAAGAAATGGATTTGCAACAAAAACTGTAACCATCAATGTGTTTTGAGGACCTCACTCCTTTTTCTTTCTGTGAGTCTATGTTTTTAATTATGATAAGCTATCTAAGTATGCCTTCTTTGGAGGTGAGAATAAAAGGATTTTCATAAATAATCTCTAAAATCTAGTTATCCAAATATGTACATACAACAAGCAGAGGTTTCTATTGCCTGATACACTGAACAGTCACCTCTGTATATGTAAAACAGGTGTAAAATGCAATTACTGTCACAAAAAATCATCCCCTCAAGGTCCTCACAGTAGGAGTGACTTAAGGAGGAACATGTCCCATTCTGGAGTGCTGGCTGACTTTTCAGTGCAGATCTCACCAGACTGCTACTGAAGCTTTTGAAAACATTCCCAAAGCCCCAGGATCATTGCGAATAAACTCAAAGACCTCTAAGATTTGAGAGGAGAAGCCAGCTCCTAAGAATGCAGGAATGGAAGGAATATCTCTGGTGCCTGATTGCCATTCCCACTGTGGTAGGTAACCTTGCCAGACCAAGTCTGAAAAGGAGAGGAGTTACCAAACTGATTCCACTTAGTTTCCAGAGAAAACACAAGGCCTTTTCCCAGCATCCTACAGCCCTCCTTACATCACAGAAACTGTGGTTCTGCAGGTATTCTCATGTAGCCTCCTGTTGTGCAAGAGTGTTCCTTCCATATCCAACATTCCCACAGAGGCAGAAGTCACTGGAATTACCCATATATGGTATATTTTGCCACTGGGGGCAGACAGCTCCATAGTGTGGATATTGCATGTGTCTGTGTTTGGAGAAAGTCAGTGAAATGAAATACACGGAGTACTGAGGTTCCATGGATCACTTTCTTTAGGTACTTGGTGACAGTTTTGGCAATCCACCACACAGATCCATTCAATTCCTGGTGCACGATGCAAACCAGCTTTGTTTTGTTAAACAGCAAGCCTTCTCCTTAAGCCTTCTCCTCTTGCTGCCTCAGGAGCTCTCAGCTGGTTTCTCCAGATCATGCCAGTTCCTGGGAAGGATGCCTGGAAAGAATTCCCCTCCAATCTTTTTAGCTGGAAGTGAGCAGTCACTGTGGGCTTGGTAGGCACTGATGGTGCTTTGGCCTTTGCAGTTGGATAAAACTTTCAGAGGGCCCTGATCTCACCATACTTCACCTTAGAATCACCTAAGAAGGCTTTTTATGATGCCTAATTATGGGTTTTTTTTTTTTCTTTTCTTATCAAAGTTAGCTATTCCTCTTGCTGATGGTCAAAAAGCAACGCCATACCCCTACAGGTAGAAAAACTGAGTTAGTCCTTCTTGAGCTCCTGTGGCTACCAAATGTCTCATGTCTTTCAGCAGATGGAATTCCTTCTGCTGTTTTTTGATCAAATGTTCAAATGCTACTAAAAACACATGTGTAACATTTGATACCTTTCTCTATTAGTGAAGTAGGAATGCCCAATAAAACTTGAATATTGATAAAGTTAGGGAGGCACTGTGATTTCAGCAGCTCATTGATATTTTAAATGACAGATCAAAACAGAAGTAGCAGGTGAAATGAGGTAATTCGTGTTCATAAAGTCAGTGGGATACCATGTTGAAGTTTGTCATTTCAGTGAATTTCCATTTTTGAAGAATTGAGTCAACAAAGTGGATAATTATCTCAGAATATGAAGAAGAAACTACAGAGGAAATGTAACCCAACACCAAAACACAAGTATCCTAATCATAATTTAACCATGTAACTAGTGCTGGTAACATTTTTATACCTCACAAGCCCTGTGGAAATGCGATTTACAACATACACAACCTGATGGTAGCGCGGACCAGGATAGCAAATACGAGGTTTGGATCAGGCAAGAGGAAAGAAAGGAGGCATTGAGAAGAAGCAATGTGTGTGTCTGCCACAGAGATCTTCTCCCCACTTCGGCCCAGACTCTGTTTAGACTGCAGCCTTCCATGAAGTCTCTTTGGTCTGAGTTCCCCTTTCCCAGGATATATGGAATTTATCCTTCAGCTCTGCAACATCACTGGGAGCCTTTGCTGGGCTGAGCACACGGCACAGCTGTGAGCTGAGAAGCCAAAGCAAACTGCAGAGCACTTGGCTCTGGGCTCCTCCAAACAGCACGTGCTGCTCAGGCAAGGGGAGTTTCTCCTCTGGTTACTTGCATTTTAATCTGATGTCAAAATTTTCATCTATGTAAAAATATGCTTAAGAGCTCCATATCAATTAGTAGCAAGTAAATATGGCACATTTAGTAGTTATGACTTTTGTTACAGTGAAGAAAATCCAAGAGGTCATTTAACAGCACAGGAGCAATGGCTATGCAGAACTCCAGCTCTGCTTCTGAAAAAAAGGCTTTAAAATGGAAAATTGATTAAAAATGTAAGACATACTGCTCTGGTTATTGAAAGTAATATAAAAAAGCTGCAGCACATCTGTTTATAACAGTTTCTGTATCACAGGGGGTCCCCCTAATGGTTTAGATTTGTGGTGTTGGTCAATAAGTTTAAAATATGTATTTTTTTACTCTGTAAGAGGAGCACATTTTCATCCTGTGCTATTTTTATTGCACTGACTGATCATTAAGTGTTTAAAATCTCTTGTACCAAGATGTGATTGAGCACATCAGTGGTCACTGACCCATCCAGCTGGACTAAGAACAAAGGCAGTTTAGAAATTGCCCTTCTTTCCCTGGGAGTGATGCAAGCACTGACCCCTCTGGCATTTAGTCCTTACAAGATCTGGGTTCCTCCTCATTTTCTCAAGAAGAAAGATGGTTTCATATAAGGGAAGCATCCTATAAGGATTCACTTAAATGGTGGGTTCAAATACTGATTGAGATATCTTGTGAGTACAGCCTGGAACCTCTTCCACAAAGTCACAGTCAACAGAGAGTTCATCTTCTCCTCTTACCTCTGTCAGGGGGTTTCATACCCTCCATCAAAAGAGGATGACATGCACACTTGATTTATAATCTGACATTCCCAGAGAGACAGAAACCTACCTGGATGTGAGAGTGAGACTCAGCAGATGGAAATGGAGTGTGGGAGAAGCATTCCTGTGGATCCTTCTCCCACTGGCAGCAGACCCTGCACTCCCACCCACTGCTGAAGTCTTGGGGGGTCATATGGGGCTCAGCTGTACATTACAAAACCAGCAAATTTTGGGAGCCCAAGGAGGAACAGGAAGTTAAATTGAAGGCCAGGAACCTCTGAGATAAATAAAAGTGTAAAGCAATTATTTTGTGAAAAAATTACAAGCAATTAGCTTGTGCCTCTTGAACAGCGTTACTGATCTTTATAGGAAGCATGTTAAATTTTATGGAATATCTGTTTGTGAGGGATATGTGGTAGGCAAGGGAAGGGTTATATATACACAGCCATACTTCCTAAAAAATAACCATGCCAAATTTCATACTGGATTTGCTTTCCTGAGTCTATTTCTGATTTGGTTTTTTTTATCATCAGAGTTAGGCTTAGTAAATCCAGGCATAATACTAGTGCGTAGGCCTGAAATTGTTTTGAGTCTCTTATCTCTGCTTCATTTTCTACTTTCTTTTTCACCTGATGTACTTTTAGATACCTTGGATTTAGAAACATCCGAAAAGCTGTTGTCTTCTTCCCTCAGGTGAGACAGATCAGCCAAGTATTTTAGTGGAGTTACTATAAGTATGTCTATACTGCCAGAGGAAAACAATAACAATTAGAGGGAAAGTAACTTACATTTCAAGAGCAGTAAAAGTTTTAACCTTTTAACTCTCTGTTCTTTTATTACTCTTTAAATGTCACAGACTGAAATCACCAGAGCATTATCAATTTATCAGGTGAAGATATAAGTCCCTGAATTCAATGATTAATAGGCCTTCTCTGTCCAATCTTGAACCTATAGATACACATTTGTTTATATAGTGATACATCAGAGAAATAGTTACATAATGGAGTTCTTGAAGAAAATGGTTGCCCTTGCCCAAACTGCAAATAAATTTGTTTTTAAGCCCTGCTTTTGAAATAATTTGGATCCCTCGGGGCTCCGTAGCCTGGGTTTTCCTTTTAGCTTTGTTATAGTGAAAGCACACACTCTGCCAAGCTGAAATTCTTTAAAACTACCCTGATCCTTTAAATTTATTACTGGTTACTAACAGCTTCCCATGTTTCACTTATATATTTCAAGTTAGAACCAAGTATGCAATATGGAACAGGTCATATTTTTTAGCTTTTTTCTTTCCTAGATTTATAGTGTGAACTCCTGCATTAAAATAATTTATGATGGATAATAGAACCTTAAAGCATATGGCAAAATTAAGTCTCAAGAATGGCAACATGAGTAATTCTATA
This sequence comes from Zosterops lateralis, assembly GCF_965231275.1. Classification (NCBI taxonomy): domain Eukaryota; kingdom Metazoa; phylum Chordata; class Aves; order Passeriformes; family Zosteropidae; genus Zosterops; species Zosterops lateralis. The sequence continues at coordinate 43,339,091 of NC_139761.1, forward strand.
ATAAAAAGATGAGGCTGCCTCCATAGTACTGATTTTTTAGAATCTGCTCTGTCAGCTCACTTATTTATACCAGATAGTAAATTTCATCTTTGCACATGCTTTCTTTTCCCAGCTTTTTATTTTAGTTATTTTACATCCTAAATATTAACTTGCATTGCTACTTTGTTAAATATATTTTCTGACACCCAAAAACCTGTGGATTAAGCATTGCTATATACACAGCATAATAAAGAATTTTTAGGATACTTGAATAAAATCACCTTATAAATACAGTAAAAAACTTTACATCATCAACAATATTATTATTGTTAGAGAAAGAACTTGGCTTTCAAGATATCAAAAGACTGCTCTTGTTGAGTAACTTTCTTGTTGAGTAACTTTTACCCACTGTGTTCCTTTACAGTAGGATATACCACCCTTTAGATGCCCTGAAGAAAATCATCTCATCAGGAAGAGACAGCATTATTTGAACACCAATAACACTGTGAATCATTTGTTGGAAGGATATTTTGTCATCACTTGTGATGATGAATACTGCAAACAACCGTGATAATTAGTGAGACTCCAGAAAAATTCAAGGACACCCAAGAGGAAAATAGCCCCTTCAAACCACAATGAATTATAACTCTTTGCAATCCTATGGGGGACCCAAGCTGGAGGGGTCTGTACTTGAAGGGCTGTACCTCATGGAGGCGTGACCCCCTTCATAGGAGTTTGTGGAGGACTGCAGCCTGTGGGATGTACTCACATTTGGGAAGTTTGTGGAGAGCTGTCTGCCCTGGGGTGAACCCACACTGGAGCCAGGGAGGGAGGGCTCCCCCTGAGCAGCAGCAGAAACAGTCTGTGGTGAACTGACTTTAACCCACATTTCCTATCTCCCTGCACTGCTGGGGGACAAGGTAGAGCTGGAAAGGAGGGAGGGGTAGGAGTAAGGTGTTTTAAGGTCTT